>NC_041394.2:275856063-276201063 GCF_900747795.2 Erpetoichthys calabaricus | reverse complement strand
TTATGAGTTAGCACACGCCCATCTCCTAGGAGGCCACTTGGGCACCGAAAAAACATTAGAGCGTATTAAGCTCCGTTTCTAATGGCCGGGAATTAATGAGGAGGTTCGCCGCTTCTGTATTTCATGCCCAGAATGTCAGCTGCGGCAAATTCCTAAGAGGGACCGTGCTCCTCTCGTTCCCCTTCCCTTAATTGATGTCCCCTTTGAAAGGATCGAGGTCGACACAGTAGGACCTCTGGAACCCTTGGCCCGAGGACATAAATATATATTAGTCCTCGTAGATTATGCGACCCGATATCCAGAAACTGTTCCTTTGCGCTCAGCTAATTCTAAAGCCATTGCACGGGAACTAATGGGAGTCTTTGCACGAGTTAGGGTCCCTAAAGAAGTCCTTACGGACCAAGGGACGCCGTTTACCTCGGAGACGTTCAAGGAATCGGCCAAGTTACTTAAAATGAAGCACTTGAAAACCGCGGTGTATCATCCTCAAACCGATGGTTTAGTAGAGAGATTTAATCAGACTCTCAAACAGATGCTTCGCAAGGTGGTCAGCGGGGATGGGAGGAATTGGGATCAACTCCTCCCCCTCGTACTCTTTGCCTACAGGGAAGTCCCTCAAGCCTCAACGGGGTTCTCACCCTTTGAATTATTATATGGATGACAACCCCGGGACATATTGGACATTTTAAAAGAAGGTTGGGAAGGAGAGGCTCTTCCCTCGACTAATATTTTGGAATTTATCGCGCAGTTACGCGATAGATTTGAGAAAATTTGTCCCATATTAAAAAATCACATGAAAGAGGCGCAAGCAGCACAGGCCCACTATTATGACCGTGGCACGGCACTTTGGAAGTTCCAGCCGGGGGATCGAGTCATGGTATTGGTTCCCACCTCCCACTCTAAACTACTTGCCCACTGGCAAGGGCCATACGAAGTTAAAGAGAGAAAGGGACTCGTCGACTATTTGGTGAAACAACCCAATCATCGACCGAGTGAGCGGATATATCATGTGAATCTGCTGAAACTGTGGAAGGAAAGGGACCCTGATCCCACCTCCGGCTAGCCCCGCTCCTTCTTTGCCCAAAGTAACACACTTAACTTCGGGTCTAATTTGAATAACCGACAGAGGCGAGAGCTAGAAGCAGTTATCTCGTCCGTCCCGGAGGTGGTGGACGAAATCCCAGGAAGGACCTCTCTGGTTGCCCATGATATTGTGACTGAACCCGGGGTCATAGTCTGAGAACAGCCCTATCGACTTCCCGAGGCAAAGAAAGCTGAAGTGGAACTGGAAATCAAGCGCATGCTAGACCTAGGAGTCATAGAGGAGAGTCATAGTCCCTGGTCCAGCCCAATTGTCTTGGTTCCTAAGCTCGACGGGAGTTGGAGATTTTGCAATGACTTCCATCAGCTTAATCAGGTCTCACAATTTGATGCTTATCCAATGCCTCGAGTGGACGACCTCCATGAAAGGCTTGGACAGGCAGAATACCTGACCACACTTGACATGACCAAAGGATACTGGCAGGTTCTTTTAACGGACTCCGCAAAGGGTAAAACTGCGTTTAGCACCCCTAGTGGGCACTGGCAGTATCGTGTCCTTCCATTCGGGTTACATGGGGCTCCTGCAACTTTCCAGCATCTGGTGGACAAAGTGCTCCGCCCCCATAACACGTATAGTGCTGCCTACCTGGATGACATCGTCATCTATTCCAGCAACTGGAAGGAACACCTACAGCACATCGGAGCGGTATTGTGGATGCTGGGTGAAGCCGGTCTTCGAATCAATCCAAAGAAATATTTGGGCTACCTGGTGGGTCGTGGTACGGTGAAGCCGCAGTGCTCTAAAATAGAAGCCATTTTGACATGGCCCTGTCCGCGAACCAAGCGGCAGGTCCAGGCATTTCTCGGATTGGTGGGGTACTACTGCCGGTTTGTACCACGCATTTCGGAGAGAGCCGTGCCCTTGACTAATTTACAAAGAAGAGGGCTCCTAACACTGTGGTATGGACTAATATGACTGAGGCAGCCTTCAGTGACTTAAAAAGGGCCCTGACGTCGGCACCCGTTTTAAAGGCGCCTGATTTTTCACAGCCTTTTATCCTCCAGACAGACGCTTCGGACACAGGCCTAGGGGCAGTGCTGAGCCAAAGTGTCGATGGTGCTGAACACCCCGTCATGTTCCTGAGCAGGAAACTGCTGGATCAGGAGACCAGATATGCGGCAGTGGAGAGAGAGGCTCTTGCGATTAAGTGGGCGATTACACAGTTGAGGTACTACCTCTTGGGTCGGGAGTTTACACTAGTCACGGACCATGCACCTTTACAGTGGATGGCCCTGCACAAGGAGTCTAACCCGCGAGTCACGAGATGGTTCCTCGATCTGCAACATTATAAGTTTTTGCTCATTCATCGGAAGGGTTCTCTACACGCCAACGCCAATGCTCTCTCCCGCGTTCACGACCTCTTGGTACAGAACGCCCGACCCGGCGGGTCTGGGCTAAGGGGGGCCCTGTTACACATGTGTGTTTAGGAGACAGCTAAAGGGCTTAAATACATGTGATTCCATACAAGACCAAGGGGTGGCGAAGTGCACTAATTTTCCCTCTCGATCTTTTTCGGACCATTCTAGGGAAATCCCGCCCGGATCTGGGGCAGCCACTGACGTCACTTCGGATTCCGGTATTGATGACATCACTTCCGCTACTGGCCTTTAAAGCTGCCATCTTGCTTCATGGGAGTCAGTTCTGTTTTGGACTCTGTTGAATGAGCATGTCTCTATTATTTAATCGATTTTGCAGCCGAGAACAATTATATGGGTGGCTGCCCCAAACCTTCTCGATGTCTTATGGTCATTTTTCTGACACTGTATATACACATACATACATATATATCTATATATATATATATATATACACACATATACACACACACACACACACATATATATACACACACACACACACACACACATATATATATATACATACACACACACACACACACACACACATATATATACATACACACACACACACACATATATACATACACACACACACACACACACACATATATATACACACACACACACATATATACATACACACACACACACATACATATATATACACACACACACACATATATACATACACACACACACACACACACACATATATACATACACACACACACACACACACACATATATATATATATATATGCATGTCATGTATGTATGTATGTATGTATGTATGTATGTATGTATGTATGTATGTATATTGTGACGGGTGGCCTCGGACATTACCCAGCTGTGACACCAACTAGATGGAGGGACCGGGCGAGACAACATCTCTGAGGCACTGCATCCCCTAGGACGCTAGAGAGCAGCTCTCCTGAGCGTCTGTGGCACCACAGATTCCCGCAGGGTACGCTGGGAGATGGAGTTTGGTACAGCCCCGTTGGGTTCCATGGGGGACACCAGAGGGAGTTGCAAAGCCCTATAATGTACTTCCACCACACCTGGGAGTGATTCCAGGTAATGCTGATGGGCCACCTGGAGCACTCCCAGGAGCTGAATAAAAGGAGCTGCTTCACTCCATTTGAGAAGCCAGAGTTGGGAGGAAGTCGACGAAGCTTGCTGCGAGAGGAGTGGAGGTGGAGTGAAGAGAGAAAGAGAGAAGGAAAAGAGGACTGTGCTATGCTTTATGAACTGTGCAGTGGGGAGCAGAGAAAAGAACTCTCCAGCTGTAAATCAACGTGTGTGTTGGACTGGAACTCGTGTCCTGCCTGTCTGTGTTGGGGTTAGGACAGCCGTCTACGCCCTGGTGGTCCACAATATATTATATACATTATCACACACGTGCGAATAGGACAACGTTGTTTGGACCAAGCAAAGGTGGCGGAGTGCACTAAACCTTCTCCTGTTATCTCTGCAGTCCAGCCATGGGAAAACCTGTCTGATTCAGAGCAGATGATGTCACTTCCAGTTCCGGCACCCAGAAGAATATCACTTCCAGCACACAATCTGACATCAGAACAACATCACTTCCAGTTCCCTTACGTCACTTCCTGTCTGATCACTTAAAGCCACAATCTTTGCAAACCCTCAGCAGTTCTGTTTTGGACTCTGTACTGAGAACATCTCTGTACTATTTAAAAGCCTTTTGCAGCCAGGAATAATATACGAGTGGCTGCCCCAAACCTTTTAAAGTGTGTCGAGTCTATTCACTTTACAATATATATATCTATATATATAATTCACTAAGCCACCGACAAGTAGACACCCATGGAAAGCACACAAGACAGCCACGCCCACCAACTCTAAGACCATTTGATACGATGACAACTCGCAGAGCCACGCCCACCAACTCGGACGCGATGCCTCGGAAAACACGCCGTCATTTATGTTCGTCTGTGCTACAGTCCACATGCACCTCTGAGCCACGTTGACTTTTCGGTTACGACACACGACCGCGTGCATCATCGTAAACTGTTTTACACGCTACATACAGCAATTCGCATTCGCGACAAACATGCGTCTTCTTAGGTGGTCCTGCAGGAACACGGAAAACGTTTCCCCGCCCACCAACACTCCGTATTCCCCGGTACGCGTCCACCGCATCCATGACAAACATGCGTCTTCTTAGATGGTCCTGCAGGAACACAGAAAACGTTTCCCCGCCCACCAACACTCCTTATTCCCCAGCCTGCGTCCACCCTCGCTTTCTAGGCATTCACACTGCCTGCTCATGTGCCCTGACGCATCAACTCACCGACCACCCCGTAAGTCGCTTTCGTCTGTGCTAGGAGTCCACATGCACCTCTGAGCCATGTTGACTTTTCATTATTCTTTTCGGTTACGACACCCGACCGCATCCACCATCAAAAACCATGGGAAAGGAACAACGAAGCCCTGCCCAGAAACTCTACCCCTCCTCCCACATGATAGGGAACGCACCTCAGAGCACTGCCCACCAACTCGAACAGCTCATCAAACACATACTCACTCGCTTTGGTCTGTGCTGCGGTCCAAATCCAGCTGTGAGCCACGTTGACTGTTCATTTGCCCTCCATGGCTACCGCTTCAAATGTATTTCATGGAAACAACACTTCTTTCAATGTTATAGAAATTCCTGCATCAGGTAACCGTTTGTTTCTATCAGTCGGGTTTTTCTGGAAAAATGTCATTGACGAAACTGTTGCTCTCAAACTTCGCAACATGGCTGTTGGCTTTGTTTGCCAACATTGGGATAACTTTGGCATTTACTTCCAAGAACGTCCTCATGCCTCTCCTTGAGTTTACAATCCAGCCCAAGGTCTCTCCATATCCCGGCTCTTTAGCGGTCCTTTGGGTCATGGGCATTACGAGGTTCTCATGCCTCTCAAATACACACGTGATAACCTTCTGGTGACATCTTTTGACGCTGTCGGTATGTGCACACAGGGTGCACACCCACTTGCTCGCCACACTAATCACCTGCCAACTCTCCTCTTCCCGAAAAACATTTAAAGACACACTCCCCTGAACACACGCATTCCACACAGGACTTTCAATGCTCCTTTTGTTCCAAAAGCTTCCGAGTGCAGAGATATCTGAATGCACATTTAAAAAAACACAACACTAACCGAATGATGCAATGTGAACATTGCCAGCAATGCTTCAAAACAACTCGCGCTTTCAAGAAACACTTACGGACTCATTCCACTCTCACCTTCAATTGCACATTTTGTAACGAGGACTTCACAGGTGAGATGGATCTCCACAACCATATGCAGATCCATTCAACACAAACATCTGTATGCAAACTTTGCGACAAACACTTTCACGCACGCAGATACCTTACTAACCATTTCAAAACACATTCCCTGATGAATTCTTTTCAGTGTCTACACTGCTCCAAAACCTCCACGTGCCAGAAATCTCTCAAAGCACATTTAAACACACACTCCACTGAACAAACGCATTCCAAACAGATCTTTCAATGCACGATTTGTTCAAAAACGTTCCGAGTGCACAGATATCTCAACATGCATTTAAAAACACACTCCACTGAACGAATTATGCAATGTGAACATTGCCGGCAATGCTTCGAAACTCCTCATTCCAATTCCCTTCATTGTCAACACAGCACTAAATCGTTCATGCACAAACATCGCATTCATTGTTCTGCAGCTTTTCAAGAAGATACCGCCATTCACGTCCAAGAACATAACATTGGCCTACCTACCGCACTATGTGCTTCTTACAATGCTCTTCATTGGCCAGCAGATGTCAACAAATCCGGACATTACACTAAGTGTTGTCATGCCAGCAAGGTGTCTTTGCCACCGCTATCCAAACCCCCTCTTTTTTTAGAAGACCTCTTGACTGGCAAGAACCCGCTGTCCCGAAATTACTGTGATCATATCAGGGAATACAACTCTGCTTTAGCTTTCGCGTCAATGGGTGCACACATCGCTCAACCATCTGGACAAGGCCCGTATGCTTTCAGAATCCACGGTCAAATTTATCACCAGGTCTCTCCTTTATACAGTATACCAATCCTGACATGTCACCACAATACGGTCAGCTATATATCTTCGATTCTGCTGAGGCTACCAGTCAACATTTGCAAAAGGAATGTAATAGCGCTTGCAGTGACATTTTGTTGCTTCAGCTAGACAACATGATACGACAGGTTAATCCCTTCGCAAAGTCTTACATGCAAATGCATGACATTATCACTCACGGTAACCCTGTTACTGCTGTATGAATGGTGTTCATGGAAAATCCAAGTCTGGTTATGAGATGGTATAACGCCCCGTCCTGTCAAACTGATGTTGCTGCTATCTTTGTAGGTGAAGACGGGGAACCTCCTGCACAACGCAAGTGTATCTCTGTTCTCAATATGAACTGTGACCCCATGGTTTATCCACTGCTGTTCCCTTACGGATATCCAGGCTGGCACATACAATTGACCCATGTTGAGGAAAAGCGAACCGCAAAAAGAACGCGAGTCACACAGCTCCAATTTTATGCTTTCAGGCTTGCCATGAGATCTTCGTTTACTGCACGCGCGCTACTCTGAATGGATCAACGTGTGTCTACCCGGCGCAGAGAGGTGTGGGTAAGCCGTTGAACCCCATTCGTGCTGGAAACCGGGGCTTGCCATTGTTCCCCACGAACGAGGAATTCCCAGTAAGTGCGGGTCATACGGTCACACTGATTACGTCCCTGCCCTCGCTACTACCATGGTCGGGTGACTTGGTGGATTATATATAGAAAAGCAGCCAGAACTGCAAAGAATAATGAAAAGTCTATGTGACTCACAGGTGCATGTGGACTTGTGCAAAGATGAAAACGACTCAGGTGGGCACATGAGCAGGCAGTGCATACTGAACGAGAAATCAGCAGACTAGCATGACGGAGGGGGCGGAATGGGCGTCCTTCCCCTCTCCTCCAGTTCCGCCCTCCGCGCGTGAGCGCCGTCCACCCCGTCCCTCGCTCTGGGAGGAGAAGGCGCGACAGCGGTCCTCCAGTTTTCAGTCATGGACAATTGTATGTTGGTTCGTACCGTGCATTGTTACAATGTTACTTTTCTTGGTGGTTTAATAAATTACAGATTTTTCAAGTGTTAATTTTTTCCCTGTGCTTAAAAATCATTAAAAAAGTGGCCTGATTATGCGGCGTATGGTACGCCGCGGGTTGGCTAGTAATATATATATATATATATATATATATATATATATATATATATATATATATGCATACTGTATATATCCCCATTTATATTTGTCATGTATTGGTTTCAGAGTTGCACAAATAAGCACAAGTAAAAGTAAGAACAATCCTTGTAAGCATACTTAAGCCTTGAACTAATAATACTAGAAATAATATTGAAGCAAACAGCAAAGTTAATAAACTTTCAAGAGATCTTTGATTCTGTTTCTAGCATCCTGAGATTTAAAGAATTCAAAGGCATCATCTTGAGAGATGTCTAACCTATTTTTCAACATCTTTTTTTCACAGTTTGCATTTTTATAATTTTAATAACATGCAGCAAGTGACCTGAGCTCTTGAACTCTACAGAACTTCCAAAAGTATAGATGAAATGTACTCTGCTTCATAAGGCAGTGCTAATCATTTCATAGCTGGAAACAAGTTTCTACACATATGCGTAAGGTAGTAATGCAGAGATGGAAGATCTTATGGTCCACAGCACAGAAGCTTAACATAAAGTTCTGATTTCCGACAGTATTAGAAACATGGTAAATTTCCCATTTGGTGTGCCTGCTCTGTAAATTGCCTGATCTTTACATCATTTTGTGGGGAATCCTCTGTGACTCTGGTTAACTATTCAGGGATTATTACTGTACACATACTTGTAGCCATTGGGGTGTGCTCTAACTGCAACACCTGTGATATAGTGTATTGTTGGACTGTGTTGCCCAATTACGTAAAACAGGTAGTTTTTAAGTTTCTATGGAAACCAGGCAAATAAATGAGTATTCAAGATTCATAGGACCGCCTGGTATTACTACAGGAAATATTAACCTAGAATCCTTTTAGTGGCCTGCTTCTGACCCAGGACATGATGTGCTGAACAGACAGTGACTTAGGAAGAGTAAAGAAATGGCATAGGAAGTATGCTGAAACATACCTTAAGTCAGAACAACAGCTGAATCTAGAGTTGGAAAACACATGGGGGCTCATTAGTTGAAATTAAAAGAGGCCTTTATTGAGAGAGTTAGAAATAAAGAGAAAGAGTACTGTGGAACAGCATCTGAGAGGTGGGTAAGACTCCCTGTTGGGCATAGCACACAGCACTGGAAAACATGCAATCTCCACATCGACAAAGACTGAATGTGGGATTCAAACCTATATTTCTGGATCATTTAGATAGCTCGGCAGGATGAGTCAGGATCTATTTATATATTCACCTATACTCTAAATAAATAAAAAATATATATACAATATATATATTAATCTCTGTACAGATACAGGTATATGTATGTGTATATGTATACATAGTCACAGTTCAGCTGTTCACTCCAGAAGCCTCAAAATGAGGTTCTTACCTTATTTCTGGAGGTGTCCAGAAACTTCAAAAGATTGCCACTCTCAATGAAGGAACCAAAAGACAGCAGGAGGCAAACCCACCTCATAAAATTGAATGTAACCGACTGTATATCACACAATTTGGGACTTAAAGAAAAGAAGAAGGAGAGTCTAGTTCATCTCCAGCAGTTAAAAAGGAATACCTCTGGCATAGAATTTTTCAAAAATAACATTTTTCTGTTAACCAGGACACAGGTTACATTAAAGTTCGAATTATAGCCAGAGCCATCTCTAACTAAGCCGTCTATGGAGCAAAGTAGGCAGCTATCTTGGGGGGCCCAACACTGGTCAAACCTCCCCATTTCACAATTAACACTCATGCAGAAATATAACTGTTAGACATATGCTTAGGAAGTATCTTTGGGGCTCTGACAAGGTACTCCGATTCCAGTGCAAAGGGTGGAGCATTTTGTTGATTCCATCACCCTTTCCATCCTCAATAAAGATGAAGATGCCTAGTATGAATATTGGCGTCACTTCTGGAGGCTGGACCCCTTCCACCCCATCAACTACATAAGGAATCACTATAATACTAGTCAACATTCATTGTTGAACCCATCTTATTGAGGAGATGGAACCCTTCCTCAGAAGCGCTTCCCAGAGAGGGAAACTTAAACCCAGACCTCAGGCATCTGAATACTTGTTTCTTTTTTGTGTTTTCTTGAATGTTCATTTTTCATTATTAAACAGGGATACCCTGAGGGAGCACAACACACTACTTTGTTCTGTTCACATCCTTACAAAACACTTACAGTACATGACAATATTTTTTAAAAAGTGACACATGATGAAATCTTTTCCCAGCTGCTACCACTGCCTAATCCCCAAATGAAATCTTCATACTTTCTTTTTTTAAACTTTGCCTCTTTCATTATTTGAGACTAGAATGCAACGAGAAACTGTAAGCCCAACTGCTGAAATAATGAATTAATGTGTAAAATAATATAACATAATAAAGCCTGCTTACTTAAACAAGCTGCCCAAATTGGGGACATACAAGAGTGTTTTTGTTTATAAATGTTCATGCTTAAAAACTCAATTTATTCTGTTAAATAGTGAAACACTTTCAAATGTTTTTTGAATTTACAAGATTCAGTGGTTATTATTATTTCACCAAAATATTTCCAGGAAAAAAAGTAAAAGGTTGGACAGTTGGGAGACAAAATCAGGGAGGTGAACTTGTGTTGGTTTGGACATGTGCAGGAGAGAGATGCTGGGTATATTTGGAGAAGGATGTTAAGGATGGAGCTGCCAGGTAAAAGGAAAATAGGAAGGCTTAAGAGATGGTTTATGAATATAGTAAGAAAATACATGAAGGTGATGCATGTAACAGAACAAGATGCAGAAGACATGATCCACTGTGGCAACCCTTAATGGGAGCAGCCGAAAGAAGAAGAATACGGCTTCATAGTCATATAAAAGTAATGTCTGTGTATATATATGTATATATATATATATATATATATATATATATATATATATATATATATATATATATATATATATATATATATATATATATATATATATATATATATATATATATATATATATATATATATATATATATAGGGCGGCACGGTGGCGCAGTGGGTAGCGCTGCTGCCTCGCAGTTGGAACATCTGGGGACCTGGGTTCGATTCCCGGGTCCTCCCTGTGTGGAGTTTGCATGTTCTCCCCGTGTCTGCGTGGGTTTCCTCCGGGCGCTCCGGTTTCCTCCCACAGTCCAAAGACATGCAGGTTAGGTGGATTGGCGATTCTAAATTGGTCCTAGTGTGTGCTTGGTGTGTGGGTGTGTTTGTGTGTGTCCTGCGGTGGGTTGGCACCCTGCCCGGGATTGTTTCCTGCCTTGTGCCCAGTGTTGGCTGGGATTGGCTCCAGCAGACCCCCGTGACCCTGTGTTCGGATTCAGCGGGTTGGAAAATGGATGGATATATATATATATATATATATATATATATATATATATATATCTATATATATATATATATTGCAATTGTTAAGCAATTTTACTGCATGTTATTTCATATTAATTTATTCTATATTGTTCACATAGTTGTAGTTTTAAACGTATTGTTATTTGTAACCAGTAATGCTTATGCTTTGATATTGCAGTTCATGAATGGTGCCTCTCGTAACGTTGTTTAAACTGCTTGATGACAGTCTCCTATGCACAACATTTTAAGTACTAATAGCATTTTATTCATTATTATCCTTTTCAGTATCATAGTGTTCATTGAAGTTTGCTCTTTATATTATTACCATACAATATTTAATTCAGTCAAGGTCTTAGTTATTATTTGCATATTATTATTATAGCAGTTTTAAATGAATATTTATTTTTTTCTCTCTGTTTTGTTAAAGGAAACCACACACATATTCACACACATACAGTATATCATTTATATTATCATCATTTTCTAACACTGGGGTAAAGAACTTCTTGAAGATATGAGTATGCCAGATTTGCATTTTAATAAATAATTATTTGGACATCTCTTTCTGACTGTTCTTACCAGACAACCTGTAGCGATTGTACTTGAAATAAAGAACTTCATCTAAAGAATCAGTGAGGTCACAAGTTGAATCTAATTATTCAGCACCTTCATAACAGTTCCTAATACACCTGTAGCCACAAAAAAAAACATATATAAAAACAAAAAGACACATAACAGCCTCATGCTCTTCTTTGGTGCTTATGGAATAGGAAGTGGCCAAATTAATAACAATATACCATAGAAACAACAAGAGCAATTCATACCTGTATCACTATAATTTTGACAAACTTCAAACCATATGCACAATTACCTCTGCAGTTTTAAAAAGTTATAACATTATAATGGATACTTTTTGATGTACCCTCCTAATATAGAGACACTCTGAAATTTATGTTACTCAATTTTTTAAAGCACCATTAAATTAACAAGGACCCAAAGTGCTAATACCACACAATGAAAGGCATGGGTTGTGACAAGTAATTATTGATGGAGTTCTGCCTCTGTGATGTGAAGTAGAAGACATGTGACGGAAACTGATGCATCAGATTGCCCCAAACCCCAATAGAAATACACCAGCACAGTCCCTAGTTCAAATAATGGATGCTTTATTACAAAATACCTCTAAAAGTAACAAAAACACTTAAGCATGAGATTTTCTCTCTTCACAATTCCTCTCCTCTCACAACCGCACTGCCCTCCTCCAGTTGAGTGTTACTTTCCTTCCTCCCACCTCACCTCACACCTGGACAAGTGAAGTGTGGTCCCTTTTATTGAGGACCTAGAAGTATTTCTGGTGCCAGGGCCACAGCCCAATGGAAGCACTTCTGAAGTCCCATAAACTAAGCAGAACATCTATCTGCAGCACCCCCTTGTGGCACCCATGGATCCCAGTAGGGCTGTGCTGCTGGACTACAACTCCAGGCATTCACTGCTGGTTCCCGAATGGGTTTCGATATGGAGGGCTGCTGCCTTCTAATGCCTGGGGAGATTAAATATCCCCCAAAGACAGTCCTTCCCTGTCCTTTTCTTTTCTCATGGGCGGGGAAGTTATTATGCCCATGTCTGGTCGGGATGCCTGTCCATTTATTTGGGGCTTCCTGCCCGGGTAAGGAACAATCAGTTCTGGTTTGGATGTCCATCCATCCATTAGGGCCACTTAGTCCAGGTGCAACCTCCTTTCCTCTCTTGGCCAGGATGTTTTTATGTTCCCTCATGGCCTTCTGTCTGGGTAAGAGATCTTTCTGGTTCATGGTCGGGATGCCTGTCCATCCCATGTGCCACCTACAATAGACAAAGCTGAATGGCCACTAACATTATACATCTCCAAACTACCAACTATCAAGACTGCATACTGGGAAAAGCCTGACACACATTAAGTCTTAAGTCTTGTGAAATTACCTGGTGAAAGCCTGTCACTATGGATGCAGAATTTGTCCTAGGCAGAAACTATCAACAAATACAAAGAAAAGCCTTACAAAAATTATTTGTTTTCTTTGAAAACTCATTAATATTCTCCAGTGGACAAGGAATTTATTTACTTTGATTTCATCAGACTCTCTTTTACGTTGCTGCCTTTGATGTGGTATAATTTTCTGTTGCTCTCATACTATTGTTTTATTTTAAATATTTCAGTAGCAGAAGAAGAAATGTGATGTATGCAATATGCCTTTCATCATATTTTGTGATATTCTGTAAGTTTTTCAGATGAATTTTAGCATTTACATATTCTTTCTTCTTTCATTTTCACGTCATCTTCTTCATTATCAGTGACTCATATTAAGATATAGATACATATTATTATTATGTGGAGCCATTATGGATATTTTTGTAATTTAGTATTAATTTTATTTCTTCACTTCCCTGCTACTGATTCATACCACAGATACCAGAAGATCCAAAAACACAGTTGTGATGTTGCCCTTGGTAAAAATCAAAGTATTACTGTACTTTTAAATTACAGTTTGGCACAATAAAAACAATAAGAATAATATATATTCAAACAGATGTTTTAAACTGTTTATTATATTTTTAACCATTAATTATAGACCAGTGTCAACTGAGATTTAAATTATCTCACATATGGAATATGAAGAACAACATACTGCAAGTAAGGATTCTCATTAGGAAGTCATGTAGCACACCTAAATATTACTACATATGCATAAAAAACATTATGTTTGATTAAACAAAAACATTGGCTTGTACAGTATCTTACATGAAAACCAGATAAATATAGACCTACACTATGCAAAGAACATTTATTTGTTCTAGTCCAAATGTGTCTTAACTTCTATTGTGGAAAATTTCAGTCATATGAAAAAGTTTGGGAACCCCTCTTAATCCTTTGGAGTTTTGTTTATCTTGGCTGAGCTTTCAAAGTAGCAACTTCTTTTTAATATATGACATGCCTTATGGAAACAGTAGTATTTCAGCAGTGACATTAAGTTTATTGGATTAACAGAAAATATGCAATATGCATCATAACAGAATTAGACAGGTGCATAAATTTGGGCACCCCAACAGAGATATTACATCAATACTTAGTTGAGCCTCCTTTTGCAAATATAACAGCCTCTAGACGCCTTCTATAGCCTTTGATGAGTGTCTGGATTCTGGATGGAGGTATTTTTGACCATTCTTCCATACAAAATCTCTCCATTTCAGTTAAATTTGATGGCTGCCAAGCATGGACAGCCTGCTTCAAATCATCCCATAGATTTTCGATGATATTCAAGTCAGGGGACTGTGACGGCCATTCCAGAACATTGAACCCTCTGCATGAATGCCTTTGTAGATTTCCAACTGTGTTTTGGGTCATTGTCTTGTTGGAATATCCAACCCCTGTGTAACTTCAATATTGTGACTGGTGTTTGAACATTATCCTGAAGAATTTGTTGATACTGGGTTGAATTCATCCAACCCTCGACTTTAACAAGGGCCCCAGTCCATGAACTAGCCACACAGCCTCACAGCATGATGGAACCTCCACCAAATTTGACAGTAGGTAGCAGGTGTTTTTCATGGAATGCGGTGTTCTTCTTCCGCCATGCAAAATGCTTTTTGTCATGACCAAATAACTCAATTTTTGTCTCATCAGTCCAAACCACTTTGTTCCAAAATGAATCTGGCTTGTCTAAATGAGCATTTGCATACAACAAGCTACTTTGTTTGTGGCGTGAGTACAGAAAGGGCTTCTTTCTCATCACCCTGATATACAGATGTTCTTTGTGCAAATTGCGCTGAATTGTAGAACGATGTACAGATACACCATCTGCAGCAAGATGTTCTTGTAGGTCTTTGGAGGTAATCGGTTGGTTGTCTGTAACCATTCTCACAATCCTAAGCATATACCGCTCCTGTATTTTTCTTGGTCTGCCAGACCTGGGTTTAACAGCAACTGTGCCTGTGGCCTTCCATTTCCTGATTACATTCCTTACAGTTGAAACCGACAGTTTAAACCTCTGAGATAGCTTTTTGTAGCCTTCCCCTAAACCATGATACTGAACAATCTTTGTTTTCAGATCTTTTGAGAGTTGCTTTGAGGATCCCATGCTGTGACTCTTCAGAGAAGAGTCATAGGGAAGCACAACTTGCAATTGACCACCTTAAATACATTTTCTTATGATTGGACACACCTGTCTATGAAGTTCAAGGCTTAACGAGCTAATCCAACCAATTTGGTATTGCAAGTAGCTGATCCAACCAATTTGGTGTTGCAAGTAATAAGTATTGAGCAGCTACATGCATTCAAATCAGCAAAATTACAAGGGTACACAAACTTTTGCACAGCCAGTTTTTCACATTTGATTTAATTTCATACAACTAAATACGGCTTCACTAAAAATCTTTGTTCGGAAAACACCCCAGTACTCAGATGTTCCTAGGAAATGAAAGACATACCGCTGTTATCTTTTTTGTTGAAAGTAGAGTAAATTATTATGCAGGCTGAGAGGGGTTCCCAAACTTTTTCATATGACTATATCTGAGCAAATACTTAAGGAGCCAGGGGTTGCTTAACAGAAAACGTTTAAAGAACTTAAATTTTAACATACATCTGATGGCAGGAAGGTGGTGCAATAATTGGCAGTGATCTGTTACAGTGGCAGTCCTAGGATCAGTTGGATGGATGATCACATAATTAAATGCCAGAAGCCAGGACAGTAAACTGCACCGTTAAAAAAAGAAAAAAAAATCTCATTTTTAATTCTAACTATGGTAAGAAAACCAGTGGTGTAGAAATTTTAATTCATAAAACAATCCCATTTATAGCAGCGGACCTGGGGTAATATGTTATAGAAGTGAATTTATTCAAATAAAAATTAAATTTGGTTAACATATACATACCAAATATGAATGACTGACAATTTATAATAAATATGTTAGCTTTAGTACACAGTATTAGCAACCACAAAACTTTAACAGCTTAAGACTTTAATTGTGTATTACATCCACATTTGGGTCCAATTGCGTATATAATATCTAAAGATGCTAAAACACTTTTTTGGGATTTTTTTTTTTTTTTTTTTTTTTTAAAGATGCCCAGGGATCTTTTATGACCAGAGAGTCCAGACCATGGATTTTATATATACTGTACTAGCCACATCATCTGGCAAGAATAATTTTAAAATAACTTCTATTTCTTGCCCTACGTGTACCTTCAGCACCTTTCCTCTGTATCTTCATGGGCCTGTACCTGTCAGCACTCCTCTGTTGACCATGCCTGTTTCTCAGACTCTGTAATTATTTTAAGGTGTGTACCTTTAGCGTGTTTCATCTGTGTTTCTGTGTGAACGTTTCTTCAAAGGTGATCTCTCTCTTTCCATCTTTATCACCTCCTGTCTTTTTATACTTGCCGTCGTTGACATCGATTAATGCTTCATGCGCCTTTATTCCTCCTCATGCATCTCACATTCACACTTCCTCTTTTGTTTCATCACCAAAGCCAAACTGATGAATCAGGTTGTTCTGAGGATCTCAACACATAGCCACAGGGGGTTCCCAGAACTGAGTTTGGGAAACACTGCTTTAGATCAATGGGGACACACAATACCTTTCACACCTGCCCCCAAAGCCATTGGTTGAGCTGATGCTTGCCAGCTTGGTAGTTTGGCCTCCATGGAGTGGTAGTTGTTTTAATTATGGCTTTTAGGCTCTCAGTCCAAACACAGTCACTTTTGCCAAAGCTGGTCTGATGCTCCATCCCACACACTGCCTTTTCACACCCACAACTAAGACTATTTGATAAGTTGAAGGTTTTTTGCTCGGTGGTCTTCCTGCCAAACTGGTTTTAGGCCCTCCCCCAACCCTGCAATAAATTCCTAAATCAGTCTTAATGACTGGGTGTTTGGGGGGAGGGGATATAGTTCCTTACACATCATTTGGGAAACACTGGTTTAAAGTATGGCTGTTTGGAATTGGTTTTGAATAAGAGGCCATTCTGTACCATGACACCCTATTGGACACAGGATTTGAACAGAGGATATATACATTTGCTTGCTATTGATGCCTCATGGACAGCTTTCATTTCTGTGGCACTGCAACATTATAGGTACTCACACCTCCTATCTCACAACCAGTGAAGCAATCAAACTGAGAAAACTGACAGCAAAGACATGTATAAGAAAGAGGGAGAGAGGGGAAACGACAGATGAGCTTGTGACATGAAGGGGCCGCTGATTTATTTGAAATGTTGAAATGAAAATAACAGGTGCGGCTCAAGGATGTAATGATTTTCAGGGATTTGTGAGGGGTGAGTCAGTACAGTGAGGGTATATATAGTGCAATGCCCATGTTTTATACTAAATGATGTTTCATTGGTCATTGACAACTGATTGGTTCTTCATTATGCATTCACATTTTTGGCATTGATGCAATCTAAAACTGCAAATGAAGTTTAACATGCCTTGGCGAGGAACAATTCATTCTTCTTATACTATTTTAAAGTAGAGCGATAAATATCAGTCTACTGGTACTATAAAAGATGTTTGTTAGACCATTGAAAACTGAAAGAACACCATAAAAATATTAAAAAACTGAGAAAAGCAGTTGACATTCAGTGTGATGTTTGGTAGTAGGGTAAAACATTTCAAACTGGACTTTTCACTGAATTATTCAGCAAGATTTATGCAATCACCCATATAAATTACACATAGTATATATATAATTTATTCTTTTTTTGGTTAACTGAACTTTAAAATTGAAACCAGAGTATTTTAAACTATCTGCAAACTCATTTAGAAAAACATATTGTTAATGGTGGTGCTCATTTGAAAAACGTCTTTCTTTTTTTTTTAAACTACTTTTAAATACATTTCTTAACTGGTGTCATTAGTCAAATGACAAAGCTAAATGACCACTCATATTATACTTTCAAAAATCATCAGATCCTCATGCCACACCCCAAGAAAATGGGTGTGCATCCTGTGACAATATGGCATTCTGTACAGTGATCATTTCTGCCTTGCACTCTGTGGTTGCTGGGATAGGCTCCATATGTCCCATGACCCTGCTCTGACTAAACAGATTTGGAATATGGATAAACAGAGCATTGCTTTCACAAAATGTTAGTCTTCTACTTTTCTCTTTAAGTAATATTCATGTGAGAAAATAAGCTTGAAAGGAAACAAAATCATTAATTTTATTATATGGCCAATGTTATTTGTCTTTTTATGACTATTATCATAGTACAATACTGATTTTCTAATTTGGACTATCAGATTAAAAAGAGTTTAAGAACCCCTGCTTTAGAGGTTTAAAGCACATATGTGACTCTGACAGCCTCTTTTATTTAGACTTTTAAAGCACAAGTGAAAGTACCACCCGTCTGATTCATAATTTGTTTTATTCAGATCTAATTCTTCATCAGTGAAGGAGAACATTTTTCATCGATCATTCTCTCACTCATTATAGAAATAAAATGCAGTAGCAGTAAATGCAGTAAACATTTATATTATAACTAGGAGGCTTACTCCCTATTATGCTTTGCTCACCAACCACTGTGGCCTGCGCTATGCGCCAGCCACTTCATGTCTTTGCTGCTTGTGTTGTGAAGAGGGGGCCTGAACACACCCCAACGAAACGTGGTTGCTCCTCCAAAACCCTGTCTTAAACGGGAATACAATGGGAAACAAAGTTTTTTTTCTACCTCCTCTTTGCTCGATCAGCTGCTGGCTTGCTACTGCTACCATGCTGCGTGATCTGCATCTCGCACAGCACTTCAAACATTTAAAAGCCTGTACAGCAGCTGTACTACTCTGTTTTTTATTTAACTAGGGGGCTTCGCCCCCTGCTTGCTTTGCTCGCCAACCCCCATTTTTGTTTTTCCGGATGCACACTTTTAAGATTTTTTTTTCTTTGAATTGTTGCTATTTCATTAGTTTCACTTTTATTTCAGAACTTCTGTAAAAACAATATTTGGAATCTTTCGAGTCTCAGCGTGCTGAATCTTTTTAATGAGGTCAGTGAGACATGTGTTTAATGACTTTGTACCATAGTTCAGGATAGCTTTCTCTGTTTGAAATTTCAGCACAGACAAAACGATAATTTTTTTTGCAAAGTAACCAATAAATGCATGTGAGGTAAACTCCGTTTCTGAAATTCTCTGACTTGAACCTCAAAGCCTTACAATATTTACATACATCACCTATGTCCATATATTCGATCTCTATTCGCCTTTTCGTTATTTCTCAGAGTAATTTATCTTTCTTTGTGCTATTGCGATGTTTATTTTCTTTTTTTTCTGCTTTCATATTCTGTATCTTGCTCTGCATGTGTTTGGCCCCCTTGTTTTTTAACCTTTTTATGATGTTTTACTTTGTTTTCTACTCTGTCTTTTATTTCTGACCTTGCTTTATCCTGCTTTATTTTTAATGACACCTGGTCCGTGGTGATTATTTTCCCTTTTTCGAGTAATACTTTCCATTTCTTTGCGCTCTTGCGATCTTTACTTTCTTTTTTTTACAGTTTCTATTTTTCCTACTTTCATATTCTTTAACTTTCTCCACATGTGTATCGCGCCAACTATTTTTTTTTGAGCATTTCGAATTCCACTGCTTTCATAATCTCTAACCTGCTCTGCATGTGTATAGCGCAAACATCCCGACTGGACGTGCTTTTTTTTCCAATTCCACTTGTTCTAGGCTGATAATTACTTTCCTTATTTTCTGAATTTGCACCTAGATTATTCTTTTTCTTTTTTGTCTCTCCAACGCTTTTGAGTCTCTTTTCTCTGTGCTGCTTTCTTTTTTGCTTTGTCGTCTACGTTTCATTTATAATGTATTGTCCTTGTACACTTTATATGCACTAAGATAGATAGATAGATAGATAGATAGATAGATAGATAGATAGATAGATAGATAGATAGATAGATAGATAGATAGATAGATAGATAGATAGATAGATAGATAGATAGATAGATAGATAGGATACTTTGTTAATCCCAAGGGGAAAGGGCGTGTCTTGCAAGAATCTCATGTTCTACGTCATCGCGAGACGGTCCTGGGTCAATCTCTTGGCACAAAGTCTCATGTTTAAGGTCCCTGCGAGACGCTCCGTGGCCAATCTCTCTAGTCTCGTGGGTCATTTAAGTGTCTTCCGTGATCAGTATTGTAGCCATACCGTTTCTCTACAGGATTTTTTTTTATAATAGAGAGATGGTTAAATCTGTTGGCACAAACTCTCGTCTCGCGGGATGCGAGTTCTTGATATTTTAGTTTATAATTTAAAAATGGAATAAAAATTTGAAAATCTAACAACATCACATTAAAGTTTGATAAATTCTGAAAAGAATGATACCAAACATATATATGTATGTTTTAAAATAAGCCCAATTTAAAGCATGACAAAAAACGTGACATAAAATCGTTGCACTTTTAGGCTTAGGATTTTATATATATATATATATGGAGTAGATGTATTAATAGTTTTTTATATGTTGTTACTGTAATTGTTTTAAACAGAATACATAAACAAATGTTAAACTAATATGTTTTTCAGCATAATCTGTATCATTCTTACTTAAAATGGCACTACCTGTACTATTTTTGTATTTAACACATACATTTAGTTGGCACACCTAATGCCATATTACACTATTGAATCAAGGAATAAATTCAATAAGGACTTTTACTTTAAGTATACTTTCAAGCAATTAAGTAGAAAGGTCAATGGGGTACTTCACATTTTACTAGAGTACATTTTTGCATATTTATTTATACTTTTACTTATGTAAATTGTCTGAGTACTTCCTCCACCACTGTTGTACACACAAGGTATTGCAGAGGATTTTTATGAGCCCAATTATTGAAACTCTAGAATGAGCCTGGCTGTAAATGTCACTGGTTAACTGAAAAAGAAAGGAAGTTTCCAGCAAGATCTTTTGGTCTGCAAGGGGTGAAGAGAAGAATGCCAAGTACTTGCTGTCCTTTGTCATGTGAGAGCTAATAAAATAGGTGAAAGCTTTACTTCAAGCAAAGAAAAGTATTTTTGTTGCTACCTTATGGAATTTGAACTCAGAGAAAGCTAACAGAACATTACCCTACCAACCAGAATCTATTTGAGCCACAATGACTAAGGAAAATAGAAGTGGCTTTTATTTTCTCCGAGATGTCCTTTTTATTAGTCATTTACAAAATTCAATAGAAAGCATTTAGATTTAACAGAATTGAAAATTGTCTAGAGCATTCTTCAGTAGAACACTGACTCTCAGATTTATAATTGACATTTTCTTATGTTGTATTACATTTAATTATTCTTGTGAAATATTAATACAAGTTGGCTTAATATGTATACATAAGGAAAAGTGTTATTCTGTTGAATTTAAATTGTCTGTAGGAGATACAAAAAATATATAATATTTTGAGTCAAAATTATGTTAACATTAATGTTACTGCTATGTAGTATATACTTATATACAATTTTTGTGGACAATTTATGTGCCACATATGGTACATGTGCTGAACATGATGGCGAACAGGTTGAGACATTCCTGTAAACCATCTTGCACATATGAAGTATGTTTTGTGAATAAATTGTTTCCGTCATTCAAATGTTAACATAATTTTGACTCACCCTGTACATATATTCGCCCAGGAAATTTTATAAGTCAATGTGCCTTAGTTAAAGTTCCGTTCGTTAATCAGATGTATCAAAAATACAAAGTACAGTAAATAAATGCATTTCTGTGTACAATATTTGTATTTTATTTTATTTTTTATCAGGGGATAAGTTTATCAGTTTGCAGTTGAACATGCTACATATAGTGGTGGTGTTGGCGTGAAAGAGATTACAGCAGAACTCCATATTAAAGCAGTATTTGGTAATCTTACAAAGGTGGTTTAAAGTTGGTTCAAAGCTAAAACTGCTAAAACAAATCTTGACTTTCTGTTAGCATCAAAATCTAAAAATAATACTGCCTCAGTATACAGTGGGTTTGAATAAATGTCTACCAACAAAAATGAGTTAATAATTACTTTCACTAATTCAAAAGAACCTGTTTCTACCAACAAAAAAGTTACTAATTACTTTTACTCACTCAAAACCACCTGTTCTCAAAAAGGCATCTGCATCAGCTATAGAAAAAAATCATATTTCATTCTGTTCAATCATAGTTTGGCTCCATCAGTTAATTTGCAATGTTTTTTCTTTATAATTTTTTTTATTTCCTCTTCTATATGGAGGAATATGTCAGAAATAAACAAATAAACAAAATATTCAAAAGTCATATTAAATGTCATAATAAATAAAGAAAGAGAGCATGGAATGTAAACATAAATAAATAAATAAATGTGTCACAGAATATGTTTTCTGTTGCTTATTGATTTATTTAATTTTGTCCAAAATATTCCTCCAAATGCCACATGAAATACACTTTGAATTAAAAATATCACTTTCACTCATCAAAGCTGAGAGGGCAGACTCTAGCGAGTACTAATTTTTCATTGGTGAATTGTCTTCAGAGTAGACATTGGTGCTTTGCTTGATTGGGAATTCTATTTCTCAAAGTTGTGACTGTGCATGCCAACAACAAGTGCAAAAAAAAAAAAGGTTGCCAAGAATTATTGTATGAAGCAGCTACTTTAATTCTATAAATCCAAATTTGTCATTAGGAGCCTACATCACAAGTGTCTGTAAATGTGCCATTTAATGGCCGAAGGTTAAAGTCCAATGTACCAATGATTCACCAATTAAAACACAACTAGAGCCCGCCCCCTCTTCAAATGCTGTCCGTGGATCATCAAGGAACTTAAAAAGTAAAACTGGGTCACAAAGCCACAGAAGTTGTGAAGCACTGCTCTAAAACAAACAACTGTAATCCAGTACGACAATTAAATTGTTATACCAAAGTGGCTGAGAAAAAAAAATGCAGCAGTTTTTACTTTTGATGACGTGGTGCTTTTATCAATGCTCATTTTTTAAACTTTGCAAGGACTGATTAAATCATTGCAATGCAATGCAATGGCTGATGGAAACTGTAGACTCTACTTCGGCATCTGAACAGGGTTGCAGATGAATATTGGGGTGGGGGTGACATACAGAATGTTTAATACCTTTCTTATTGGATTAGTTGTGCAAAATTGACTGCGCTCACAGCCACAGTACCTGGCAAGCCCTCACTCAATGCATCTTCTTCAAGTTTCACCAAACTTTGCTCCTTTCACTTCGCTTCTGCTGACGACCTACATTTGTATAAACCGGCATACCTAATTTCTCCATGAGATCACTGTCAGTGCTTTGGTGAAGTGGGGGACACAGTGCATTACAATGACCCACTCACTACAGGATTATCAATGACAAATATCATCAAATTAAAGAAAATATGCTGGCTAATTTAAAATTTTCTATAACCTTCCCATATATTGGGTTTAAATTATTACATGATTTCCTCATTCTTATTTCAAGAGATGTTATTTAGCATCAACATATAAAAAGTTATCTTCAGCTCTACCATAATTCTATTTTCAGTTCTAGAACACTGAACTTCAACTACTTTTTACTGATTTTACTGTTGGAACAATAATGTTCTTATACTTTAGGAGTTTTCCACTTAAAAATTGGGTCTTTTTAGGGCATCCGAAAACAGATTGCTGATTGGCTGTATTGTGAAATTAGATCAGATGCAGAAATTGCATTCATAGTGTGGAAGCTAGTAACAGACATATTGTTTCTAAAGAATAACACATAGCCAAAAAAAAAAGACAAAATAGATTACTGGTTTACATCAGTAAAACCAAAATAAAATATACTTTTTGACTATAGATGGATCTTTTACTATTGTACTGAGTGTATCATTTTACTTTATAAGAAAATATTACCATCATTTGCAAAAAAGACAAGCAAAACAAATCTGCTGAAGCAGTAACTGTGCACAGCGTTTATGTGTCACAGTAGAAATGTGCTGTTCTGCAGTCCTGGGAGAATCCCACCAATCATTAAACAACAGCTTGCTGTGACAAGCTGCCATCACAGAGCTGTCACTCTCAGTGAGTTTATCGTACCTCCCATGTTGATTATGGTACTCCTGGGAGCAGTTAAGGTATACAGCTTGCTGCAGGACATTAGCAGTGACCAGTCTGACATTTACTTTAATTTTGAAGCAGGGTAACTTTCATAAAGAAGGTTACAATTTTAAAAAGACAAACTATTTTTGGCATTTCTTTGATTACTTTTGCTGCTTTTATTGAAAATGTACTGTTTTCCTTCTGACTTTGATATTAATTTGCAGAGAAAGCAATAAAATGTTATCCTCCAAGAATTTCTGCTCCGTTCTCCTGAGTTGCTGTCAATATTCTAGGCTCCTGCATGTTATTTTTCCAAATTTGGATACTGTTTTAAAGGTTTGTACTTGGTCAGCTGTGCAAAGCTTCAAGCCAATACTTTTAAGTAGCACTATATAAAATTATTGTTCTGTTATTGATTTCTATATGTTTGTGATTTCTTAGATGACTTCTGGCTAATTGTAATCATAACCCGTTTGTGAAATTCAGCAAAAAGTTTATTCTCCTCTCATATTCTCTGCACTTCTACAAAATTATGTTCGTGGTCTCTTCTGCAGTTAGTGTGGTTCACTCTCCTACTTTTGCTGAGCATTCTCCTGGTTCTCAGTATCGCGCCAACTATTTTTTTTTTGAGCCTTTCGAATTCCACTGCTATTTGTCAACCTCTAATAAGCCGGGTAGCCCTTCAAAATCCTAACCCTAAAAACATGTCTTAAGAAGATAGACAAGTTAACCTCTTACAGAGGTCAGTTGATCTTGGAAGTACAAGGTGCACACAACCTCTGAGTAATGGTAAGAACTGCAGAAGAAAGCAAAAACTAAAATGCACTGGCTGCTACATGACACAAAAAGCATGGCATAATTTCAGGTAGATAGATTTTAAAAAAGAGAAAAGCAGGTAAGGCTGGCTACATGTCCATCCTATAGTCTCTTTTTCTCCCAGTGAATATATCTCAACCCAGTGAAAAAAAGAGTTTTGAGAATGCATGGAAAATGGAATATGCAAAGCCAGCTGCAATAAATGTTTTCTGAAGGCAGCTAAATAAAACATAATAGTATACAGTGTAACTTAGTTCTCAGGATATTCCCATTTGTAAATGCTGAAGCATAAGTCAGTAAAGGAGTGATGCAATAAATAGAAATCAAGGAAATTTTACTTTTAAAGTCAATTTTAAAATAGTTCTGTTGACCAAATTGCTGTAAAAAGAAGTATAATAAAGCACCCAAAACATTTTCCAAAAGAACTGTCAAAACTACGTGCATGTACTCATACCAAAATAACACAACAGGAATAAAACACATAAAACATACACAAACAGATTCAGAATGCTCGATGAAGAAGATGAGTTTTAGTCTAGACTTAAAAACTGTAACAGGAGAAGCAGCTATGACAAAGCTAAGTTGTTCCACATTCTTGGTGCAGTGATGACAAAAGGCATGGTCACCCTTCAATTTATGATGTGATCTTGGAGTAGCCAAACAAAGTTGATTTGAAGATCTTGAATAACCCTACTTGGTTGGAAATATTTTGAATTGGGTATTTTTGTTTTACATATTAAAAAAAATCTACTTTCTCAAAGAAACTAAAGAATTCATTTGTTTTAACGACACTAAATCCTTATCAGCAAATACTGTCACATTCATTTAAGAATTTGAGTTCATACAGGTTCTGGTTCAGTGGTTGGGGCTGCTAATTCACTGACCCAAAACTCTGAGTTGAAATCTCAGCCCATTTACTCAGTGTTAGAGAGTTTGCAATTTCCCTTCACATTTTCAGACTATTTGCTATGTTTAACTAAGCCCAGTATGACTGAGAGTAACTGTTTCCTTGTGATTAAGGACTGACATCCTATGAATTTTTCTCTAAATAAGCTGCACCTTCTTAAAAATAGATAGATGAATGGGTAAACCTCATATTTTCTGTCAGAATAATTGTTGGTGTATTTGTCAGATTAAGTATATTTCCATCATAGTGGTAGAAATGAGCATTAAAAATTAAAATAAAATGTTTTTATTTCTTTGAAAGGAGGAAGAGCTCCCTAAAATTTTCAAGTTGTTTTGCTGGATGGTTAGTGTTACTGAATCTGTTGTAATTTGTTTTAAAATAAAGTACTGCTTAATTAAGTCATCATAGACATTTTATAAGGCTATGATAGCTTGATTGATTTGTGTTTCCATGTACTATGAATATCTTTTTCACAAGACATTAACAGCTTGACTGTTGTTGCATAAATGAAAAATATATAAAATAATCCCCAAATCTGGCCTAGTATAGTCCAAACAGAAGTTGCTTCTGGTGGTATGTGCTTATTTATCACCATGAGAAACCACGAGTAACACGTAATTGTTAGATATTAATTTTCTCCTATTGCCAAGTTTAACCTACACTGGTATGTCAATTATTAGCCTAGTATATATTGTATAAAACATAATTAATTGCAGTGTCTATTATAAAGTAAGAATATACATATTAGAGAAGTATAATAGTTCACTGATTAAGCATTTTTTCATTGTTTTTTTATTTAGATTCGAGATTTGAGTTCTATTATTTATAAACTAGCAAGCATTCTGAATAACACATCTATTAATACATCCACATAGGGACTAAAACTGCAGCCAAAAATCGGCCAGAGCTTTATCCCCTAATATCCTGTCCTAGTGTTAACAGATGGATCCATGCAGATTATCAACATGTTTGATCAGGTACAATGGCCTTGTGGTGAAGGATGTGAACGTAGCGAGCCACTGACATATGGGTTGAACATGGCACATTAGCATCAATATGTTTTGCATTTTACTTAGGCTCCATCTGCCTAGATCTTATAAGATAATTCCAGTAATATTAATATATATTGCTAAATAAACTGAATACATGTCACATCTTCAGACACTTAAAATCTATGCATTTTTAGCAGAATCTTTTTGTTTTTATATTTAATGGTAAGGAGGAGATTGTGGATGTCATTGTGGTATAGTGATTAGCAATGTTGCCTTAGAGTTGCAGAGGCTGCATGTTTTCACCTTGCGTATGTCCAGTTCTCCTCCCACCAAAGATGAGCATTCTTAGATTAATTGGTGACTTGTGTTGGCCAAATTACTCACTTAAAAGTAAGTTTTGGGGAATAATAAAAAGGACAGTCATACCCTTCTAGTATATTAGATGACAGAACACAAACCTCTAATTGAAGGAGTTGCCCATAAACTGCCTAAAGGACTTGCCCCTTTAAGGGCTACTCATGGCTCAGTGTTTCGGTAACGTAGGTAGCCACTAAAACAGGGGTGTGCAAAGTCATTCCTGGAGGGCCGCAGTGGCCGCGGGTTTTTGTTCCAACCCAGTTGTTTAATTAAAAAACAATCCTTGCCAATAATTACATTTCATGGCTTGTTAGTGCTTTAACTCTGCTATGTCAAGTCATTCTCAAATCCTAGATTTTTTTTTCCATTCTAAAGATATTATCCAAATATTTTGAAGTGTAAATCGGATGGGTAATTCTCAGTCCTTCACTTTTTTCTCTTCTCTTTCCTTCCAAGTATTTAATTAAACCAAATAGTGCCTGATAAATACACACAGGCGTAAAGGGTAACAAGCAAAATGGATAACTGCTGGTTTCTTTTGTCATTTGCATCTTATTGCTAATAAGGAGCAATTAAAAACCAAGAATGCAGCTGTTTAAGACTTAAATAAGCAATAAGGGTTCAAAATCTTAACGAGGGAGATAACTAATATGAGGCAGAAGTGTTTCTAGAGCAATTAGTGCTTCTTATTAAGCAATTGGGTTGGAACAAAAATCTGCAGCCCCTGCGGCCCTCCAGGAATGACTTTGCACACCCCTGCACTAAAAGAAATGCAATCTCTGTAATCAAATGGAATAATAAGTACCATCTCTGACACCAGAAATGGGTGGCCATAAGTAACCTTTCTAGGGAGTTTAAAGCTGCCTTATGACAAGGGGATCACTGAGTCAGTAGCCAGGCACTATGTTTGGGGTAAGCACTCACTGCTGAGAAAAAGAGACTAGAGCCCTGACAGAGAGAAAGATGGGGAGCTGAGTGATTAAGTAGCATTGTGTCACTTGACAGCTGTGTAAGTAGGCAAGCTACCCACTATGTAAAAGGTCCTTAAGACTTGTCTTGGAAGACCAACAAAACCAGCATATCCTCCTTCTGTTATCTCAGCCTGTCTGTTTTACACATTAAATACTATAGAACATTTAAATTATCTTTGGCATTATTCTGGATACAGTAAGATGCCAAGATGGTATCCTCAGATGTCACAATATATACATACTGTGCAGGCTACTAACCAAACATACAATTCTATGTTAAAAAACAAACTGTAGATAATGTAAAAAATTATAAAAATGCATTTAAAAGAAAAAAAAATCCATTTTTATAAAGAACATTACAGCATGGGCGGCACGGTGGCGCAGTGGGTAGCGCTGCTGCCTCGCAGTTGGGAGATCTGGGGACCCGGGTTCGCTTCCCGGGTCCTCCCTGCGTGGAGTTTGCATGTTCTCCCCGTGTCTGCGTGGGTTTCCTCCGGGCGCTCCGGTTTCCTCCCACAGTCCAAAGACATGCAGGTTAGGTGGATTGGTGATTCTAAATTGGCCCTAGTGTGTGCTTGGTGTGTGGGTGTGTTTGTGTGTGTCCTGCGGTGGGTTGGCACCCTGCCCGGGATTGGTTCCCTGCCTTGTGCCCTGTGTTGGCTGGGATTGGCTCCAGCGGACCCCCGTGACCCTGTGTTTGGATTCAGCGGGTTGGAAAATGGATGGATGGATGGACATTACAGCATGATTGCGTGAAGGCAAGAGAATGGATTTGAATTCCAACTGTCTCCATCTATGTGGAGTCTGCACAGTGTCCCCTGTGTCTATGTGTTATTTTTGTTTTCCAAGTTCTCTAGCCACATCCTTATGACAAGTGTGTTAGTTTAACTCTGATCTGTGAGTGTAGCTGGGTGTGCCTGATATCTGATGCTGCATCAATGGGTGCAGACCCACTTAGTCCAATAACTGGATTAAGCATATACCTGTATAAAGTGAAAGCACAAATACAGTGGTGTGAAAAACTATTTGCCCCCTTCCTGATTTCTTATTCTTTTGCATGTTTGTCACACAAAATGTTTCTGATCATCAAACACATTTAACCATTAGTCAAATATAACACAAGTAAACACAAAATGCAGTTTGTAAATGGTGGTTTTTATTATTTAGGGAGAAAAAAAAATCCAAACCTACATGGCCCTGTGTGAAAAAGTAATTGCCCCCTGAACCTAATAACTGGTTGGGCCACCCTTAGCAGCAATAACTGCAATCAAGCGTTTGCGATAACTTGCAATGAGTCTTTTACAGCGCTCTGGAGGAATTTTGGCCCACTCATCTTTGCAAAATTGTTGTAATTCAGCTTTATTTGAGGGTTTTCTAGCATGAACCGCCTTTTTAAGGTCATGCCATAGCATCTCAATTGGATTCAGGTCAGGACTTTGACTAGGCCACTCCAAAGTCTTCATTTTGTTTTTCTTCAGCCATTCAGAGGTGGATTTGCTGGTGTGTTTTGGGTCATTGTCCTGTTGCAGCACCCAAGATCGCTTCAGCTTGAGTTGACGAACAGATGGCCGGACATTCTCCTTCAGGATTTTTTGGTAGACAGTAGAATTCATGGTTCCATCTATCACAGCAAGCCTTCCAGGTCCTGAAGCAGCAAAACAACCCCAGACCATCACACTACCACCACCATATTTTACTGTTGGTATGATGTTCTTTTTCTGAAATGCTGTGTTCCTTTTACGCCAGATGTAACGGGACATTTGCCTTCCAAAAAGTTCAACTTTTGTCTCATCAGTCCACAAGGTATTTTCCCAAAAGTCTTGGCAATCACTGAGATGTCTCTTAGCAAAACTGAGACGAGCCCTAATGTTCTTTTTGCTTAACAGTGGTTTGCGTCTTGGAAATCTGCCATGCAGGCCATTTTTGCCCAGTCTCTTTCTTATGGTGGAGTCGTGAACACTGACCTTAATTGAGGCAAGTGAGGCCTGCAGTTCTTTAGACGTTGTCCTGGGGTCTTTTGCGCCCTCTCTGATGAGTCGTCTCTGCGCTCTTGGGGTAATTTTGGTCGGCCGGCCACTCCTGGGAAGGTTCACCACTGTTCCATGTTTTTGCCATTTGTGGATAATGGCTCTCACTGTGGTTCGCTGGAGTCCCAAAGCTTTAGAAATGGCTTTATAACCTTTACCAGACTGATAGATCTCAATTACTTCTGTTCTCATTTGTTCCTGAATTTCTTTGGATCTTGGCATGATGTCTAGCTTTTGAGGTGCTTTTGGTCTACTTCTCTGTGTCAGGCAGCTCCTATTTAAGTGATTTCTTGATTGAAACAGGTGTGGCAGTAATCAGGCCTGGGGGTGGCTACGGAAATTGAACTCAGGTGTGATACACCACAGTTAGGTTATTTTTTAACAAGGGGGCAATTACTTTTTCACACAGGGCCATGTAGGTTTGGATTTTTTTTCTCCCTAAATAATAAAAACCATCTTTTAAAAACTGCACTTTGTGTTTACTTGTGTTATATTTGACTAATGGTTAAATGTGTTTGATGATCAGAAACATTTTGTGTGACAAACATGCAAAAGAATAAGAAATCAGGAAGGGGGCAAATAGTTTTTCACACCACTGTAGATGGATACAGAAATAGTTGCTATAAATTGTGACTGGAATTTGAGCAATAGAATTAAAATGATAAATTACCTAAAACCAAACAATTTTATTAATTAAAATTTTAAATTCTTGAGAAAAAAATCAGTTATATATTTTTTACAAACCTTGTTTATTTCAATCATTAAATGTTTGAACAATTTAGTGAGAACTATCATTAAAACCATAGTTGTGTACTTACAGTAAATAGTATTTCTCTATATGCAGTATACATTACTGTGTAAGCATAAACATTTTTAAAGATCACATAAGCATATGCAATAAAAATTTGCCTTTTACTGTATAACAATTTTTAATCAACACAGATGTTTGCATTTGCTAATTGTGTGCTCTATCTGTAATATTTGCTTTCATTTATTTTTGAAGGTTATAATGACATGCAACTATGTTTATTATAATTATAATTTAATTAACTAAAACATCTGTTTTTACTATATTATTTTGCAATGAGATAGATATAAATGTTCACTAATTATATATCCATCCATCTATTTCAGGAACCACATCAATCTAAATTCATTGGTTGAAGAGTGCCAAAACCTATTTTGACAGCAGTGGGTACAAGGTAGGGTCAAATCTTGGATCAAGTGCTGCACCATTATGGGACATGCTAACATACACAAACATGTTTAATCACTTCAACATGGCCAATTTAGAGTTCCCAATTAAACTAACATTTACAGCTTAGAAATGTGACAATAAGGAGGAGCACAACCAAACAGACACTGGGAGTAGTCAGGCCAGTGTCCGAACAGAGTCTAATGGAGCTGTGGATACTACATTATTATTAATATATTTACATGCCTACCTGTCAGCCCCTAATTCAGAAATGCAAATTCCATATTCTGTGTAGAATGCTACAGTATAAAAAACTGTAACCAACATGTTAGAAATAGGTTTATTTAAATGTGTTTACATTTAATATGCTATGTAACTATCTTTCACCTTATTGTTTCTTATATAAAAAACTAAGCTACAGAGTGCTATTCAGTTTTTATACACTACTGTATTACAAAAAAAGAAAAACAATAGGAAAGCAATGGAAGCTTCACTGCCTCTCAGGAAAAAAACACTGAGAACTAACTACTCAAGAGAGCAATTTTACTATGAAAATGAAGAACAGATTTTCTGTTCTCTAAGGAATCATTCAGTTATTACTGTCGTAAACAGGCAGTTGGTACATCTGTGTCTCTGATGGAGATCAATTATATAAAGAAGAAACTATACTGTATGTGATATTCCTCCATGGATACATGTCACCCTATTGAGTATATTTACCACAAACAGCACAGATTTTGATTTCAAGCAATTGTCAAAGCATTATGAAAAGGAAATGTTTGGGTTAGTTATAGGCATTGCATCCCTTCCCACTTCAGTGGGCAACAATCTGGTGCCTAGTGTGTCTGCCAAATTTGTTAACACTTAAGTGTGCTGAATGTACAGTTTATAGACAGGCTGCTAAATCCTACAAGTAGAACAAAATCACTCACTATGAATTTTTTATTCATTAAGTTTAAGGACTGTCCTTTTCTTTTAGGTAGAAAGAGATAAAAGCTACTAGTAAGGCATTTAATGAGATACCATAACTGTTGAGCATTTTATATTGAATAAGTAAAATTAAGAGACTTGTTAGTATACTGTAGTAGGTAGGCATGTCAATACACTTGAAAATTTAAAAAAAGTTAGTCTACCAAATTAAAATTAATTGTATTGCCATTTATTTGCACAGAAATACTTGTTTACTTTTTATATCACCACTTCTAAAACTGGACTTCTCTAAAATTGTAGCAGAAAGTATGCACAGAGATTTCTTAAAGTGGTAAAAATGATATGTTCTGTTTTTTTGGTTCATTCATTCATGTATACTTGGATCAAAGAGCCTTTATTTGTAGAAAATGAATAAAAAACGTAAGCAAAATATGACTAATACTTTTTATGCATTATATACAGTATTTACAAGGTTTCTTTAGCCCCCTTTACTTCAAGGAATGCTGACAATATGTTTAGTCCAAGGAGAAAGAGAAGCAATATTTCATGACAGGAAAGACATTTTGCACTTGTGAAGTTTATGCTACCCCTCATCTACCCAAAAAAACAGCTCCAAACACACAAAATGTTTAAAAAAATCTAAACCTTCATTTTGAAAAAAATATTGACGTAATTTATTTTACCTTTTGCACTACTGACATTTCAGGTATATTTTCAGGCTCTTCCTTCATGACATTTATTATGAGAAGACTTTGCTTTTACACTTAATACAAAGGTGTTAACAAAATAGGACGCAATAGAAGTGTCTCTAAGTTAAGTTGTTTTGTGTGCTTAGTTCAATATTCATAGCTAAAAGTGGAGTAAACTACCAAATACTTAAAAGCTCCAAAAACACTGATAAAGTTTTGTTTTAAAACAAAAATGTTGTTTGTGGCTTATCCTTTTTCTAAAAACTGTATAAATGTTAGAATAAACCTGGTGCTTCACAAATATGGTATCCTGGGTTTGAATCCTGTACATGTATATGTTGTCTGTGTAACATCTACATGTGCTCCTCAGGGTATTCCAGTTTTCCTCCCACATCCCCAATGATGCACGATTTAGACTAACTGGCAATTCTTAATTGGTGAGTGTTTGCACAGGTGAATACTGTAATGTACTGGCACCCTCTCCGGGGTTGTTTTCTAGTTTGCACTCAGTGCTGCCAGGATAGGCTCTAGCATCTCAAGACGCTGAAATGTATTAAGTGGGTTTTGGAATGACTATCAATAATATTATTAACTTGTCAAACATCTATACAATTGCAACCATCAACGTTAATGTTTATCTACTTTGTCAAGTTCAACTATAATGCTGTTAGGAAAAAAGCAGAACTAGTAAAATTCTAATTTAATGTCAACTTGGCAGTTTTAAACAGAAAAGAGTTTCATACATGTTTTTGAAAACATTTTTACTTTGATTTGAGTATATTATAAGAGCATTTGATATAGGGTGGAAATCCATCCCTGATGCAACTAAACAATTCCATAGTTATTCTTTTTTGTTTTAATTTATACCTTTCACTTTTACAATTTATAAAGCCAAGTTCTTAATTTAGGGATCATCTGTCTCTTATAAAAAGCATGAAAACATTTTCTTTTATTTTAGGAACCAACTATAGATAAATAACCACATATACTTCAATTTTTAATTTTCTGGCTAGAAAAACAAAGCCATACAATGCATTGGTATAATTGAAGCACCAATGGGAGGTGTGTTAGTGTGAAAAAACTATAAAAACATTACAACTGCATACTCAATTAATTTGAACATGTCTCGATTTTGTAAATCTACCCAGATTCAAAATGTTCTAAATCTACATTTTTACAGAATAAAAAATACTAGCCTTTTAAATTTCCTTGGTAAATAAAACCTGAAGCAATAGACTTTTTCAGGTGAAATATTATGGAATAGGACAAGTAGTCTTACACAACAGTCTTTAAATCTATTTTCAAAACAGTGAACAAAGAAATTATCAATTCATTAAACTATTTTAAGGTAACAAACTATCTCTTTCAGTTATGCTTAATCCAATTCAGGATCATGGTCAGATAGCACAATGTCTATTACAATGCCTATTCCAGGCACAAGATAGGAAATAATCCAGTATGTCACACCATCCTATTGCAGGGCCAAAAATAAAAGCCTGTTCACTGCAGTTCAAAATAGAATGGTCTAAAACAGTTCACTTATGTACACTGGCTAAAGTGGAAAGTATCATTTAAATTATGAACAAAGAATTATTTAGGCAAAAACTGTGAATATATTTAAAAGATGTAGTGTCACTACCATTGAGAAATTGTAATATAAAGCAAAAATTATAATCTGCATGCAATGAACTGTAAAAATTCACTATTTTCACTACTGTAAACAGATTAAATCTTCACTTAAAGCCTAATAACAAGTTTATACATGCTCCACCAATCTACATTCAATGTATAACATAAAGAATCCCAACATACAAAATACGGTGAATCCAAGCATTCCCAGTATTTACTTCAGTTAAATGAACAATGATATTGGCTTTGTTAATTATAATATAATTTTTTAATAAACCCTCATTACATATGTAACTATTTTGATCCTTATTGCCAAATGACTAGCAAATCTAAACTTTTTAAGACGTTGTCATGACTCAGTTGCAAGAGAATAAAAAAAACCCAAAAGTTTCTTTTTTTGATCACAAATAATGTCACCTTAATGTTAACAGTGTTTGGTAAAACGAAATAAAGGAAACAGAACATGGCACTGAAAAATATAACTGGCATTAATGTCTATTTGGTAAAAAAAAAAAAAAAGCTAAAACTGAAAAGCCTCTTGGACAGACCCAAAAAGATGTGCTTCACTCACCTGGCTCTGTATTACCAGACATGAGCACCTACCTACAGTGAGCAAGCATTCTGCAAGTCAGCATAAATAAAAAACCACAAAAAATACAGTGCAACTTCAAAGTTTACAAACATTTTAAGCAATCAGTCCGTTTGTAGTGCTTACGACAATAGTGATAATAATGTAAATAGTAAGGTGGTAAATTTTAATGCTAAAGTGAGAGCTGCTTCTGACATAGTAGCTCCTGAAAAGACGGTTAAAAAATCCTGCAGCACTGTTACACCATGGAATACCAAAAGAGTGTCTGATTTAAAGAAAACATACTGGAGAGCTGAGCGTAAATGTAGTAAAACTAAATTGATTGTCCACTATGAAATATTGAAGACTAAAATAACAGAATACAACAACATAGTTTGTCTTAAGAGGTGGTGCTATTTCTCTAAAATATTTATAAATAACAATGCTAGTACTCTGAGAGTTTTATTCTCTACTATTGATTGTTTGCTAAACCCAGGTCACTCAATGGAATGCCTCCAAAAAACTTCCAGTGAAACTTGTGACTGTGTAGCTTTTGATATATTTTTTAATCACAAAATGAATGATATTAGAAATAATATAGTCCATCCACCTAATACTGATTTTATTAAAACCCGGTATTCCATTTTAAGCAAATTAAATTCTTTCACCAGGATAGATTTATCTGATCTATTTAGAATAATTTCTCAACTGAGACCCTACACCTGCTTCCTTGACCCAATACCAAAAAGTTTTTTCAAGGAAGTATGCAGTGTGCTAAATAATATAATTCTTGACATAGTAAATTCATCATTAGATACGGGGTCTTCCCAGTCTGTCTCAAGACTGCTGTAGTTAAACCTCTGCTCAAGAAAAATAATCTTGACTCCTATGTTTTTGAAAATTTTAGACCTATTTCTAACTGCCTTTCTTAAGTAAAATCCTAGAAAAGTCAGTCATTATGCACCTAAATGATCACTTGAATAAACATTCTGTTCTTGACAAGTTTCAGTCAGGTTTTAGAACAAATCACAGTACAGAAACTGTTAAAAGAAGTAAAGTAGATTGAGTGAAGTAGATCTTCAAATGAGTGTCTGCTTATAATTCCAAGAGCTAAACTTAAAAGAAGTGGTGAGGCAGCCTTCTGCTGTTATGCACCTTGTGGGGAACAGCCCGGACACAGACAGGTAGACATCATTTTGTACCCAACACACGTTTACTTACAAGTCTATTTACAAAGTTCAGTCCTCCACAACCCACAGACTCCCCAAAGTCCAGGCCAAACCACTATGCCTCACTCTTCAGGCCGCCTCCGTGTCTCCTCCTGAGACCTTGTCCAACTTCTCTCCCGACTCCAGCCATTCCATGAAGGGAGACGGCCCCTTTTATATGCACCCGGATGTGCTCCAGGTGCTTCCCGGCAATCTCCCACCGGCACTCTCCAGTGTGGCGGAAGTGCCGACTGCGTACCCGGACGCACTCCGGGTGTCCCCACTCGTCTTCCCCCCAGCACTTCCTGGTGTGGCGGAAGTGCTGGGTTCCAGGGTTCTCCTGGCATGGGGGCGCCCCCTGGTGGTGAACACGGGCTCCTACAGGGTTGAGCTTCCCAGCTCTGTAGCCGTGGCCCCCAAAGGAACCAGGGCGGTTGCCCCCTCGTGGTCTGGAGGAGGCGTGAGCCCTCCTCCGGACCTCCTGGGCGTCCCGGCTGGGTGCCACCCCCAGCCGCGTGCCACAACCTAAAATCTGGAATAGCTTACCGATAGAAATTCGCCAGGTAAATTTTTAATGCTAAAACCCCACTATTTTAATATGGCTTTCTTATACCTTCATTTTAGTGTAACCCTGATATTCTGTATATGCATTTAATTATCATTTTAATCATATCTCCACAATTCGTATTAACCCCTACTTTCTCTGCTGTTTTTCTGTGGTGCTCCACCACTACCTGATCAAGACACCATGCAGTCCCTACATTGATGGACTGAAGGCCAGAGGTCCACATGACCATCATCATCTAATTTCTTCCACGTGAAGCCTGAAAACCATGAGGACTGATTTAGATCATGTATGTTGGGTGGAATGCCCAGTGGGGGCTGGGCGGTCTTGTGGACTTGGAACTCCTGCAATTTTTGTTTTTTTTTTTCCTCCAGCCGTGTGGATTTTTTTTTCTGTCCTCCTGACCATCAGACATTACTTTATTCTTTGTTACTTAGTATTGCCTAATCTTATTTTTATATTTTTCTTTTTTCTTATTTCATCTTGTAAAGCACTTTGAGCTACATCATTTGTATGAAAACCTTTTATATAAATAACTGTTGTTGTTTTTGGCTATGCAGGAGATTAATATGAAAAGTTCTTTAAAGGGATAAAGAAAAAAATATCAGATTCGTTATCAGAATCAGCTGATCAAGTAACATGAAATCGGTGATTAGTATTAGCTTTAAAAAACTAATTGGAGGATCACTAATGATGCAGCCTCAAAAGTATGGCCACTGCAAAGTCAGAGTTTCAGGACATTCCTATATCCTTCAGGTGACCTGTTTGGGGACATTTTGGTTTTCCAGTGAATTACAAGTGCAATGGGTAAAGACAAATGAATAAAACAATGGCAGTGTGCAGGCTTGTTTAACTGAAATCAGGTTATGTTGTTGGTAGTATGTTGAACATGATTACTCAATTGAGACAACATCATTCAAATGTGAATATCACCAGTACAAGGAAAAAACAGAGTGGAGTGCAAGCCCTGCTCCCTGTGGCATTTAAGCAACCTCCCCCTCAGACCGAGGAAAAGCAATAACAACCACCACAGGTGTTTATATCGCCATTGGTCCTGCAACCATACTCCGTTGTAGATTAAATAAAGGTTTTAAACACGTTAAAAGTGATTGAGCCCAGTACAATGTTCCTTCTTGTCCATATTCAGGAGGCAAGTCATACCAGCCATTCATAAAGAAGTGCAAGCTGTATCATGAATGAAGCTAGGAAAAATAAGCCCACATATCCTTATATTGCCATATTGGCAAAGTGCTCCCTTACTGTACCTGCTAACTCTGTCCCAAGCGAGAGGATTTTTTTTTTAACTGCTGTTGAAATAGTTAGTGTAAGGAAATCTGCCCTTTCTGCAGACAATGTGAAGACATTTTTTTTTTTTTTTTTTAGAAAAATTAGAGAATAGAATGAATCAGTTTTCTACATGCTGCACCTTAATGGATCTTTACTTTATTAATACACTATTTGTAGTTTTATTATTATCTATTTGATAACCTTTATAAGAACCAAGTTTTGTTAGTAGATTGCAGCAGTATTAACAGACATTATTTTTTAAAATAACACCTAGTCATAGGTATGTTTTTTTTTTAAGAAAGAAAAGTATGTACTTTCATTTGCACCCCATGTTCAGGAAATTACAGTCAGTTTACCACTGTTTAAAGTTTGTAAAAGTATATATGTTTTAAGTTAGAAATTTCATGTTTTACAGGTCTTTTTCTTCATTATACAGAAAATGTACTAAACTGTGGCTATAATACTGAGGTAGGTACTGAACTGTAACTTTTGTGTACTTTTACACCCCTAGTGGCGCAGGGGTAACATTGCTGTTTTGTAGCTAGGAGGTTGTAAGTTCGCTTTCAGGTCCTCCCTGCACGGAGAACGCTTTGGGTAGTGAGAAAAATGGTCTATAAATGTGAAGAATTATTATTATGAATTATTAGTACAGTGAACATAATGAGAATATTTTGTTATTCTGCAAAGATTCATTGTACATTGCATCTTCACTGCTGAATTAAGCATGTTATGCTCCTTGCTATGTAGAGCACATCAGGTCATGACAGGCACAGCTTCTCGAGTATATACTGCTGGTCCCTCACATCGCAGGTTCTCTGCGTGTGCCAGTATGCATACATTATCTGCTAGTAATCTGAAGATCAAAAAAAGAAGTGCCATTACAGATCATTCAAGTACACGCCACCATATGCAGGATATGTATAAGGGTAGGGTGTGCAAGCTGAATATAATGCAATTAGCCATGAGCTGCAGCACCTAGGTAAAAAAAAAAACATAAAAGAAGCCCTCCCTCTCCCAATGTCAGAAAACATGAGACCCTGTGAAATAATAACAAAGAAACATTATTATTATTTGGTAAGGTTTAAGATTTGTGTAAACTTTGTATCATGGCAATCCTCTTTCTCATGCATATTTAAACAGCCCATGCAGTGAATGAAATGTTTGAAATGCTTATATACAGAAACTCATACATGGCATACTAAAAGGCACCACCCCTAAATATTGATACATCTGAGTGTACTTTCTTAGTGGATACCAAGTGCATTAGATGTACCATCCTGCCAAATTTAATCTTTTTAACTAAATAAGAAATAGTGTTTTTGGTGATGACTGAGTAAGTGAATGAGTCAGTCAACTTTGCATTATAAATATATAGATTAAAATTAAGCTGTTCTGTAACTTCCGAAAAACACTGAAATCCACAGTGAAAAAGAGAGAATCACTATTCATAAAGATTTACACAATTACGCATATTTACTGGGAAGTACTGAACTGACATTCAGCAGGTACGTAGGTGTGTTTATACAGTTTATCTGTTACAGCCTGACTGCAGTAGAACAAATCTTGTCAGCTGAACTGAAGACGATTTCACCAAATTACCAAGTGTACATTTCTTCCTCTCTGTATGCCAATCTTTTTCACACCGTGCTAAGGATGCAGGGAGCTGGAGCCTATCCCAGCAAGTATGGAATGCAAGGCAGCAAACAATCCCCTGAACAGGGTGCCAATCCATCGCAGGGTAAACACACTCACACACACACCTGGGTCACCAAATCCACATGTCCTTGGACTGGAGGAAACTCATGCAGCCACAGAGAGAACATGCAAACTCCACACATCGAGGATCCAGGATTTGAACCATTCCCTTCTTTATAAAATCATTGTGTTTAATGTTGCTTCTGTAGACACATACATGTGTGTTTGCCCACAACCACCTCATTATTAAGAAATGGGAAATAATATGTTTATACTGTGAGTAACAGAGGATTTGCCTAAATCTGTGATTTACTTTCTACTGACACTTCATCTTCAAATCTTTCAAGCATTGGGAACTTATGCCTAATGAAAATATTAAGGATCACTTTGAGCTCTTTGGTGGCATACTGGTCAGTACAGAGTTTGGACAGACTGTATACTGAACACATCAGCTAATGTTTTCATATGAATACGCCAAATTTTCTCGCACATCAAATAATAAAGCTAATAATTATTCTATGGCACTTATTTTTACACATATAGAAGTTACAAAATGGGAAGTCACATGGCCCTTGCCACTGCCTTGTGTAGGATAAAGTACAATGTAACAGATAATGCATAGTGTATAAAAATGCATGATCTGTGGTTGTAAAAATGAATATATTCTAAACATTTTAACATACTGTATGTAATAGGACACTTTAGTAACTTAGTAATTACGCTGAACTATTCTTGTTGAGCGCAGTGATTATTTTTACTAAATGAACATGCTGATAATTGAGAAGATGTTCTGTAACTAGGAACTCAGATCTAAACTGGCACCTCTGTGGAAGATTTAAAAACTTCTAACAAATGTCTAATTATGAATATAAATTGGTTGTGTTCCCAGTATTATGTTCTAAATCAAGAAAATGATAAAACTGCACAATATACCATATACAGAGATCCCTCGCTATATCGCGCTTCGTCTTTCGCGGCTTCACTCCATTGCGGATTTTATATGTAAGCATATTTAAATATATATCGCGGATTTTTTGCTGGTTCGCGGATTTCTGCGGACAATGGGTCTTTTAATTTCTGGTACATGCTTCCTGAGTTGGTTTGCCCAGTTGATTTCATACAAGGGACGCTATTGGCAGATGGCTGAGAAGCTAGATTGCTTACTCTTCTCTCTTTCTTGCGCTGACTTTCTCTGATCCTGACGTATGGGGATTGAGCAGGGGGGCTGTTCGCACACCTAGACCATACGGACGCTCGTCTAAAAATGCTGAAAGATTATCTTCACGTTGCTATCTTTTGTGCAGCTGCTTCCTGAAACGACATGCTGCACGGTGCTTCGCATACTTAAAAGCTCGAAGGGCACGTATTGATTTTTGACTGAAAAACAAACTCTGTCTCTCTCTCTCTCTCTCTCTCTCCCTGCTCCTGACGGAGGGGGTGTGAGCTGCCGCCTTCAACAGCTTTGTGCTGTGGTGCTTCGCATACTTAAAAGCCAAACAGCCCTATTGATTTGTTTGCTAGAGATTGTTTTCTCTATCTATGTGACATTCTGTGCTCCTGACACGCACTCCTTTGAAGAGGAAGATATGTTTGCATTCTTTTAATTGTGAGACAGAACTGTCATCTCTGTCTTGTCATGGAGCACAGTTTAAACTTTTGAAAAAGAGACAAATGTTTGTTTGCAGTGTTTGAATAACGTTCCTGTCTCTCTACAACCTCCTGTGTTTCTGCGCAAATCTGTGACCCAAGCATGACAATATAAAAATAACCATATAAACATATGGTTTCTACTTCGCGGATTTTCTTATTTCGCGGGTGGCTCTGGAACGCAACCCCCACGATGGAGGAGGGATTACTGTATCCATACAAGGTAATTTCAGTTGGAATAAGTTATTAAAGATGGCCATTTTTCAAGATTTGTGAAAACATTAATGAGCGATGCACAGTGATAAAGACGTGACTTAAAGAAATCTATGTGGGAAAGCATGGGAAAATTACCTCTTTGAAAAACCAGCTGAGTCTCCTGTTGACAGCTTGCGTTCGCTTATTAAGAATATCCTGAGAGGGCAAACAAGATTGAAATAATGTATTTATCAGCACCCTAACAAGCAACTTTTCAATAAGCACATATTTAGAAGGTCTTTCTTGATAAGTTATTGGGTGAAAATTGATGTTCATTCTTAAAACATAGTGCAAATGCAAAGGTATACAATCAAGTAGAGCAGATGTCATTGATATGCATGTGTTGTGAAAGCATGTGGATCAGTACCTCCTTTAAAGTTTAACTAAAGGGGTCTGTTAGAATAGCATTCATATTACAGAAGGGAAAGTGATGGGAAGCATCAAGCACTATGCCCTGCAAAACAGTTTCTTATATTAACAAGGTTTATTAATCACACGTATAGCTGCTATCACTGCTTGAAGGCAGTCATTTGTTTTCTATTTCAGATTTTTGTCTTGATGAATATTAACTCTTTTTTTTAATGCAGTGGGAGTTCTGAGCAATGCCACTGCTTCAGTCTAATCTATTATAATTAGAGAATATTCACCTTACCCGAGAAAGAATAATTAATCTTACCCAAACTTGTTCATGAGTAGCATGATAGTGTAGTGGTTAGGATTGCTGCCTTGCAACTCTAATGGCCTGATCTCAAAAATATGTGTCATAGGCCAATGGACAACTCTTGCTCTGATATGACTGAGAGTGGGGGTATACATGAGAGTCCCTTGTGAGAGAATGAAGTTCTATCTAGGGTTGGTTTGTGTCGAAGCAATCCGATGCAAAATAACAAGAGACAAGCATATGTACTACTGAAAATACAGTAAAACAACTATGGAGAAACTAAACCATGCTACTTGTACTTCTGCTTGGATTGTTCTAACTAACATCATGCAGAACAGCCTCTTTTTATGAGGCCTGTATATGTTAAAGCTATATGTGCTGTGTCCGTTTTATCCTGCACATTAAGGAGATGGTGTGCCATGGACTGATTAGCTAGAATAACTCCCTGCCATAGCTCTAGCTAGTTAAGAACATGGAAAGCATGAGAATGCTATTTCAAAGTTTAAGCTGTGTTCCTCTTTAAATCAAATATTGCTGATACTGACAATCTCCATCACTTTCTGCTATCTACCTTCAGACTCTTTAGCATTACTGACGCAACAGAAAGCACTAACAGCTGTGTGGAGCTCCTAAGTCCAGTTCAACATTACAAGAAAAAACCAAAAACCTATCCTGGAAGAAACTGAGCAGAAACAAGGGCTCCATTCCATTGTTGGATACATTTACTCCCACATGCTAACACTCCTATTCACCTATACAGTGTTACTTTCACCGTAGAATGGGACAGAATGAAATCACTATATTAGACAAGTACATTTATATATTCAAGGAGTAGGACTTGTATTGGTGCTTGCTTAGACTAATACAAAAATACATGTACCTAAAACAACCATTGTAAGAAAAAATAAAAATAATTTAAGTAAAAAGTAAGATTATTGCTCATATATTAAATACCAACAACTCCTATCAAATAAACTGGTGACCACATTAACACAAAGGGTGGTTAGAAATAGATGTAAGGTTAATAACGATTAACTACTTGGGCAAAAAAAAAAAAGTTTTTATCAATGCCTGGTAAATCTCCCGCAAGAAAGACCCCAAAATATTTGACAAGGGGTAGCCTTGTCTTTGCAAGTATGTTGGATGCTTTGTGCGGTCTCTTTATACATTTAGTAGAGTACTGGTTTTGATATTTTACAGCTCTGTGTTAGTATGACTGCTGGGATGTACTTTTTTTGCAATATTAATAAAGCATATAAAGTTGAATTTCAGAAAACATTAATTTACCTGTTTCATTGCTACAGTATATTTTATCTCCCATTATTTCAGCTGGTAAATATTTTCATATTTGTAAAGTTCACCTATAGATAAGAGCACATTAATAAAATACAGAGTAGCTGAAGCAAAAAACTAAACTGCAGAAGGGGGAGTCATTCCTTCAGTTTATATCCCAAAGAGAAAGGCTTTTCATCTGTCTAGGTGACAATTTTACAATGCATTTAAATAGGAAATTTAGTTTGCCAGCTTCTAGGATTCTGTAACTCTCATTCATTGTCACTTGCAATGCTAGGAGTCAGTTGCAAGAACTCACAGGGCAACTTAAGGGGAAATTTATCAGACTCATTGCTCTTCCCTTGTCATTCGAATGACAAAACTGGGGAACTCTACAACCTTAAAGATAAATTTCATAAAAAACACAGTCACTTATTTTCAAGGTTTAATTTGCTTTGTAAAATTGCAATTCTTGATTTAAAAAAGAAAGAATATGTCTTGCTGCAAAAAAACATATTTATATTGTAGGAGTATAAAGATTAAAAAAGATCAAACTATACTAAAAGCTTTTCACACTTAACACTTTAAACTTTTTCAGAAATGAATAATTTGTGTAAAAAAAATGCATGTTTTTGCACATGCAAAAAAATACAAAAAAGAAGATAAAATAATACAGAGGCTTATGAAAAGAAACACAAACGAACAAATAGGAGACAGAAGTAAAAAGTAAGCTAACTGGAAAGAATCACAGTCTGAATACTCACTAGAGGCCATGATATATTAGATGACTTTTCCTGCAATTTTGAGTCATAGCCTTCATTTACATAATCTAAGAGAGTTGGAGGCAGTCAACGGCATGCTTCTGTGAATATCAGTCAGTTAATGTGGCATACCCAGAGTCTCATTCCAAGTAGTCTGCGACTCAGAATTTGATTTTTTCCTTAGCCATAGGGGTGGGCTGTGTGTGCATGAGAGCAGTCAATCATTGAACGCTCATCTGGAAGTGCAAAGATCTAATGCAGCGACGAGGAATAACGAACATGAGTGTTTTGGACCTGACAAACAGAAGAGAAGCTCATCTTCTAAGGACTTTTATTTCATGTACCATGACAGTATAGAAAAAGAAAAAAAAGGGCAAAGATTGTGGCTGAACTTACTGTACATGCTAACCCTTTGTACTGCACTAGCTCTGTCAGGAAGCATTCTATTGGAAAGTCAGCATGCAGTCATTATATTTGACATGCCTAACAATTTTTTGTTGTATAAATTGACATAGTCCGTTGACGAGATCAGCAACAGCAGTCAGCAAGTCTGACATTGTCATCGAAATTGAACCAAATGTATTCTGTAAAGTATGCACCAAAACTACAATACTAACCAGAAACTGTTATCAAAAACAAAGGTAGTAATACTTCTAACTTGGTATTCTGGTCCCTAAATAAAACTACAGAAATATTAGTTTGCATTTTTGTTTTAGAAATTGGTCTAACACTAAGATAATCAAAACATGCACACCACCATATTTTACCAGTTTAATAAAATTACCTAATATGTCACATGAGTTTCATGATGTGTGGCAAGCAATGGGCCTAGCTTAAAATAATATGGCCAGAGATGCAAAAGATAAACATAAAATGCTGGCAACAAAATTTTAGGAAGAAGCAAAATAGCATTGGCAAAAATAACAAAAAAAAAGATTCTGCACATTTGAATAACACCATTCATCATAGTCATACTCTCACTGGCTATCTTTGCCTTCATGTTACTCAGTACAACATATTAATGGTAGTTCTTATGGAGAGGATTAAGAGCAAAATAGTGCTCTAATATAATTGTCCAGTCATGTGATATGTAATAAGGCAACTTGAGCTTCATTTCTCAGAAATACTCTTAAAGAGGAGCTATAGCTAAGTACAGTCTTACACTTAGGTCATGTCAGGTCAGGTTGGGGAGCATGCACTGGTACAGAGTGTTGCTGCACCCACCACATGACAAAACAACTCGGGATCCTGGTTGGCAATCCCCAGGCAGACACGCAATCCAGTCCGATCTATCTGCTGTAGCCAGGTGTTACATGGGCATCCCCTTGGCCTCATTCAGCCACTCAGGTCCTCAACAATGAGGATCCTGTGAGCTGGATCACCCTTGAGGAATCACGGCACATGGCCATAGTGCTGTAACTCACGCTCCCTCATAATACAGGTAATGTGTCTTATTCGGGACTCTGTGAGCAACTGCTCATTCGACACAAAATCAAACCAGCAGTACCCAAGGATTCTCCGAGCAGGCACAGTACCTAAGGAGTCCAGTCTTTATCTCACGTCACTGGATAGCGTTCATGTCTCGCAACCATATAGCAGGACAGAAAGCACCAGGACTCTGAAGAGTTAGACCTTCGTTCTTTTGCAGTTGCGAGACATTGTACATGTCTTGTACATGTATTCATATAGAAAATAAAAATAATGACATATTTATATCTTTTCATAACAGTTACAGTATATTGACAATTCTGCTTAACTGAACAATCATAAAAATAATTGGTGTTGTTTATCATACTGGCTATGTTTTCCCATATGCCTGGTTTATAATTAGGGTTTTGCAATATATTTTATGTATGTATTTTCTTTTTAGAGTTTTTCTTTATCCTAGTTTTGACTAACGATTAACTAACTACTCTGTATGACTGTTTTCACAACATACAGTCATATGAAAATGTTTGGGAACCCCTCTCAGCCTGCGTAATAATTTATTCTACTTTCAACAAAAAAGATAACGGTGGTATGTCTTTCATTTCCTAGGAACATCTGAGAACTGGGGTGTTTTCCGAACAATGATTTTTAGTGAAGCAGTATTTAGTTGTAATTAAATCAAATGTGAAAAACTGGCTGTGCAAAAGTTTGGTACCCTTGTAATTTTGCTGATTTGAATGCATGTAGCTGCTCAATACTGAATACTTGCAACACCAAATTGGTTGGATTAGCTCGTTAAGCCTCGAACTTCATAGACAGGTGTGTGCAATCATGAGAAATGGTATTTAAGGTGGTCAATTGCAAGTTGTGCTTCCTTTTGACTCTTCTATGAAGAGTGACAGCATGGGTTCCTCAAAGCAACTCTCAAAAGATCTAAAAACAAAGATTGTTCAGTATCATGGTTTAGGGGAAGGCTACAAAAAGCTCTCTCAGAGGTTTAAACTGTCGGTTTTAACTGTAAGGAATGTAATCAGGAAATGGAAGGCCACAGGCACAGTTGCTGTAAGAAAAATACAGGAGCGGTACATGTGTAGGATTGTGAGAATGGTTACAGACAACCCACAGATCACCTCCAAAGACCTGCAAGAACATCTTTGCTGCAGATGGTGTATCTGTACATCGCTCTACAATTCAGCGCAATTTGTACAAAGAACATCTGTATGGCAGGGTGATGAGAAAGAAGCCCTTTCTGCACTCACGCCACAAACAGAGTCGCTTGTTGTATGCAAATGCTCATTTAGACAAGCCAGATTCATTTTGGAACAAAGTGCTTTGTACTGATGAGACAAAAATCGAGGAATTTGGTCATAACAAAAAGTGCTTTGCATGGCAGAAGAAGAACACCACATTCCAAGAAAAACACCTCCTACCTACTGTCAAATTTGGTGGAGATTCCATCATGCTGTGAGGCTAGTTCTGGGACTGGGGCCCTTGTTAAAGTCGAGGGTCGGATGAATTCAACCAACCCAATCTATATATATAATTCACTAAGCCGCCGACAAGTAGACACCCATGGAAAGCACGCAAGACAACCACGCCCACCAACTCTAAGACCATTGGATACGACGACAACTCGCTGAGCCACGCCCACCAACTCGGACGCGACGGCTCGGAAAACATGGCGTCATTTATGTTTGTCTGTGCTAGAGTTCACATGCACCTCTGAGCCCCGTTGACTGTTCATAGAGGCATGTTTCTCGCAAATGTGAATTGCTGTATGCAACGTCTAAAACAGTTTGCGAGGGGTATCCCATGGGATCCTTAAAACAATCCTTTAAAACTGAGGTTAAAACACAATGAAGGAAGCAGTCGTTAAAAACCAATAAGCCCTGTGCCTCTGTTTCATTAGCGACTCACCTGCTTCACCGATGCAGGCCCTGCAACAGTCGAGACGCTCTCTCAGCAGCTGACCTTCTCTGTGCCTGACTCCACTACTGTCAGTTGCCTGATTAAAAATGACCTTTTGAAGGGGAGCTATGGACCCGCTATACCACAGGAACACACTGCCTTCGAGCTTGCTTTCTCTCTCTCCTCACTCGCTCGCACACTGCACAGGGGAGAAACACCCCCAGCATGACTCCGCCCGGAAACCGTTTCAGCCACACTTCCACGCCCCTCGCTACGTTGTGAGTGCGATGATTATTTACTTAAAAATGGCCTTTTGAAGGGAAGCTGTGGACCCGCTATACCACAGGATCACCTGTGAAATTGCCTTCATATTGTTTTCCTTTTATTTATGATCCCGTCGAGCAGATCAGACACCCAGGCAATCAACACTGAATAATCAATAGCTGCAACTACTTTGCCCACCCCAACTCCTCACCTGAGTCGGTTTCGTCTGTGTTCAGCAGTGTTTCCCAAACTCGGCCCTGGTGAACCCCTGTGGCTGCAGGGTTTTGTTCCAACCAGATTCCTAATCATTAATGCCAGTGAAACTCATCCAGGATAAGTCGGTTTTTCAAACGCAGCCATGTAGCAGATTAGTCTAGCAGACTAGCTGGATATAATAATCCGAGATGAATGCACGCCCCCCGCGCCGAGTGAAAAGCCAATGTATATTGAGTCTATAAAACATGATCAGCAAGTCTTTGATAGGCTGCAACAAAATTATGAAAGTACGGGCACATTTGAAATACTACTGTTTCCATAAGGTATGTCATATATTAAAAGGAAGCTACTACTTTGAAAGCTCAGCCAATGATAAACAAAAATTCAAAGAATTAAGAGGGGTTGGCACCCTGCCCGGGATTGGTTCCTGCCTTGTGCCCTGTGTTGGCTGGGATTGGCTCCAGCAGACCCCCGTGACCCTGTGTTCGGATTCAGCGGGTTGGAAAATGGATGGATGGATTAAGAGGGGTTCCCAAATTTTTTCATATGGCTGTAAGGGAACACCACTGTAGAAATGATCTTTGATATGGACTTGCTGTGCTTATTGATAGATTTCTGCCTTAGTCTTATCAGTATAGTTTTGCCTCTGCACAGTTTGAAAGTTTGTGAATTGCCACAGGTCGATCACACTTATTTTTTAAAGTCCCGTGAATGTTTTAAACAAGGCTGTTTTGCCATGGCTATTCATATGTTCCGTATCTTTCTAATTTCACATTTTCTTATTTTTTAGCTGTATCCATTATACATCACTGATGTTTTCAGACCTGTTACTCTATTGAACAGTCCTTTTTAAATGCAGTCATTTTGAAAGCAAAATTGTATTGCAGTTGTGTTGCAATGTAGCGTTATCCCTAATTAATATTAATATAAATTTTTGAGTTTTTAAGATCCTATCCTGAGGTATTTACAACATTCAGACTGTAGATCTGTTGAATTATTTACACTGATGCAACAGACAACATGACTATCTTATATCTGTGCTTTGTTTGAGAAGTAAATATGGGCTTCACATCTAATCACATTCATAGGCTCTATGCATTAGATGCGGTGTATTTCAATCTATAATAATAAAAGGCAAAGCCCTCACTGACTGACTGACTGACTCACTGACTCACTCATCACTAATTCTCCAACTTCCCGTGTAGGTGGAAGGCTGAAATTTGGCAGGCTCATTCCTTACAGCTTACTTACAAAAGTTAGGCAGGTTTCATTTCGAAATTCAAAGCGTAATGGTCATAACTGGAACATATTTTTTGTCCATACACTGTAATGGAGGAGGCGGAGTCACGTATCGCGTCATCACGCCTCCTACGTAATCACGTGAACTAAAAACAAGGAAGAGATTTACAGCACGAGTCACACGCGGGAACGAAGGTAAATGACGTTAATTTTTGACTGTCTTTTAATACTGTGTAAGCATACATATTAACACATGTGCAATTAAACGTGTGCATTTACGGGGTGATTTCTCAGGCTTAAAAGCTCACCTTTTATCAAACGCGGGAACAAAGGTAACTGACGTTGTTCACTGTCTTTTAATACTGTGTAACCATACATATTAACACATGTGCAATTAAAGTGTGCATTTACGGGCTGATTTCTCAGGCTTAAAAGCTCACCTTTTACTAAAAAGGTAAATGCAAAACTATTTTCAATCAGTTTATTGAAACGCTCCCGTTAAGGATTGCAATAACATATTCGCGAGATAAAAGAACGAAGTAGGGGGAAATGGAGGAAGAGCTGCGAACAGCTAAGAGCAAAAAATTAATTAAACAATTGAGAACGGAGCGAGTTAAGCATACAAGCATGTTCATAAGGGAAAGAAAGCACGGTGTAAAACGTAAGTTTAAATTAAGTTTATAGAAATGCTCCCGCTGCGGATTGCAATAACATTTTCGCGAGATAAAAGTTTAATGAGAACACACGAGGTATAAACGAACCACACGCCGTGGCGCAACGTTAGGGGCAACAGTTTCAACCATTCTATGATCTGCTTCTCGCAACTGAAAGACGGCACATGGCGGATGTTAGCCGACTTGCTGACCGCAACGTTAGGGGCTTCAACTATGGCGCTGACGCCACATCTCAGTGCCAACACTTTGCAGACTGTACTTAAAAGACACGCCCTCCTCACTGGACAGTTAAAAACACCAATCAAACTAACGATGACATCAAGTATTACCCAATCAAAAGTAGGAAAGGAGGCATCTTCATAAAATGCGTGTGGGATGATTTGCATGAGACGCTGCTTTAAAAAAAAAATGATAAAAAAAATACGGGATAAATCCCGTCCAGTATTGTTTCAAAACGGGACGCGCAATTTCATTCTCAAACGCGGCACGATTCCGTATTTTAAAGGACGGGTGGCAACCCTACAGTGCCAGGTAACCACCCATACAATCAGATTGTGATTCAGACTAGGAATGCAATGAATGTAATTACCCCGATCTACATACAAGGCGAAAGTCTTGCAACATTCAAAGATGATGGTTTGGGATAATTAGTACTTATTAAGTACACCATGGAACATAAAAGAGCTTATGAAGCCTTGATCCGAAAAAAGCAAGATCTCAGAGATCGTAAAAAAAAAAAAAGGAGGTAATGTCGTTTTACTCGCTGTAGATTTTACTCAAACATTACCAGTTATTCCACGAGGGAGACCAGCAGATGAACTCAACGCATGTTTAAAATCCATGCTTCTCCCACGGTCGGTTATATGTCGCGTGTTCTCGGGTAGGTACACCAAAAAATGTATACATTTAAGCATGTAATGGGCAAAGAAAAAATTAGGTATACCCGAAGGCACTGCAGTAGTACTCAATGTAACTTTACTTCTTAAATGTTAATGTTTTACTGTTTAATAATTTATACGCTTCTTATATATTGTTCAAATTCTTTTATCAAAATACCAGTGACAGCGCAATGCACGATAACATGGAGTGAATACACCATACGCATCTGCCCACAGCCGCCCTGGTGTACGCAGATAGGAGTTGATTCTAAAATAAAATAAACATAAAAAGAGTAATACAATCATCACCCATAAAGCGGATAGCGGACGTGACGTATTATATGTGTACCACATTTAAAGTCAATAGGTGAAACGGTTTGCAAGCTACAGGTGATTTAACATCCTGGACAGACCAACGAAAAGCCACAGTAGCAAATTATAGAAGAAGATTTTACTGTTTAATAATTTATATTTATATGAAATGTGCTTCTTATATATTACTTCATATTCTCATATGATAATGATGTTAATGTTGTTTATATTGATTTCTATGTTATTGTAAGTGCATCTATGTGTGTATATGTATGTATGTATGTATGTATGTGTGTATATATATATATAAAAAATATATGTGTATATGTATATATAATATATCTCTATATGTGTGTATATGTGTGTGTATATGTGTATATGTATATATATATATGACAGCAACACTCATAACAATGACAACACAATTACATTGACAATCATGTTACGTTATTTTTAAAATGTTTCCTTTACTTTTTCATAACCTCTTTAACACACTACTTCTCCGCTGCAAAGCGCGGGTATTTTGCTAGTATATCAATATTTAGGGGGGAAAAAAACACTACAATAGAAAAACGAAATATCCCAAAATCTCAAAAACACTTTGACTTATTTGACTGAAATTAGATGACACATGCTTTTTGTTTGTTGATATTCGTCGGTAATAATGCTGTAGCGAGGGATATATTCTTAGACAATGTGTCTTTTTTTGGTTTGGTGCTGAAAAGTAATCATGTGGGGAAATGGGGCGTGAATTTCATGCAATTGAATGTCACAAGAAGAAGACTGCCACTGTATAAGCTGTAACTGTTATCATGCAGAGAAACTGGGCTGGTGGCATGTGAAGAAGGGCAGGTGCACAGCACAAGAAAAAGAGAGACAGTGGTGAGCTGCAAAGAAAATGAGTTGTGAAGTGGATGAAGGAGATGTGGTTAGTCAGTGGCCTCCTTGAGTACATCCACCTCAAAGTGTGGTATTAACCTTATCCAAAATCAATCCAGATTAGATTGTTATGCGCACTTGTATACATAAACTTCAAAAAAATGGGGTGGGCTGGGGGACATTAATGGTAAAATTACATAAAATATCATGGAGAACTGGGGTGCCCCTTCAAGGTCAGACAGTGATATGCCACTACACTCAGACACAAACAGACTCAGGGAAGTGCTGGTGCTGTGTACTGGCCTACTTCAACCCTGGGTACAACACAATCCAGGTGTGATGGCATGCCTTGGTCAGTTTAAACACTTGTGCAGCTCAGTAAACTGGTCCTCCACAGACAGAGCATAGAGAAGGTAGACATTGTACAGAGTATATTGTTTCTTTTCACCTATTCTTATCTGTAAAATGCTTAAAACATTCAATTCATTCCATGGGCCACATTAATGTGCAGCTTGTAAACATCAGGGGCCTCATGTGTAAACGGTGCGTACACACAAAAATGTTGTGTACGAACGTTTCCATGTTCAAATCGCGATGTATAAAACCTAAACTTGGCGTAAAGCCACACACATTTTCACGGTAACTCCTTCCCTGGCGTACACAAGTTCTCAGCTTGGTTTTGCAAACTGGCGGCACCCAGCGTCAAAGCAGTGCTACTGTTCCTGTGTGGTTACCCTTTCTTTCTTAGATCCACATCCTTGACACGGCTTTATCATATACACTGAAATTAACTGCATATTGTTTATTAGTTTAAGGCATCTGATTGTAATTAACCTGTAACAATATAATGGTCCAGGGAATAGCCAAAGTATTCCAAATACCATAGCTGCTTTAGCGTTGTTACTCTCACTGCATTTTCTTTTTCTTCTTTCAGCTGCTCCCAGGGTTGCCACAGCGCATCATCTTTTTCCATATTACTCTCACTGCACCACTCGGAATATTTATATCACTGTATCTGAGTGGGGAATCACAGATCTACAGCAGCTGATCGGAAAGAGAATTATCAGTATACAGCAACAAGCACACGCTGCCTCAGCCATGCTGTCCATTGAACTGCTCTCATACGGCAAATGCTTCAGAGCCTTTCCTTGCGGTTCAGAAACAGTTTCATCCCAAGAACTATAAACGCACTCAATCAGTCCATCAATTGCACCTTGTAGAACTGTTAGTACTTATAAGTACAATCACGTCACTGTAAACTTGCATTACAGTTATAATATTGCACACCCTGAGCCACTTTATAAAGCACGTATTTACATATGATGACGATATCATTTTTAAGATGAAATGCAGCAAAATATGTTTATTATATAATACAGATAAAACTTTAACGCCATTTAAATAATCTATATTGTTAATAATTAAACATATGAGGACACAGTGTTGCTGCGCTAGCAAGAATCTTGCGCTCCGTTCACAGATTGTTCCTGCCTCGTGCTGTATTCTCGTTGGGGCTGGTGCGACATTGGAAGGACAGATGGACAGAATAACTAAACATGTACTACGGAGATATTTCAATGTTTCTTAAAAGTTTTGAAGAATCAGCGTTCTAAGCTTACAGATGGCTTAACGTCTATTACAGAGCTGATTGTGTGGTGATTGGGTATTTGGATAAAGAAAAGTAAGGACAGGAATTGGGGGTAAGTATGTTTGAAAGAGACTACTACAATAAAGTATTTCATTGAAAGTCGCACATGGCACAGCAAGCATCTTGCGTGAGATATGAACAATCACTGTGCCACCGTGTTTTCATGTTTGATAACATGCTTTAACTCCTATCATCATGAAAATGATATCACGTATACATCTCAGTATTTTAATTACTCAGAGAGCTGTAATATTACGAAGCACATAGAAGATCAAATACAAAACAAAGCATTTAATGTGCTACTTTAGTTACGATGGGATTTGAGAAACTAGTAAATTAAACAATTTTAAGATGAAGTTTATGATGTTCTACTTTAATGACAAAATAAACTACATGATTAAAGTGGAAATTTAGAGATTAAAGTTGACATTTCGTGCCTTTTTCCCCACTGTGTGTATATATTTTTTTTCTTTGTACCCTAATAAGCTTTCATATGACTCTCAGAGGGTGGGCTACAACTCACCTTTTCACGGCGACTTTGATATGTGACAACTACTTTTTTATTTCGGGCACCGTGTGACTTTGTGAACTTGAGCTTTCGAGTTTCTCCAACACTCTGTCACTCGATCAACTTCCTTTTGTTGTTAATACCACTGTTTAAACCAACAAATAGTACGTTTTTCCTTGCCTCCACTTGATATTCGCTGAAATTCTTCTATTTTGCCCCGTGCCTTTGCCATTGTCTTTTCACAGAAGGCTGAGTTTAAGGGCTATTTATACTGATTTGCATATTCAAAGAGGCATAATTCTGGGAGGAGTTGGGGCGGGACAGCAGGCGTGTGCATGTGTGTTACTTTTCATGCTGACCGGGATTTATGTAGTGGAAGAACGGGGAAGTTGGCGAATGCACAGATTTATGCATCTGGATTTTTTTTTGTGCGTACTAACATTTCCACTTTTGTCCGTACGCCATGTTATAGTGTGAATTCTATGGATGGCATTATACATGAGGCCCAGTGCTGTATATAATAAAAAAACAACAAAAAAAATATTTACAGTAAAGTACTTAGTTACTAACTTCGTACTTCTGATACCTCCAATTAACCCTCAGCAATAATACAACTAGTTAAATTATAAAACTATGGGAAACTCAGTTCCACAATTATGGTCACCTAGCTTATTATCACATGGAAAATAAAGTAACTAACATAAACAGTATGCCTAACGTGATTAACTCTTTTGGTAATATTTACTGCACTTCCCACAATGAGCTTATAGTTGTGTGATGCTATTTTATATAAAGATATAATTACTTATGAAATATGTGTTGTCACACACATGCATGTAAAACAGTTTACAGGCTTGAACAGTTGTAAATGTTCACCGGACCAGAGGATGACATTGTCAGATAACACTTTCTCTCCTTCTACCTCTGCAGACCTACCGAAGGAAATCCTGCATGATCAACTCATCGGTTCTGGCTCTCCAGGACCCACACCTTCCTGTCACAACTCTGTATAACCACCATTTTGTTAATTGTTAATCAGTTTATTCTTGAGCTCCATCTGAAAAGACATCCATTCATCCATCATCCAACCAGCTATATCCTAATTATTGGGTCACAGGGGGTCTGCTGGAGCCAATCCCAGCCAACACAGGGTGCAAGGCAGGAAACAAACCCCGGGCAAGGCACCAGCCTACCACAGGGCACACACACACACACACCAAGCACACACTAGGGACAATTTAGGATCGCCAATGCACCTAACCTGCATGTCTTTGGACTGTGGGAGGAAACTGGAGCACCCGGAGGAAACCCATGCAGACACGGGGAGAACATGCAAACTCCACGCAGGGAGGACCCGGGAAGCGAACCCAGATCTTCTAACTGCGAGGCAGCAGCACTACCACTGTGCTGCCCTGAAAAGACAATTTATATTAATTTTTTCCTTGCTTGCTTTCAAGTGTACGGGGTGGCTACCCCAAACCTTTATCTTTGTGTTTGTGATTCTTTCACAGTGTCTGACAGACTATCATATTAAACCTAGGGTCAGAAATGCCAATTGAAAGTGTGTTTGCACATTTATTTATTTACTTACTTATCTACCTATTTATGTATTATTTATTTAAATAGCTTCAGTAAAAAGCCAAAGTTCCCCCTGGGGACAAATAAAGCTCTATCTATCTATTTAAGTTCGATAAATAAAACAGGGACTAATACAGTATATTTCTAACACATTGTTCTTGGTAAACTCTCTAATCCACCTGTCATTCCCCAATGCCTCTATCTTATGTCAGTGCCCTCAGAGATATTACTCTTGGGTCATTGGTTAAATAAATACCTCTTACAGCCACACTTGCATTTGCAAGAGCCCTCCAGTGTGAGTTCTCATTTAAATATATTAAATGTATTTAAATGTACTAACCTTTTAAGCCCCACCCATTATGAGCCACTCTTCTTCTCATTCTAGGCCTTGCAACCTTATGCCAGTTATACAATTATATGTTGTACAACTGTAGCAAAATAATAAACAACACTGTAAATTGTAGTCTATAGGAGGAACAACTGTTAAATTTTTCATTTATTCAGTTAAGGTTCTCCTTTCTTTTCAAATTTGTTGGGTTATAAATTGATCTGTTTGTATGGAATGATTACAATGAAAATTAATAAAATAAAAATATTAAAAAAAAAAAAGGTTCTCCTTTCTAAATAAAGTATTAGCTTGGGTTACTCCTTTGTGCATTTGCACATATTGCTTAAACTTATACACAGTGATGCTCATCTCATCTCTACAAGAGGTCTTGTATTGTAGAAAGTAAATATTAAGTGCTGTATATTTATTATGGAGTCAGTTTTCTTTGTGTTGTTTTGGGTTGGTGGTTTTAGATTTCATAAGTAGGGTTTCTTTTTAGTTATTTGTGCTATTTGTATGTATTTGCTTTGTTTCTTCTTTCCTTCTTCATATGTCAAAATTATTATACTGTACACACAGTATGTCAAAAATATTTGAGGGTATGTGTGAAGGAATTAATTATATTTGTCCATAATGTAATAATGTAAAAAATGGTATGCAGATATTCAGGCAGACATTTATTCACTGTCATTGGAACATATTTTTAAATGATTAAGAGGCATCTTAATATGATATTTTGGCTTGCCATACACACTCTCACTGAAGCTTTCACATAAAAAGTATAAAAAGAAACAAAAGTATAAAAACTACTAGAAAGTTCCACCACAGAAAATTCCAAAAATACCTGAAAATGTCTATATATATAATTTTCAAGAAAATAATGAACCCCAATATAGAAATTAAGATATTATAACACAGTATCAATTCATAGGAGAACATTTTTGAGCTGTATTTGCTTGCTAAAAACTTATTATATTATACTGGATTCAAAATCCCCTTAGACCTGAATTAATAAAGATTTTTCATTCAATGCCATGCTAAGTGACTGTGCCTTGAAATGTTGACATTTCTGAATTCTTAACAATGTTAAAAAGGAAAGACAGTTCACCTTTCCATGCCTAACCTTTTACTGAGATGTTCTTATACCAACCATGCCTAATAATCACTCAGTGTATACAGCTTGCTATTATAATAACCTAGTTACTTAGTGGGGTTGCAACAAATTCTGCTCATTCAGACACAGATATGATTATGTGCTTTATGAAACTGCAGCATTAGCAAACTTCTGAACTGGTATTCTTGTATTTAACATGTATAAGTTACTATTTCACTGATTTTGGTGCGAGAAACATTGATATTATGAAAGAAAAAAATACAAGAACTCTTAGGAAAAACATGCACAATAACTACTGTGATAAAATAGCATAAATATTTCTGATGTAAAAGCATCAAAGCTGAGTAAGAAACTGATTGGCTTGTACCAGGACAAGGACATAAAGCCACCATCACAAGAACACCATAAGCAGGAAAATACAAGGGCACAAAGAGAAGAAAGACTGATTCCTTACCTTGTCGTGGATCATACTGCCTCATCTGGACCTCCTCCACACATTCTGCTGGGAACCAGCCTGTTCGGCCTTTTACAGTTCCTTCCCAAAATCCACCTTCACCAATACTCAGCACTGTAAGGGAAATTAAATATATATATATTAATATTTATACTGTTTATATATATATATATTATATATATATATATATATATATACACTTTATATGAAGCACAATATTTCATCTTAGTATTGGTAATTCAAATTATGCTTGTGTTTAGGAGCAAAGGCACCATCCATTCAAATGAGATATACCATCAGTCTCTACCAAATCTATACATACTGTACAGAAAGAAAGCAAAGTTGACCGACTTGACTCACTTACTCACTCATCAACAAAATTACTATTTCCCATTTAGAAATTTGGCAGGATAATACATTTAGAGCTCTAGGTATCCACTACGAAAGGACATTTTAATATACCAATATTAAGGGGTAAACCATCCCTCCACCACACACGCTAGAATTGTTAATACATTTTAATTTTACTAATATTTGTTATTAATATGTTAACTTACATGCTTTCCACAGTACTTATATCATGCTCTATGCAAAAAAAAAGATGCAGCAAAAGTGACTGATGGGCAACATGAATAGTACCACCAACCACGAACGTGGAAGGATGACTGGACAGGAATAAACATATGTCATCACATTATGAAATGGAAAGAGAAAGTTTGGTGAAGCAAGGAAGAAACAACGGTCAATGATTAGTAAGCACTGTTTTTTGTTGTTGGCTACTGGCACTCTTGAATGTATTCTGGCTCTCGTCTCCATTCCGTTCTATCAACCTCCTTGTGTGAAGTATCGAGCACTATAAAGCACTCTTACTTGAATGACAACTGGGGTAGGGGTGTAGTTGGGTTGACCTATGGAGTTTTGGGAACTATGGGTGAATTACCAAATGGTGAAAGGCATGATAACAGACAAGCACCAGTTCAAAAATCGGGAGTGGTCTCCCCTAGACTTTCTTGTATACTCAGATATGGGGATGGATATTTGAGGAGTAAACCACAAGACAATGATTATATTTCTACACTATATACATTAAAGAACAATCATGAAAAAAAGGTAAATTAGAACTTCCGGTTACCAGAAATAGCCTAAAAGTTGATAGAAATCTACATTTTGCACCTAATATTTGGATGCAAAATTTGGTTGACCTAAGTGAACGTGTACTCAAGTTATCGTGTTTACATACACACACTAACACACATACACACAGACATAATTCCAAAAATGGTATTTTAATGGAGGTCTAAAATGTTGAGATTCATCAAAATCACGAAATGGAATTTTTGGAGGATTCCAATACTTTCCCTATACTTCATATACGAGAAAGTAAAAATGGAACATAGTGCAGGTTAGACTGAACTAGAGGTGGGCGGTATTACCAAAATTCTATATCACGGTATTTTTCTAAATTCTGCCAGTTTCACGGTATTAGACAGTATTTTTTTCCCCATGCATGAGTGGCTGTTAACCACATTTTCCACTGCAATTACTGCAGTAGACTGGCTAAGAATAACCTATTAGACTGTTATGAGAATTGTACATCGTACAAAAAGACATTTTAATGTGCACACAAGTATTAATCCAGGTTTGCATGGCCCCATAAAGTGAATACGTCTTAGAAAAGGAATAAATAGTAAATATTTTTTGTAAACCAACTACACTTTCTGTTAATGTTAACAATCTCTGTCCACTGACACGTTAAAGTGACTTTTTAAACAATTTTACCATCATTAAACTGCATAATATTTAAACTAATAAATAATAACAATAAAATACATAATAGTATTACTGATAGTTGCACCATTACTTCAAGGCTTCAAGCCCAGGTGCATTACACAGCATTCACCAAATTAAAATAAAATAAAACAAGTGCAATCTTGGTGATGACATCTTACCAACTGTACCATCATTTAGGCAAACTGCATTAATATGGACCTTGCTTCAAGCTAAGCTATATACATAAATATTAAAAACTGCAACTTGCATTTATAATACTGTTTGTGGTATAGCCCTATTGAAGCGCATTAGGGCCACTGTGAAGAAAAAAAAATATGGACACGGAAGAAAAAAAACAAACTATATGTCGAGAATAAATTCGACATGTTGACTATGTTAAGATTAAAGTCGACATTTCCACTTTATTCTCAGTTTATTTTATAATTAAAGTAGAATGTTGTAAACTAAACTTCATCCTAAAATCAATGTTTAGATTTTCTCAAACCCCGTCACAAGTTAATGCAGCACATCAAATACTTTGTGTTAAGTGTTCCCCGACCCAGTCGTTAGTCACTACGCTTCTTAAACTGACTTCCTCCGCACTAAGAGCAGGCGCCTGCAGCAATCACTGCATAGAATCCATTCACTTCATGATATTTCTGCTCTCTACCAAAACCACACGATAATTACCAATCACCACACGATAAATGTCTTTGTGAAATTAAAACTAGTTATTAACTTAGCTGACGGAGTGTTCAGAACTTTAAAAATATCTTCGTTATACATGTTTAATTAGGCCATCTATTCAGAGTTGCGCCCATCTCTGAACGAGTCGATAGCACATCGCAGAATGAATACAAGCAAAACATACACTAGCAAGTACAAAAACAAGTACAACTTGGCTTGCAGTATTATCCAGTAGTATAGAAACAGTATTTACACATCTGACCTTTTAAAACTAAAGTATCTCCAGGCGACGGATGTGACTCCTTTTTTTCGGCAAAAGTTCTTCTGTTCATCACATGTTCAACTTTACTTTTAGTTCAGTTTCGGAATGCTCTCTGTCCATTTTCACCGCGCAGCATACCTATGCTACCGCCCACTATTTGGTGGTGTAGCAGTGAAAAAGAGCCCTAGTGCAACAAATCTGTGTTTAGCGGTGTAGCAGTGAAAAAGGTCCCCACTTAAACAGTTTCCCGCTGCGCCACATTCCGAACGTCGTTTAGGCAATTTAAACCAGTGTTGCGGTATAAGAAAAATCCATATCATAAAAAAAATAAAAAATGGTTTTCGGTATGAACCGGTATACCGCCTAGCACTAGACTGAACACAGCTTATTACTCATTTCAGTTCAAAAGAATATACTTTCCTGTAAAATTGAATTTTGCAATGATATCAACATAAGCCAATTCTCTAGGCAAAGCAGGAAAAAGCAAGAATTGATCTATGGAAGGAATGTTTTACTCATGGTCAACTGTAAAAGAGTATGACGTTCCAGTGACCAAAAAATAACATTAGTAAACTTATTATTTACTGTAACTGCAGCTTTTATCCATGTACTTACAACAATTGAGATACAATTGCTTACATTATTTTTGTTTTTCAAATTGGAGTTTAGGCATGTGAAGTGACTTGCTCATGATCACACAGTGTCAGTAGCAGGATTTCAACCTCAGGGTTTGAAGTCCAAATCCTTAACCACTACACCACCCTGCCTGCCAATAATTTTACCCCAGGTTATAAAAAAATACAAATATTGTGTACAGAAAAGCACTTTATTAGTTACATAGTACTTATGACATTTACAATTGCGCACTGTTTTTCCAGGTGGCACACAGCTCTTTTGAACTACCATGCACAGCGGACATCTGCCCTCCTCACCCATAACTTTCCTGAAAGGTATTTTTCTTGTGAACTATTTATTAAATAATCAAAATAATTCTTTAAGGACACTCACCATACATAAAAAGTTGCCAGTTGTGGTGATTTTTGTAAACGCACAGTTGTTCACCCAGTTATTAAACTGATAAATTGGAATTTACATAGTTTTGTTTTTGATTCTATTGTTGGTATTGCAATTTTGTGTTTTTACAGTTACTATCAATATTACACAGATGTTACATAACATTATGTCATTATAAGAGAGTGATGCACACAATTAGGCATCCTTTGCTTTGGAACAAAGAACTTTGAACAATCAATCTCTTTAATTTTCTTTCTAGCATGAAATCCACTTCCAAGAGGACTTTAGTGTTAAGACATTTGCTTAGCTCACTGGAGTTTATCATTTTGTGTTTTGGTCTAGACAGAACCAACTCCTTTTAACCTATTAAGCAAAATAACAGCAAGTTAAAATTTAAAGGTCCCTAAAGTGCAACTCTGTACCATACTACTTAGTAAATGACTCTGTGTCTATATTTTTTCTTTTATCCCTTCCAACATTAAGTAGTTCATACTGTACCAGTCGTAGCCCTGTATTTAATAAAAAGGGCATAAATCAGAGTAGAACTGACATCTCTTCAGAATTATTCAGACCAAATGGCACCAAATGAACACCTCAGTCTAAATAAAAACCTATAATTCAACAAGTGACAACTGTGATGGATAAAATAACATGTCAAAAAGCAGACAATGACTTTGTAACTGGCAGTGACTTTAATCCAATTATGAGAAGTTAAACCTTCCTCACAAACTAGCTGCACTTATTTCTCCTGAGGGAAAAATCTGTTTACATTCCCTAAAATAACCTCTTGCATCCTAGAAAACCTAAAACCTGATGAGCCACTCACTCTTTGGGGAGCTAAAAGCTAACAACTTCTTCTCCTTGTGAACCTGGAATTTGATATCTATTCTGCCAAGCCAAGCTGTGTACCAGTAACTGAGCCCAGTCTGAGAAGACATAGAAGCAGTCTGTTATGATGGCATACTGTATTTTATTAATTTTGTTTCATGTTGGAGTGAAAAATTAATTTTGATTTCTTACTGCAGGTTTTCGAGACACAAGAAACTCAACAGTGCTACTTATTTCGTTACTACGGGTTTCTCTTAAAAGTCTATTATTTACTGCCTTTTTTATCCACTATTCTGCAGATAGTTGTGTAGTCATTGCCATGGAAATCTTTCCTATGATGCACTGGGAGTGTGCAACAGGTGACTTAATCATAATATACAGTAATCATATTTCCATAATCCTTTTAATTTATCAATAAATTGTATCATTCTGTTTCTTAAAACAAATGTTACCTTGATGTAAGTCTAATGGCCAGAGACCCCTTCCTATAGAGCAATTACCAAATTATTTAATTAAGTATCGACATTGCTGAAAGCAAGAATGATAATTGATTAACCAAAATAATTTCTCAGTTTTCCAACACCCTCTTCTCTAGGCATGTGGTATAGCGGGTCCGCGGTTCTGAATGAAAGGCCAGATTTAAAATAATCCATTTGGTCATGTCAGTCTCTGTGTGCGCGATCATGCAGCCACGGGGATTTGATAAGGTAATTGGGGTGCAATAATTCTCAATTGAAAGAGAAGGGTAAGAGATGAAAGGCTTGGAGAGCGAGAGTGAGAGCAGCATTGGGGGTGAAAAAGAGTGGACAAGCCAGCCACATGAAAGAGAGGTCAGCAGGGTCAGGGGTCCCATGTGGAGCAAAGGATCGGTGCTCGGGGGACAGATCACGCACACTGACAATGTGTAGGAGTTGGTTCGATCGAGATGGAGTCCTTCCTAGGGATCTGAGGGATAACTACGTATGCGTGAATGAAGACGGTAAGACAACCAACCCTGAGCGGTCTGGCAATCACCAGCGTAGGCAGTCAAGATGGGGTGGGGCAGTAGCGAGAGGACTGCAACTGCTTAAGTCTCTTCAGCGTAGCATACCTTGAGTGAGCTGGAGAGACTGGGAAGGACCGGTGTTTGGCTGGTGTGGCTCCAATAACTGCTGCAGGTTATTCTTGTGTTTTATCCTTGTTTTAAACATTGGGGATTTTTACCTTTTATGGATGCTTTTGAGCACTGCACTTTTTTGGATTTTTTTTTTTATTGTTGTTAATAAAAGCACTTAAACTTTTTGCACCATCCCCTTGTTCAGGTTGATTTGTCGATATCAGACCAGCTCATCTGGTTACATTACTGATGGTGTTGGGTTGGAGAGGCTCCCAAAAGTGAAGATGGAGCAAGACCCGCACCATCACAAGGCTTTACTTACTGCTGTGAATAAGGCCTAACTAGCACTTTGTATATAGTAGCTTAAGCATAACCTTCCTTAACATGAGATATACAACCAAACATTATATTGACCATCTTGATTGCTTCTAGACACTGTCTTGATGTAGATAGTGATGAGCCTAATGACTCCTTATACCTTTTTAATAAGGTGTACTTTCCAGTTTAAAGCTTCCCATTTTATGTTCAAATATAACCTTTATACCTGCTATGTGTAATACAATAATAAACTGTACATTACATTTAATCTTAAATTAAATCTGTCCAAACCTGAATTTTGTCTGGGTTGCAACAATTCAACTGATTTCATATTATCCGCCATTCCTCCTGGTTTAATATCATCTGCAAACTTAACGAGCTTGTTGTTTATATTCTAGTCTAGAACATTTAATCTCTATATATATATATATATATATATATATAGCGCTGCTGCCTCGCAGTTAGGAGACCCGGGTTCGCTTCCCGGGTCCTCCCTGCGTGGAGTTTGCATGTTCTCCCCGTGTCTGCGTGGGTTTCCTCCGGGCGCTCCGGTTTCTTCCCACAGTCCAAAGACATGCAGGTTAGGTGGATTGGCGATTCTAAAAAATTGGCCCTAGTGTGTGCTTGGTGTGTTTGTGTGTGTCCTGCGGTGGGTTGGCACCCTGCCCAGGATTATTTCCTGCCTTGTGCCCTGTGTTGGCTGGGATTGGCTCCAGCAGACCCCCGTGACCCTGTGTTTGGATTCAGCGGGTTAGAAAATGGATGGATGGATGGATATATATATATATATATATATATACATACATACATACATACATACATACATACAGTATTTTAAATACAGCAGCTGCTTCAGCACTTAATTCTAAAAAAAAAAAAAAAAAAGTCCCTTTGTGTCCTGTGGTGGAACCAATTTTGTACAAACCTACACACCACTCCCTGAATTTCCAGTTTTTTCAGTCTGATCATTAACATTTCATGTGGTACATTATCAAAAGCTGTCCGAAATTCAAGAAAAACAATATTGTATGCTTTTGTTGTTTCCTTATAGAATTCCAGCATATTAGTGAAACATAACCTTCCCCTGTCTGAACCCATTTGCTAATACACTTGTACTTGGCATGTATTGCTTGATATTTTCCTTAATAATTGCTTTCTCTTGTTCACCTGTGGTGCACATTAGGCTTAATGGCTTATAGTTACTTTATGTACAGCAGGAAAATACTTCCGTCAAGAATTTCCAGTGTGCAGAGATTTTTGAAAAATATGCATCAAAGGTTTATATATGTACTTAATAACCTTGATATGCACTCTAGGATAAATGTCCGGTCCAGGTTATTCAATAAATTTGAGCATTTTTAGTCTAAGCATCACTTATCCCTCTGTAATTTCCAAGTCACAAAGTACCTCCTTAGTAGTCCATGTTACTCTGGGGAGGTTATCCACTTTGTCTCATGTGTAAACTTAAGAAAACTAAAAGTTCCGAGCATCTGCTATTTAATGGTCTGTATATTCTAGCTTGTCCTTCCTGTTTCTGTTCACTTCTTCCTAAACCATTCCTATCCTACTAAGATATTGAAGCAACACCTTAGGCATCTTCTGTAATATTTCTCTCCAAGTGCCTTTTAGCTTTTTTAAATCTTACTCTCATGCCCTCTTATGTCCTATGGTTAGCACGGGAGTTATTAGTCTTATAGGCCTTACATAGCTGTTTTTTTCTTTTAGTTCCTTATTTATTCACTACAGAGTTTTCTTTAATTTCTTACTACTTCTAAATTTTTTGGGATAACCCTGTCATGCGTTATATGTAACACACTTTTAAAACTGCTACGCATGTACTCTACTGTCTTCACAATTAAGACTATCGCAATTGGTCTTATTTAGGCTTTGTCAGATCTGATTAAAACTTGAATAACTAAAATTAAACTTAACTGACTTATTTTTTGAATATGCACTGTGCCACACTGTAAAATGTATTATATTGTGGTCACTGGATCATATTAGTTCAATCATGTCTATCCCCCAAACTCTAGCTTGATTATAACAGAATAATAATTTTAGACTTTCCCCCATGTTATTTATTCTCTATATTCTTTTCTTTGTTTTGACAATTTTGACAGACCCATGACTTTGACTTTGTCTCTGTTTTTACTATCTCTGAGGGCACTCCCTGCTTTGAAGTGCCCTTAACAGCAACTCATTTGGTTGTAACTTTAATTGTGCATTGCTGTACCTGTATAAGCTTGGCCTTTAAATCAGACAAGGAAGGCTTGAGATTGTTACGTAATAAATTATTGTAACATCTAGGGAGGCTTAGATTGATCGCTGATCTAAACTTTTACTATAAAAGACTCAATTTGTGATCTGTAAATTGGCTGATCACAAGAAACATTTCTCAGGCCCTGCTTTTTTAAACTTTTTGGTTAATTACTTTCAGTGCTCCTTTTTGTTACAGTGAATAAAGAGCAGCAAGTTAAGGCATGTTTTACCAGAGAGCGAGAGAAGACTGGAACCTTTACGTTAAAGAAAAAGGAATTGGAGGAGCCGTCATTTGTATGTAGACAAACGGCAATTAAAGCTACTTTATGAATTCAGATGTTTTAATATTGTCCTTTAATTAAAAAGGGACACCATTTGTCCGAGCTTGGACAGTGAGCTTGTGCTAAGTACTTTAAGTTAAACTTTTAATTAGAAAAATAATAAATAAAGAAGAATTTGAAATGGCTACTTAGTAAACAGTAGGTTTGTTAGCTTAACAGCAAAATGTGACTTTTAATTATAAACTTGTTAAACATGTTAGTTTTGTGTGTTCTGGATAAACATCTTTTGAACATCTCATATATTTATAGCTCTTTTTAAAGATTTATACTGTGTTTTTATTTGTTTGTGCATGTCATACAGTATAAGTTTTTGTAAGAAACAACTACTGCATGGTTAAAATGGTAATCCATATTTATAATTACACCTCAAGAATTATGAATGTCTAGCTGGTACACTAAAGAAAAAACACCCACATAGATAAAGTAAATCCATATTGTAACAGCTAAAAAAGTCCTACTGCAATGAATGATGAATTACTTGTGTGACAATATTTTATATATATATATTTATATACATATTTATATACATATTTATATATATATATATATATATATATATATATATATATATATATATATATATATACACAGTATATAAATATATATATATATATATATATATATATATATATATATATATATACACACACACACACACAGTATGTAGATTTTTTGTTGTAGAAATGCAAAACTCCTTAAGCTTTGTTTCAGATAAGTGCATTACATGAGAAATTAAAGAATATGACAGTCTGTAATTAAAACAAGCGTTTTATTTCTTTAGAAGTGTAGATACTTATAAAAATACCAAATTTAACACTTTTTAATATAGGATATAAGGCTTCTATTTGTCTGGTTATGCAGGAGCTTAGTGTAAATAGTTTTTAAAGGGATAAAGAAAAAAAAATCTAAATCTGCATCAGAATTGGCTCATCCAATAACATGAAATCAGTGACTGGTATTGGCCTTAAAAATCCTGATTAGAGCATCCCTAGTAACTTCTTAATTATTGATTCTGCTTATGCAGACTACCTATTGAAATACTTATCTATATACTACTATATATGTATGAAATACTCATCTATAATGTAATGAATGATATGTTTTACTGTCTGTATGATCTCACTTAAAAGAAAACATTTTAAAAAGCAGCTTGAAATATCTCCAGCTGTAATCTTGCTTTTTTTTTTTAGTTTTTATAACAACATCCTCTTTACTATTTTCACTGTTTTCTTTTTTACTCATTAATTTTATTTCAAGAAAATAACATTGCACACCATCCAGTCAAATGTACACAACAAATGACTTCACAGTTGAACTACAAAGAAAATAAAAAAAGAAAGCAGGATAAAAAAAAGTCAAAGCCTAAAAAAACAGAGTTCTACCCCCACTCAAGAGTAAAAGAGGAGATCCAAGAGCATGGGGAAAGGTTAACTAAGAATAAAAAAGAAAACAAATGCGGCAAATGTTCTTTTCCCTGAATATGATTTTTACCCAAATACTGTAGTACAGTACATTAGTTACCCACTGACTTAGAAAAGGGTGGGTTAAGATTCTTCCAGTTAAGCAAGACAGGTTTATGTGCTAGTAGTGTGGTATACACTAGGCTATTACATTCTATTTGTTCTTATTCACTTTAAGCCCATCGAACACCGAACACAACTTTTAATGAATTAGGAGTGATTGTGACTCCAAGGCTGTATGAAAAAACTTTAAATGATTTTTCTCCAAAGTGATGTTAATTTCTTGCACTCCCTAAACATGTGACCCAGTGAGGCTGGAGCTAGATTGCAACACTTGCAGGTTTGATCTTGTCCTGGAATCATTTTGGACAATTTTAAACAAGATAAATGTGTTTGATGAAAGATTTTGAGTTGAATTATTAAATCCCTTCTGTACAGAGTGCTAGAGCAGGGGTTGCCAGCCAATAGTGTGACAAAGAGTAAAGATGCTTTGCGATTTGCCAAAATTGAATAAGGAACATTGTCCAACTTTATCGTGGTGCAATTGGTTTCATGCATTGTGCAGTCTTTTGTAGGTCATTTATTAGTTAGTGCTCCAGTTCTATGGTATGAAAAGAATGAAATATTGCACAAACCTGTGAAATGTGTGAAATCACCTGTGAAATGCACATCCTTGCAGGTTTCTTGCTCCGGGTGAAGTGTTCATAAACACCAATAACTTTTTTTTTTTTTAAGAGAATGGAATTTGGACATTGCAATGATCCAAAGAGATCCGTACCCTAGGATCTTTGAAGGGATGATTCTATGAGATGTTTTTATATGTTGTTGAGATGCTGTCTGTGATTTCAAAACTGATCAGTATTTCTTCTAGAACAAAAATGGGTGGGTGGTTTGGAAAACTGGGTAGGTTTCTTTCAGTAAAATTTCTAATTTAAAAGTAGAAAAAATATGTTGCTAGGAAGGTAAATTTGAAGTGTATTTATTCATAAGATTCAAAAACATTATCTATATACAGTTTTCTTAAGTGTTTTAATCCCGGACATTTTTCAAGATTAAATATGGTGTAGGTTTGAGATGGTTAAAAAAAGACTATTATCGTGTCAAGGAGAAACAGATAAAAGCTTCTCTGCCATGAAGTGCATACTGCATTGGTTCCATATTCTGAGTGATGTAAAGGACAGCCGGGTCCCATGCCCGGCAGGGACGCCTCTCCTACATCTGTTCCCGGGGAGCAGCCATGGACTGTTCAGTACCTCCCCCGGGACGCTTGGTGGCAGCCTCCCTTGCAGCCAATGATTCCCCAGCCCAGCGCATGGCTCCAGGGGAGATGGAGTCCTCCACAGCCTGGTTGGGGGCTCGGATGGCCGCCAGGGGGAGCTGCGTGGAGTCAGCAGCCTGGCTGGTCATACCTTCAGCCCCACCTGGAAGGGCAATTAGGATCAGGTGTCCAAGCACCTGGACCGCTTCCGGGTGGGATATAAAAAGGGCCAGCCACCACCACTGAGGAGCCAGAGTCGGGAGGAAGAGGACTAAGCCTGAGGAGGAGTGGTGGTGCTGAGGTGGAGAGAAGTGTGGTTAATTGTGAGTGTATTTTGGGACTGTGTTGGGCCTGTGGGACACGGGGAAGGCGTGCCCCACGGCTGAAGATAAATAAAAAAGCATTTATTTAAGTACGTGCCTCAGCCTGAGTCTGTGCCGGGTCGGGCGCTATACAGCGCCTTTTACAGTGACTAGTGAGCAATTGGATTATTACTGTATTGACAAAAATAGTAATCACTGGAGCAGAAATTAGGGCATATGAAGAAGTACAGCAAGATTTTATTTTGATTGCTGATAGGCTCCTGTAAATTAATCAGTTTGTGTCAATTTCCAAGTCTTTATAGTTTGTATATTTGCTGCCCAGCCATAAAACTGAAAGTTAGGTAGTGTCATACGACTTTCTGCTTTCTCTGTTTTCTTAATTATTCATTGTGGAATCTGCTTAAATTGCTTAACCTTGTGGCACACTTACATCAATTACCCACTGGAAACATAGAAACGCTTTATAACACAAGGTTGGAAGAAAGTAACACACACACAAAGTCAATATAAGGCTTGCTGGCCTCTATGGAATTATTATTCTATAATATCTTGACACAATCAAGGCTGTGCTTTTGCACATGCAGTCTACTTCTAGGAATACTAACCTCTTTAAACTTTTCCTTAACCCACTAACATTCAATTTGAGCTTTGTGGTAACTAATAAAATTGGTCCTGAATATGCTAACAGGCTTACATGATCATTCAGCAGTTATTATTTGAGTCCCCTGAACTTTTTTTAGTTTAGTGATACGTACTTTTGTTTTAACCATCTTCATTTGCTATTGTTGTGCTATTAAAGAATACTCAAAGTGGCCTGTATGAACTACAGCATAGACTCTTCACCTGCTTTTTAGTTCTAGTCATTTTCCTTGTATTGTCTGCTGGCACAGTGGATTGTGAGCAACTGCAGAGATGTTTACAATAACAGTTTTCTGGAATACCCAAGTATTGCTAACAAAAACAAAATCCAGAGGTCTAAACCTTAAGTAACTCAAAACAACAATTTCCAGGTTTTGTTGCCAAAACCACAATAATATCACCAGAATCAATGAGCTAATACTATGAACTTAGCTAGAATACCTAACACTATGAGCTCAAAACTAACACTGTTCAAGGTTTAAATCTGTAATCTGAGATAGAGAGTTGAAGAATTGTGCTGAGCTTTATGACAGAGCCTTCATCACATTACATGATGAGATGTGACTTACAGTGCTTCTTGAGAGGCATTCCTTAGCAATGGTGAAGTGAGTCGTAACAACTCACCAACAAAATGCTGAGGTTGTAAAATGGAAATGGAAACAGCAAAAATATTACGTTTCTGAAAGTAAAGACTTAATCCACAACACACTTATTATCATGTCTCTTGAAAATAAAGCTTTAAGAATATTCTCAACAAATGAACAGAAAAAAAATATTAAATCAGTGAGATGACCAAGGTTTATGGTAGACAGAACTTTATTTGTCCCCAGGGGGACATTTGGCTTTTTACAGAAGTTAGACAGACAGACAGACAGATATAGGATACTCCAATCTGAACACACATCAGAATGACTAAAAAGGAAGAAAATTAAAAAGAAATAAAAGTGATGACTCGACAGTCACAGTGATGCATTATAGTTTAGTTTTAATTCTCTCCTTTGCTACAACTTACAATAGGTCCATAGTGCATCCCATAATTGAGACTGTTAATTAGCTTATTGATTTGGTAGGTTTCTCTTGAAGTGATATATCATATCACAGCATAGAAAAATTGCACTGGCAATCACACAGTTGTAGAAGATGCGAAGCATGCCACTACCCAAATTAAAGGAACACAGTCTCCTAAGAAAAAAGATCCTGCTCAAGCCTTTCTTATATAGTTCTTCTGTGTTACAAGACCAGTCAGATCGGTCATTGATGTGGACCACCAAGCACTTGTTGGAGTACATTACTTCTGCATTCTCTCCCCGAACAGTGACCAGACATAGAGGTGGCAAAAGTCAATAACCAGTTCCTTGGTTTTGCTGATGTTCAGTTGCAAACAATTCTTTCCGCAGACTGCCCAACAGGTAGTCCATTATGCAGGAGACCATAGATGCATCCAGGAGCATATTTCTCAGTTTACCCCTTAACAGGGATGGCTGGATGGTACTGAAAGCACCGGAGAAATCAAAATGAACAATGCAGTATGTTTTCCACAGCAGTGGTACTTTGTGAAGCTTTATGGACAGAGTGAAGAGGTGACAGAGGATATCACAAAGTTGGTCAGAACAGGCCTTAAGAATTCACGGACTGACTCCGTTGGCTTTTCCTGTGTAGTTTCTTCAGTTGTCACCTCACTTGGTCTTTACTTATGAACAGCCTATACTGATGTTCAGATGTGGGTGCGTCAATGCCCATTCCAACTGACATGGTTGGAGGTGTTGAAATATCAGGGATAATGTAGGGAGACTAGTCATTGGAATAGGGTGGCAGTGGGTGGGAAAATCTATTAAAAATTTGTTCAGAGCATTAGTTTTGTCCACATTCCCTTCTAGTGCCTGTGCCCTAGATTTCTTTAGTCTATTAATTATGCCTAGTCCTTTTCAGACCTCCTGTTATTCCAGTCATCAGGTTATTCTAAGTGAGTTTGTTTTCTATTTTAGCTTTGTAAGCTTCCTTTCCTTCATTTTCCCTTTTTTAGCACTTCCTGTGCTTCCTTCAGATCCACTTCGTCATTCGATTGGAATGCTCTCTTTTTCTTGTTCAGGAGACCTTGTATCTTCTTAGTAACCCAGCACTTTTTGTTTGGAAAGCAACACACTAACTTTTGAAGACATCAGTGTTGACACAAAAGTTAATATAATTTAACATGTGGAAAGAGCAGTTCCAGATTATTATTTTCTCAAGTGGAACAAAACACAAACTGATGGGAATTTGTCACAGTTATTTCCAAAGTCACATGGTTAAAGTCGCCACATAAAATAAATGCAGGGTCAGCATGTATCATTATTAAAGTTTTGGTGGCAGAGTGAATCATTTCCATTTGTAAGTCCCCATTTGCGGAGGGAGGAATATATTCATTAATAAGTATAATGTAACTTGACCTAGACAATTAATATAGACAAACTCTGACAGCCATTCAATGTCTGATTTACAACCTGTAATTTTAATTGTAATATGCTCCTTCATTCACGCAGGTGACCAGTTCCCCTCCTGTCTATTTTCCACATCGCGCTGGGTCCCTGTTTGCTTGAATACAATGAAATCTGTCCAGTTTACCATTGATATGTAATGTGACAGATGTCCAGGAACCTTGCCCCACCAAGACGCCGTGAGAAGTGAATGACCGGGAGAAGGGCAGTGTCTTCCCTGGAATGGGAGAAGGCAGCCACCCTGGATTGTATGGGGGCCACAGATCTGGGGAGCTCAACCCTGTGGAGCAACATGGCCACCGCCAGGGGAAGCCTGGGCAGCTCTGGAACTAGGGTATGCAGCACTTCCGCCTCACCCGGAAGTGCTGTCAGAAGAGGAGCTGAACTTGCTTGCAGCACTTCCACCACACCCAGAAGTGCTGCCGGATGTTAACTGGGGAGCACCTGGAGCACTTCCAGGTGCTGTATAAAAGAGCCCGCCAAACTCCACTCGGGAGCCGGAGTCGGGTGGAAGTGGACAGAGCTTGGAAGAGAGAAGTGGAGGCGACAGAGAAAGAGACAGAAATAAAAGTCTAAAGGACTGTATTATTGGTGGTTGGTGCACTGTTTGTGGGGTTTATTGTGTGTTGCACAATAAAACGTGTGTGCTTCGAGACATTCTGTGTCTGCCTGTTTGTGACCGGGTCCGAATATTCCATAGTAGGTTATTTTTAAATATGTCTCAACCTCAATTTATATTCTTTTTCATATACTGACCTGGAGACTCAGTTATATTCTTGTCCCACATTGCTTTAATGTGCAAATTTCTAATACTAATTTCCTGCGTGTTTACTGACTACATTCTCAGTTGTCTTAAACTTGTATTTTTGTACTTTTTTCTCATCTAAAAATGTCAGCTACTTTGCTTGGAAAAAGTTAGGGTTCATTGTAATGCAACTGTAAATAATAACTAAGCCAGTCTCACTTTTCAGATTTATCATCTGTCATTCTGGGCCCTTTACTTGTCACATAGCTTTCTTCACTATTGAGAAACATTATATTTTCAAATGGAGAATCAGTGTAAAAAGACAGAGAATAAGCTGCAAAATAACCGTGGTGAGCACAGCCCTAAAACAATCTGAGACACAGTCTTCTCCTATGCTTATTTTTGGTTTGCCCTGTATCTAACACTACCTCACACCATATCATTTTCTTTCCAATATCTCAGCTAGACAGACTTTGTCCTTATTTGGCTTTTGTCTTTGTGTTCATATTTCTTAGGCAGACCCATGTTGTTTCCATTTTACATTGTCACTGGGCATGTAATATTTCAGGAATAGCAGTATAACAGATAAAAACATCCATCCACTTTCAGGGTTGCATGCACCACAGCCTATTGCAGGACCATCAGGTTTAAGATAGGAAGGAACAAACTGTAGAGCACACTCACACATTTAGCCATATTGGGCCAGTGAAGGAGGAGGAAACCAGTCTTGCTATGGGGACATTTGAAGAATGTGTAAACTGCACACAGTGTCAGGCCTGGGATTTGAACTCATTCTCCAGTAGTTTTAAGACAGCAATACTGAGAACCTCAAGATAATGCTACCCACTCCTGATACAGTATTCCATATGTAATTAGGTTTTGGCCTTTTTCTTGTATCTGTGAAACAATGATATATGCTTCTACATCTTGCAAAAAGAATTTTCTCTGATATAATATGTCCAGTCTGTTGTTATAGATTCACTTCCATTCCTAGTTTATTCTTATTAGAGCACAGAAGAATAGGATTGTAATTATCACTGCAGTAAAAAAAAAACTTTCTAAAGAACAGATTATTATAAACAATCTATGTATACTGTATATATATATATATATATATATATATATATATATATATATATATATATATATATATATATATATTGTATATACAATCATAGAATAATCATAGAACATTTATGTTAGGTAGAATGCCCAGTTTGTCTGGGTGGTCTGTTGACCTTGGAACACCTGCTTGGAACAACTGACCTTATCTTTTTCTTTAATATTATTGCCTAATATTATTTGTTTTTCGTCTCATATAATTTTCTTTTTGTCATTTTGTATAGCACTTTAAGCTACATTGGTTGTATGAAAATATGAAATATAAATAAATGTTGTTGCTATTGTTAAATACACCGTTCTGACATTTTTGATGATTTATAAACCATTAATGGTCATCAAAAAAGTGGCAGTGAATGTCAAAGATTTGAGTTTAACACTTTCTAAAACTGGGGCAAACAAAATGCAAAGACAAATAGCTTTCTGGTTAGCCTTACACCCTGAGCTTAAAATAATGCGAAAAGTAGAACAGATGATAACATAAATCCTTCAACAACCTCATCCTTTGTCTAAGGTGATCCAGATAATAAACTTTTCTGTGAGTGCCACAATATACAATACATTTTAGGATTTATTTTTTTTTACTACTGGTTAACATACAGTATAAAAGTTTCATTTCAAATATTTCCAATAACGTTAACCTGAAGAACTTCTGAGTATTAGCTGTGATCATTTAATAGCTTGAAAATATTAATATAATAATTATAGCTAAACCGCAGCAGTAGTTGTTTTAAAATTTAAAATTCTGGTGGCGCTGCACAGACCTGGGAGAGAAAGACACTGGCAGACCAGAGTGATCCTGGTGTTTGTGTGTGATTGAGAGAGATGATCACGCACTTAAAGAGCAGCCCTGCTCCTCTGCTTAAATCCATTGACCTGGGTTGGATGGGTAGGCAAAGATGGGAAAAGTGAGTACAGATGGTGTTTCCTCTGAGCGGTGTAAAGGAGGGCTAGAATGTGCAAACAGTGGATACAACGGAGAAGACAGCAATGGAAGTACATGGAAGGAGCTGTGGAAGATTTGAGTGGCAACAGCAGCATTGGAGGGCAGCAGAGGAAGAATACAGCTTCCAGTAAACCTGTCTGAGATAGTAAGGGAGAGACAGAATGTTTCACAATGTTTAAGGATACCTCCATCAGTAATGATAAAATGTCAGGCAGAAAATGCCATAAAATCACACAAAATGAAGATATCAGCATATTATTTTGTCATGAAATACAATCACCAAAACAAAGTGTTAAAAGACTCAACCCTCAAATTCAATACAACACTGAAATCAAAAACACAAATGAATATTCATGAATTTCCTATTTCTGTTCAATTACCACAAAACACCTTACAAATTGTGTCACAAAAAAATCTATCGATTGGCAACAAAGTAGAAAGCACTTCCTCAGTTCTTCTAGCTCAGACATTGTCTACTATTTTAACATCATTATTCAGGAGTGAAACTGGTCTGTGTGGTGCACACTGAACAAAGTCTTCTCTATTTTTCTTGGGAAAGATAGTAATTGACGCATAGTGTAATGTTTGGGTAGAATTTTTTTCTCCAGCTTGTATATACAGTACATGGTTAACAAAAAAGCAGCTAACACAGCTAACAATATTTTATAAAATTCCACTGGACAGCAACTTTGGCCTGCAACTTTGCTACTCTGCAATGAGTTTATGGCATCCTCTATTTCAGAGGATGATTATTCTTCATTGAAAGTACTGAGCATTTTATCACAGAGAATCCTTAGCTTCAGCCTTGTATACTTCACACATAAAATATAGACAGGACTGTCTACTGTTATTTTGGGTCTAGCTCAAAATAAAAGGCTGTATCTGATCTTATTTTTACATCTGCACTGATAAATGCAGTAAAATGAATTTTTGCAAAGGGTTATAGCAGAGAAATCTAGAAGTATATGGATTTAATTATTTTCAAATATAATCTTCCTTTTCTGTTTGAAATAAAATATCACATTTTCTTTGTCCTGTTGTTTTTTACTTTAAGAGTAAGGCTTTGAGAATTTTCTTTTTTTTGAGCAGATGGTAAGTAGTTAAAATCTATGTCTGCTTTGAAATCCCTTCCCAAGGTTTTAGAGGAAAAGTCTGACACACATTTTACTGTGTAGGGGCTTTCTGCTCTTTCTGGCAGTCCCTCAGATGTAAAGTTTTCCCTTCTATAGTTGTCTTCAGATTCCAACATTTTATTTTTCTTTTATCAGCAGCAATCATAATTTGCTCCACTTACTCAATGCAGGTCGTGAGCAGGTGCTTCATTTCTTCTCGTTAAGCTCGAAATACTTTCACTTTTTTATTGATTTTGCTCATTTTTTTCTCTATACTATTGCCGATTTATCCTAATTTTTTTCAGCTGTACTTTGAAATTATTGTTTTTTTTAATGTTATTGATTTTATTTGAAGATAACTTAATAAACCAGAATTCAACCCCCGCCTGAGAGAAAGAGAGGAGACTACAACATGAGTAAATATTTAATAACAACAAAGGGGACTGTCATTTTCCTGGATATAAATCCTTATTCTATAATCTGATTACTTTTTAAAAAGTTTTGGACATATCCTCTAAGTGAGAATTATTTCTTTTCCAATTTCAAATAGTGTAGAACATCAATTACTTACTAACTTATAACAGGTGGGCTGGGATTCCTACACTTGAGGAAGATAATTCTACGTATTAGTAGTGTGGTATAAGTAATTACAATCAATTTGTACTTCTCCATTTTACGCTCATCTGGGAGTACACCAATCATAGCTGTTAATGGGTTAGGAGTGACTGTGAGACCAAGGATATCAGATAAGCATTCAAAGATTTATGTCCAGAATCATGATAATTTGGTGCACACCCAAAATATATGGCCCAGTGAGGCTGGAGCTAAATTGCAATGTTCACATTTTCAATCTTGCCCTGGATACATTTTGGGCATTTTAAACAAGATAAATGTGCTCAATGAAAGATTTTAAGTTGGATGATTGAAAATTTTACGCATATGGACCTGGAGTGTATGCTATGCATGGCTGCATTCCACTCCTTTTCAGAGGTGTTAAGTGAAAAGTCCTTTCTCCAACATACCCTAGGATGTTTGAAAGGAAGAAACTTTGAACTGTTTTTATACTGTATATTGCTGAGATGCTGTCTGAGCCTTCAAGACTGATCAGTATTGCCTCTACAATAGAAATAGGTGGGAGGTAAGGAAAATTGGGCAGGTTTTTGATTTGAAAATTGTGTTGATGGGAAGTTAAATTTGAAGCAAAATTGTTCATAAGATGTGAAGACATTAACTGTATTAAAATCTCTAGGTGTTTTAATCCCGGACATTTTTCAGACATTAAATATACTGTGTACGTTTGAGAGGGTAGCAAAAGGTGATTATCATGTTGAGGTGTGTAATAAAAAAAAAGTTTTCTCTGTAACAGGAGAAGGGATGAAATAAAGGAGTAAGAGGAGGGGTTGGTCGCTTCAGTGCAAAACCAGCTACAAAGATTGGAATGTTTGGGATGATAGCGAAAGAATGTGCAAAAACTTGTTTCTCATAAAGAGTTTCAGAATGTTATGGGAATACAGTCAAGGCTATGTACTTGTTTTTCACTTCGAGGGGCTTCATTGCAAGCAACGCTTGTTATTGTGTGTCTTCTGATACTAGGCACCATCTCAGTGAGGGCCAAGTAGAAGAAAAACAATGCCGCGTCCCGTGGAAGGGTGTGTGCTGAAACTGATCACTTCTGTATACACTGCTTACACGTAAGCCATTTTGGGCAAGGACACTCAATTAGTATATAAGGGAAGGTTCCGCCCTCAGTTTCTTCGGAAGCTCAACCGTGGGGAACGTGCACACCGCCCGGTATTGGGCCAGGCTCACGAGTTGATCCTCTGACGAGACTGACACGCGGGCTCCCTCAGTCTACTGGTCTAGGATGATGGCTCTGGGTCTTTTGATATTACTGTAAGTATAGTACAATTCATATATCTGATATTACTGTAAGTCAATAGTATAATTCATATATATATATATATATATATATATATATATATATATATATATATATATATATATATATAATACTGTAAGTCAATAGTACAATTTCTATATCTGCATGTATATTGCTATTATATTGTATGTAACTGATATTATATTTGAACAAGTAAACAATTGAAGTATTGGACCTTTCCTCTCTGATTCCTGCCTGCTTATTTTCTCTTAAAACCTTGGAACCATTTTCCCAAACTAAAACATTTTGGCGTAGTCGGCAGGATTTTGGGGAATTTGGTAAAATATTGAATTATTAAGAGAGGCAAAGGAAATCAGAGATGTTTAAGAAAAAGGATAAAAGCCCTGGCGCAGCTCCTTTACCTCTCCCCGGCTGGGAAGAAACGGTATGGGAAGACTGCGCCAGAGAATTGAGATGTGGGGGGGGGATTAGCACAATATTGGCAGAGCTTGGATCCCCCAACACCAGTGAATGTGCTAGCCGCGCTTAAGAAATGTCAGGTGTCTGCAAAGGAACCCATAATGGGCTTGCAGATGCGGGGGTGGGTTTTGCTAACTGCGGTTAAAAATCTGGACAGTCTGATAGACGAAAAAGAAAGGGAGATTAAGAAAATGCAAATGGACTTGGCGGATGCGTTAGGGCGGGCCTCAATGGCCGAATCCCAGGTAGCTGTATTATTGCCGCGGGTACAGAGAGCCGAGGGGATGTCGGAAAAGGCAGCCTTTTGCATAGCCAAGGTGAATGCGAAAAAGAAGCGCAGACCGGATGTTGCGAAGGTCAAAGCGTTTGTAGCCGCAGTTAACGTCCATGAGTGGGATCCTGAAAAATGGGACGGTAACATTTGGGATGATGATTATGAGGATGATGACGGACCCGATGCAGGGTCGGTAATTAACCCTCTGCCTCTACAGGCTAAACCCGTGATGCGTCGCAGACTTTTTACTGATGCACAGGGTAATGTTAAGATAAGGAGAAAAACCGGCGCAAGAGTAAACACAAGAAAGGAGGAAAGAAAGCCAAGGGCAAAGGAAAAGGGAAAAATAAAGGAAGGACTTTATATCCCGTCGAAGAATTAGAACATACAGCACGAAATTGTTAAGGGTAAAGCTAAAGTGTAAGTTAAAATTTTTTTTTTTTTTTTTTTTTTAGAATTAACACAATGTAAATAGGTAGTATCGTAATCATAAATTCTGTTTCAGGAGGAGGAGAGGAGTGGGTGCAACATGCTGTGTTCTTGTTTTACAGAATTGGGGGTGTTCTGAATGAAGTAGGAGCCACCACATTAGGAGGCGAGGCAACAGAGACGACTCAGGTCCGATGGCGGTGGAACAATTCCACTAAGCCCAGACGTCAGGAGAACACCACGTGTCCGGAGAATCAGTCTTGCAATGTCTTCAACATTACGACTGGTGACGGGTGCACCATCTACTCCTCGAACTTGAAGGTGCTGGGGGTAAAACCACAGAAGTATCTGATTGAGTGCTCTGAAAACTTAAATATTACCTGGACGTCGAAAGTAACTTGGTGTATGGGGCCCTGGAACGACTCCAAAGTACAGTGCGAGGTCAATGCAACATCAGGCGAATATACCTCTAATAAGCCTGGGCCCATTGGCTGGATTAATGCAACTGAAATTATTAACAGGACTATACCAATGCTTGCTATAGCTGTGTGGGCCAGAACCCCCATAACGAGACAGTCACATGTAGAACCAATAATTGACACATGTAAACTTGTTTCTATGACAGCAAAAAGGACTAAGGTTACATGGCAAGTGACGTTTCCACTGTTGCCACAGTGTAAGCGTGCTAAACGGGCATGGTATGACACTTTCTTAGGAGGGGTTGGCACCACCCTAGGAACTTTAAACACCGTAGATAATGAAATAACTGCAAACAAGCTTGAGAATGTGGGACGACATATTCACAAAGTGGCAGACCAAATGGCTAGGTGGTTACCTCAGTCCATGGTCTCTCATCAGCAAACAGTAAACTGGGAACAACGCGCTTCAGATTGGATAATCACGGCTAGCAATGACACTCGATGGCTAAATGTCTCAACTTTCATGAACTGGACTGTATGCACTTTTAACATATTACAAGCACAGATACAGAAAAATAACATGCAAATGGCTTTAAGGACTAATAATATGCAAATATGGCATGATATATGGAACATTAGCAGTAGCTTATGGTTAACGGTTAAACCTGAAAATACTGAGTGTAATGATACAATATGTAATGGGTATTGGTTTCAATATAATGTTACCACTATGATAACCTTGTGTAGATATCATGTTTTACCTGTTGTTGCACACGGACACCCTTTGGTGCTGCTTATTATTATTATTGCTTTAATGACTATATTCAATTGCTATGTGTTTTGTGTTTTAAAACGAATTAATAATAGAGCATGGCAGACAAGGTTGCTGATTTTGCGCTGAGCGAGGGACCGATTGTAATAAAAAAAAAGTTTTCTCTGTAACAGGAGAAGGGATGAAATAAAGGAGTAAGAGGGGGGGTTGGTCGCTTCAGTGCAAAACCAGCTACAAAGATTGGAATGTTTGGGATGATAGCGAAAGAATGTGCAAAAACTTGTTTCTCATAAAGAGTTTCAGAATGTTATGGGAATACAGTCAAGGCTATGTACTTGTTTTTCACTTCGAGGGGCTTCATTGCAAGCAACGCTTGTTATTGTGTGTCTTCTGATACTAGGCACCATCTCAGTGAGGGCCAAGTAGAAGAAAAACAATGCCGCGTCCCGTGGAAGGGTGTGTGCTGAAACTGATCACTTCTGTATACACTGCTTACACGTAAGCCATTTTGGGTAAGGACACTCAATTAGTATATAAGGGAAGGTTCCGCCCTCAGTTTCTTCAGAAGCTCAACCGTGGGGAACGTGCACACCGCCCGGTATTGGACCAGGCTCACGAGTTGATCCTCTGATGAGACTGACACGCGGGCTCCCTCAGTCTACTGGTCTAGGATGATGGCTCTGGGTCTTTTGATATTACTGTAAGTATAGTACAATTCATATATCTGATATTACTGTAAGTCAATAGTATAATTCATATATATATATATATATATATATATATATATATATATATATATATATATATATATATATATATATATATATAATACTGTAAGTCAATAGTACAATTTCTATATCTGCATGTATATTGCTATTATATTGTATGTAACTGATATTATATTTGAACAAGTAAACAACTGAAGTATTGGACCTTTCCTCTCTGATTCCTGCCTGCTTATTTTCTCTTAAAACCTTGGAACCATTTTCCCAAACTAAAACAAGGTGCAACATAAAAAATCTTCTTTGTTTTAAAGTGCTTCCTACATTGGTTCCATTTTCTGAGTGATTGATGGACAACTGGATTAACAGTATATTGACGATAATTTTTATTTACTGGGGCACAAAGCAGGGCATATAATGAAGTACAGCAAGATATTATTTCTACTGAAGACCAGGCTTGTGTATATTAATCAATTTTTTTTGATGTCCAAGTCTTTATAGCTTGTATATTTGTTGCCCAGTAATAAAATTGAAAATTAACTAGTGTAATGGCCTTTTCTGCTTTAGGTCATTGTAGTGTCACCCTTTGGTTGCATGGATGTTTTGAGATCCAAATAAATGAATCTAATTTCTTAAAGAACAATTTGTTAATGTATGTGGGGATGCTCTGAAATATAAATAGAAGCATGGGGAGGATCTTCATCTTTACAGTATTGATTCTCCCTGCTAATGTGAGATGAAGAGTAGACCATCTGTTCACATCTTGTTTAATTTTTTCCATGCAGATATAAAGATCTTTTTCAATAAAATTTTTCTACTTACTTGTGATGTTTAACCCTAGGTATTTGAACTGATGTGATAAATTGAACTGATGTGATAAAAAAAAAATGGCAAAGTGTCCAGTCTAATTGTGAGCTGGAGAAAGCACACTTTTATTCACATTAATTTTGAGTCCAGATATCTGTTGAAATTCTACTAGTGCAGTGAGGACTGCTGGTATGGATTGTTGTGGGTCTGATATACAATATACAGTACCGTAATATCCACATATGATATTTTCTGTGTGGGTTCTTCTCTAGTAATTCCTAGTATTAATACATTTAAAAGTGAATGACCAATGGAAATTGCAAAGAGCGCTAGTGAGAGGGGCATCCTTGTCAAGGACCACATTCTAGTTTGAAGTAATTTGAAATAATGTTGATAATGCGAACAGATGCTTCTGGACTGGTATAAAGTAATTTGATCTATGCACATATGTTTGGGCCAAACCAAAATTTGTGCAATGTGGTAAATATGTAGTCCAATTCAACCATGTCAAATGCTTTTTCTGCATCCTAAGATAATAACATCTCTAGTGTGTTTTATGGGTGAGTATAATACATTAAACAAATGTCAAAGAATAGAAGGTAAGTGTCTGCCTTCAACAAATCTGATTTGGTCTTATGATATTACAGAGGGAAGCACTTTCTCAATCCTTCTGGCCAGAACTTTGGAGTATCTTGACATCATTATTCATCAGGGTGTGCTGCTTACCCACTTTGGAGTGAGTTTTTGGTATCTAGTAATTCTGAGAGTGTCAGAGGTTTATCCAGTTCCTCTACACAGAGTACCTAGCTATGGTATTTATAATGCGTCAAAAAGCTCTGTAGATTGTGTCCTATAATCTTTTGACCTGCCAAGAGACAGAGCACATCCACAACAAAACAAACCTCTAGCAGAATTGTAGTGAACATTAAAATTGAGGTATCTTATGATAGTACAGTCCAGATACAATAAACCTAGAGTATGAGGTTAAACAGTCTCCTTAGGTGAAGACAAAATAATAATGTACATTACCAAAAAAAACATATATTTAATAGATGAAATTTCAGTATTGTTATTGAAAAGATAAAAGAAAAAAAAAAGTAGCCAAAAAGGAAATAGAATGTTGTGTTACAGAAAATGTTGCATTACAAGTAGACCAAGTTGCAAGCACAAGGCTGTATCTGATTTCAGCTCTGTGTATGCACTGTTTGAATGCAACACATTTAGCAACTGTTGAGGGGGAGAAATCTGGGAAATACAAATGTGGTTATATTCAAATATAATCTCTTCTTTTTGTCTGAGAACTGACATCAAATTTTCTTTAACCTTTAGTTTGTTAAAATGGGACGATCAGGCTTCTCAGGTCTGACTTATTCAATCTACGTATGCGGTAAGTTCCTGAGATCTCTGTGACTGATTTGTAGTCCTCTCCAATTCACTTAGAGTGTAGTTCAGCTATTAATTTCACTGGGTTTAGACTTTCATAGTTTTCAGGGAGACCTTCAGTTCTAATGTTGTTCCTTCTACATATATCCATCTTGCAGTGCAGCTAGTTTATCACCAAGCACTTTGTGTTGGTATTCTAGAGCAGTTGCCTTTTGGTCAACTGAGGATGTCAATTGCTCAACTTCCTCAATACGAGTCGTAAACGTTTGCTTAAATTCTTGAAGCGGAGCACCAAGTACTCTAATTTTATTCTCAAACTTACTCATATTTTCATGAATTTTTAATCAATTCTTCCTAAAATGTCTTTAAAGCTTGCAACAAAGTTATTACTTAAACATATCAGCTTGTCCATTCTGTTGTGAATTCTGTCATTTCTCTTGTGTATATCCTTTTTTATATCCTTTATATAATTTATGTTACTCTTTATATCATTTATATTCCTCCAGAGTGCAGTAATCATTACCTTCAGCTCAGACAGTAAGTTTCCATCTTCTCCACACGGTGTTACAACTATTGGGTATTGATATTGGGGGTATTGGTAGTAGTTGACAGTGGGGATAGAGAGGCTATGCTCAGTTCTGGTAATTGGCCTGAGACAGACAAATTCTCATTGCCCACCTCACTCGTAGTTTTGCTCCTAATTTTGCGCTTGACTGGAGCAGATATTGCAACAGGAGGTCCCAGTAGATCCATTCCTTTGCCTGTCTCTTCCAAATCAGTCTCTGGCAGGCTGTATTGTGAACCTGAGACCGGTTTAGACTTTGATGAAGCTTATCCTAACTACAGGGTCACAGGGGTCTGCTGGAGCCAATCCCACCCAACACAGGGCACAAGATATTACTTTTATAGATTTACTAAAACAGAAACAAAATACATCTATAAATCATTGAAAATGGAAAGTAGTTTTAAAGTTACATCCTACTTTTTTGATTTAAAAGAGAAAATAAGCTGCAGCAATAAGATTTGATAATATGTTTCCCTGACATCAGCAGTGAAATAAGAATATCATTGACTTGTGTTTTCTTACCCGACTAAATGGAGGTGTCTTTACTTATCACAGCAGTAGCAAATAGTATAATTCTAAAGGCCAGTAACCTAATGTATCCTGTCAGTTAGCTTTCTTATCACTGTGCTGTTAAAGATAGAAGAGATTATTAGTTCACAGACTCAGAAAACAGGACAGTATAATTTAGTATAGTCTAAATATGGTGTATATCCATGTTTGGTGTATATCCAAACAAAAACATTAAAGTATGTCAAAGAAATCTAGAGGGAAAGCACTTGGTTCCTACATATACAACTTATAAAGGCCAGATCTGTCGAGCTGTCATGTTCTGAATTTAGCCAGCTTTGGCATTTAAACACACGACAGCCAGACATTTCAATACATTTCAAATCCATAAGTAAGAGAGAAAAAGATTATTATATCTACAAATTGTCATTATTTAGGACCCACATCTTTCATAAATTATATATGTATTGACTATAAATACCTTTCAATGATGAAACAACTGTACATTTAGTTTATGAAGATGTATATTGCCCTCCATAATATTTGGGACAAAGGACTTTTTTTTCTACAGTGCAAGCACTTTGCACTCAGGGTGCTGGTGAAAAATGAAAATTAGTGGCTGAAATAAAAGTTACTAACCCAAAAATGAAGGTTCAATTGGCCACATGGAAAGTATGAACTGGACATCTCATTGGCCAAAAAGAAATCATTGCGAAAGAACTATCGAAATGCAAAAAATCAACTACAGAATTATCTGAAATAAGACTCATGGGATCTGGGACAATGATCATCAAACTACCAACTACTGACGAAACAATGACACTATTCTACTCTGGAAGTGAGAAACAAGAAGCAGGCATAGGATTCATGGTAGAGAGTTGAGCTGCCAAAAGCGTAGTCGCTTTTCAACCAATATCCATCTGGCTGGCAGCACTCACTGTAGATCAAGACCCATATTCTATCAATTTATGAACCAACTGAAACCAGCGATGACTCAGCCAAGGATGAATTCTATGCACAGCTTCAAAATGTGCTGAACTTGATTCTTACAACTGAGGTGACCATTCTGGCCCACACTGACACTGATAAGTCTGGATGGGAGGTAGTGATGGGTAAATTTGGACATGGACAAATCAATGATAACTGTATGCGCCTGATGTTCTTTGCCACATCAAACAACTTGGTTGTTGGTAATAGCATCTTCACAAAAAAACACCAGCTCACACGGCACAATCTGTATGGGAAATGTTCAGCAGTATTAGACTATGTTTTAATCAGTTCATGATTACGATCATTACAGTATGCGCCGTGAGGAGAACTGGAAGAAAGTGGCAGCCAACCTGTAGGAAGCAGCATCCAAACATGAGTACCGCACTCCTTACCACACTCTCAGAAGGCTAAGCAGCAAGACCAAATCGACCAACGATAACATTATTGTGAGATCACCAAAGGAATAACTGCAATGGTGAAGGGGATTCTTTCAAGAACTCTACAACCATGACCCACCACAGGGACCACCAGCAGCTCCCCCACCTATTAATCCACCCAAGACTCCATTCAATATCATTGAACCAGGAATCAAAGAAGTAAACGCAGCAATAAAATCGATGAAAAATGGCAAGGCACCTGGTGTGGACCAAGTTGCCGCAGAGGCAATTCAAGCTGGAGGAGATGTTCTACTGCATCGACTTCATGCAATGCTCTCTCTGATCTGGCGCATGGAACAAGAGGTACACCAACACAAGGTATTTCAAATGCAATGCCTGCGATTGACTCTCCACATCTCAATTTGCAATTGTATCCCAAACAAAGTCATTCGGACAACATGTGTGCAAAAGCCACCTGTATACAAGCAAATCCAGCAGTGGCGGCTCTGATGGTTTGGACAAGTCTGCCAATTGTGCCCAGAACGCATACCATATCGACTCCTGTGGAGGAGGAGGTCCCCCACCCAATGGAGAAAACAATGAACTGCACCCTAGAAAAGTTGGATCAAGCATGTACTGCAGGACTTGAAGAGCCAATGCCTTGTCTTCGATCAGGCAAGTTTAGTTTTAATGGACCATAAAGCTTGGAAAGACCTCCGAAAACCTATGACAGCTACAGCAGCTTATTGGTTGCATGGTCAACAGATCACAGGTATGGTCCCCCATTTCAGGACACAATAATGTTTGGTACATACAATCATATGAAAAAGTTTGGGAACCCCTCTTAATTCTTTGGATTTTTGTTTATCATTGACTGAGCTTTCAAAGTAGCAACTTCCTTTTAATATATGACATGCCTTATGGAAACAGTAGTATTTCAGCAGTGACATTAAGTTTATTGGATTAACAGAAAATATGCAATATGCATCATAACAAAATGAGACAGGTGCATAAATTTGGGCACCCCAACAGAGATATTACATCAATACTTAGTTAAGCCTCCTTTTGCAAATGTAACAGCCTCTTTGTAGATTTCGAACTGTGTTTTGGGGCATTGTCTTGTTGGAATATCCAACCCCTGCGTAACTTCAACTTTGTGACTGATGCTTGAACATTATCCTGAAGAATTTGTTTATATTGGGTTGAATTCATCCCCGTGTCTGCGTGGGTTTCCTCCGGGCGCTCCGGTTTCCTCCCACAGTCCAAAGACATGCAGGTTAGGTGGATTGGCGATTCTAAATTGGCCCTAGTGTGTGCTTGGTGTGTGGGTGTGTTTGTGTGTGTCCTGCGGTGGGTTGGCACCCTGCCCGGGATTGGTTCCTGCCTTGTGCCCTGTGTTGGCTGGGATTGGCTCCAGCAGACCCCCGTGACCCTGTGTTCGGATTTAGCGGGTTGGAAAATGGATGGATGGATGGATGGGTTGAATTCATCCGACCCCCGACTTTAACAAGGGCCCCAGTCCATGAACTAGCCACACAGTCCCACAGCATGATGGAACCTCCACCAAATTTCACAGTAGGTAGCAGGTGTTTTTCTTGGAATGCAGTGTTCTTCTTCCGCCATGCAAAGCGTTTTTTGTTATGACCAAATAACTCAATTTTTGTCTCATCAGTCCAAAGGACTTTGTTCCAAAATGAATCTGGCTCGTCTAAATGAGCATTTGCATACAGCAAGTGACTCTGTTTGTGGTGTGAGTGCAGAAAGGGCTTCTTTCTCATCACCCTGCCATACAGATGTTCTTTGTGCAAATTGCGCTGAATTGTAGAACGATGTACAGATACACCATCTGCAGCCAGATGTTCTTGCAGGTCTTTGGAGGTGATCTGTGGGTTGTCTGTAACCATTCTCACAATCCTGCACATATGCCGCTCCTGTATTTTTCTTGGCCTGCCAGACCTGGGTTTAACAGCAACTGTGCCTGTGGCCTTCCATTTCCAAACCTCTGAGATAGCTTTTTGTAGCCTTCCTCTAAACCATGATACTGAACAATCTTTGTTTTCAGATCTTTTGAGAGTTGCTTTGAGGATCCCATGCTGTCACTCTTCAGAGGAGAGTCAAAGGGAAGCACAACTTGAAATTGACCACCTTACATACTTTTTCTAATGATTGGACTTCAAGGCTTAACGAGCTAATCCAACCAATTTGGTGTTGCAAGTATTCAGTATTGAGCAGCTACATGCATTCAAATCAGCAAAATTACAAGGGGACCCAAATTTTTGCACAGCCAGTTTTTCACATTTGATTTAATTTCATACAACTAAATACTGCTTCACTAAAAATCTTTGTTCAGAAAACACCCCAGTACTCAGATGTTCCTAGGAAATGAAATACATACCACTGTTATTTTTTTGTTGAAAGCAGAGCAAATTATTATGCAGGCTGAGAGGGGTTCCCAGACCTTTTCATATGACTGTAGAAATGGTATACTAAAGCAGTCATATTTAGTACTTTGTTACATAGCCCTTGCATGCAATGGAGGGCACTGAACTTATTAAAATTATTAAGGCCAATTGATCTATCTATCCATCCTTTATATTAATGTCTTAATCCATTTCAGAGCTGTGAAGAGCATCCATCCATCCAATTTCCAACCCGCTGAATCCAAACACAGGGTCACGGCGGTCTGCTGGAGGAGCAATTAACTGCAATTACATTTTTTCCACTTTTATATTTATTAATTTAATTACAGTGCTTATAGTAAGACAGATTTATTCCTGAAGATTCCTACAGTGCACCAGTGGCATGGCAGTGCAGTGAGTGTTACTAAAATCATACAGCATTTTGACCATTGTTTTATTTAAGGCTAGAGTACCTTAAAATATTTGCATATTTTCTCACATTACACAGAGAATAGGAGACTATGTGCTAGGCTAATTAGCAACTCTTTACAGGATATTATGTTCGCTTGACAATGTGCAGCCCTGTGATGGACTGGTGCCCTGTCCTGGGTTCATTCCTGCCTTGCGCCCTATGCTAGCTGGGATAGGCTCCAGCAGACACCTGCAACCCTATTCAGGACTAAGCGGGTTTGAAAATAAATGACCGACTGATTATGTGCAACAGTGAACTGATGTCCTGTCCAAGGTTGGTTGCACTCAATTTATGAACTCACTTTTTCCATTTCAGGGTCACTGGAAAATGAAGCTTATATACATCTATGAAGCTTATGTACATGTTCTCACACTGAAATATTGCCACAGTAACACCAAACTGTGTTGATGGCATGGCTACTGAATGCTCTCCAGCCATAACTTACTTTCATATTCCCTTCAATAATGTTAAGTGCTACTCATTAAGTTTTTGTAAACAAAACTGCAGTACATTTGAACAAACCTTTTGAAATGACCTTAAATCCATCTCATTCGGCTGGTCGGCAATGCTCAATAGGTCAGGTACTACACTTCAATTGCTGTATTTCATGTGCTCTATTAGTGAAAGTTTAAGTATGTAAACAATTATACTATAATTCTGCAGTTTTGAAATGTTTTGTGAATTTGTACACCACGGAATGGAGACACGTAAAATATAAGTTACTTACAAACACAAGGAGTTTGACAAACAAGAGGAGACCATTCAGTGCATCAAGCTTGTGTGGTTGTTTGATAACATTTAAATTCTCTGTAATACTTAATATTTCCTCTGTTGTATTTTTTATTTGCTGTACCTTTATGTAGGTTTTTATAAAACATAGATATTTACAGCACTGTCAAATGACTCCAACTTTGTGTGCATTAACACTAGAATCCCTGAAGCCTAAGAAAAAAGTCATAATCCAGGGCCACCTTAAATTCACACCTCACCAGCAGCATCTTTTGTTTTGCAAATGTGTCAATCAGAACAAGTAGCAAGTAGCCTGATATCCCATCACCCCCATTTGTCGCAGAACAATTCAGTCTCAAAATTCTCCGAGCTCAAGTGTGTTTATCTGGGAGTGAGGTGCCTGGAGTTGTATAGGGTAAATAATATTTTGTTATTTGGAATGCATACATTTCATGTGTGTTCCATGTCTACAACAATCTGTGTAAATGTAGGATGACAGGAACTGTTGAAAAAAACTCAACTTTTTCCATGTTATACTTACTAATAATGATGTGAAGTGTATAATGTGTGAAGACTTTAGTCCCAATATCAAATAAACAATGTGCACTTTTATTCAAGAATATAACCAAAGAAAAAAAAATCATTCAATTTACATGCTGCTGTCAATGAGTTAAAAACCCAAGCTCAAATGTCAATCAACAGAAAGTTGATATGTATTCTGGGACTGCATTGTCAAATGTGTATATGCTCCAAATATTCACATCTGACAAAGGGTGCAGAATGAAGTTGTCAAGAGTGCCAAAAACAATTACAAAAATGCTGCCAACATTTAAAGCTGCATTTTCTTCTTATAAGTTAAGCTTAATCTAATATATAAAGCAGAGTCTATGTTTGCTTGTCCTCTATACAAATTTGCACCGGGCGTCCGATCGCCACCAAACTGGGCATGGGGCTGCTTTGTGACCAGGAGGAGGTCATGGGGTATGTTTGGTTGGGAAAAATGTCCTTGGTCAAGTGTAGGACACCTTTTGACCGACACAACGTTCGCCACACGTCCCCGTACTTATCATCGACAAGATGGCCACACATTGCAACAGACGATAGTTCGCTTTCCAACGTATTGTAAATAGCATACATTCTTCTCACTCTGGTGCTTATTCCATACGTAATACCATATGACACATTATAATTGTCCTGCTTTTCGCTAATATACCCATGCCACCAAAAAGAAGACATAGCATTAGAAAGTCCACTTCCGATGCCACAAAAAAGTCTATTTCAAGGCCGTCTCAAACATTGTGCAAGATGTCAAGATGTTTTCATACCAAGAATTCCGCGGATTCAGAATGATTTACCCTTTGCTTTCAAACGTCTACAATTTCGTGTTCAAAAAAGTCTATTTCAAAGCCATCTCAAACATTGCGCAAGACATCAAGATGTTTTCATACCAAGGGCGGAGTGGTGGCTCTGAGGCTAGGGATCTGCACTGGCAATCGGAAGGTTGCCGGTTCGAATCCTGTAAATGTCAATCGGGACTCTGCTCTGTTGGGCCCTTGAGAAAGGCCCTTAACCTGCAATTGCTGAGCGCTTTGAGTAGTGAGAAAAAGTGCTATATAAATGCAAAAAATTATTATTATTACTAAGAATTCCGCTAATTCAGAATGATTTACCCTTTGATTTCAAACGTCTACAATAAGGCTGAAGGGCAATCACTCAAAGTTAAAGGCATCAATTTGTAAAATCCATACTTTTCACATGGACAACGCCACGTAGCATGTTCTATAGTGGGCAATCCTCAAAATTTGTTCATTTTCGGAACCCCAAGATAAAACAAAAAATATACTGTATCCAAAGCCTCTAAAATGACCACTTACAGTATATTAACTTTTACAATAAAATGTCAATCAGAAAAATGTTTGTTCGATTTCTATGTTCTGTTTCTTTCATTTCGGAAATTCACCAGTTATAGATTCCCGGGCAACGCCGCATACTCCTGCTAGTAGTTAATAATGAATGGTAGAAGAAAAATTCCTATTATACTGAAAATTACTGGTCAGGTCAGGTCAGGTTGGGGAGCATGCACTGGTACAATGCACTGCTGCACCCACCGCACGACGAAACAGCTCGGGATCCTGGTTGGCAACCCCCCCAGGCAGACACACAGTCCAGTCCTACCCTCTGGAGATGACAATCTATCTGCTGCAGCCAGGTGTTACGTGGGCATCCCCTTAGCCTGGACCAGCCAATCGGGACCTCAACAATGAGGATCCTGTAAGCTGGATCAACCCTTGGGGAATCGCGCCACATGGACATACTGCCATAACTGATGGTTGTTCACAATGCAGGTAATGTGCCTCATTCGGGACTCCATGAGCAACCTCTCATTCGACATAAAGTCAAACCAGCAGTACCCAAGGATTCTCCGAAGAGACACAGTACCAAAAGAGTCCAATCCTTGTCCGAGGTCACTGGATATCAGCTATGTCTTGCAGCAATATAACAAGACATGATGCATCAGGACTCTAAAGACTTGGACTTTCATCCTTTTGCATAGTTTTGACTAAAGAGTAGTTGAAATTGAAAGCGCACTGCACAGAAAACAGGGAGAACATGCAGCAGACATCCTCCAGGTCTGGTAATTGAACTCATGACACTTGAGATAGATAGATAGATAGATAGATAGATAGATAGATAGATAGATAGATAGATAGATAGATAGATAGATAGATAGATAGATAGATAGATAGATAGATAGATAGATAGATAGATAGATAGATAGATAGATAGATAGATAGATAATATTAAAGATTGATAATAATGCTGGTAAAAACAGACAATAACTATGTATAATGTTAATGTTTACACCCCCCCCCACCCCCGGGTGGAATTGAAGAGTCGCATAGTTTGGGGGAGGAACGATCTTCTCAGTCTGTCAGTGGAGCAGGACAGTGACAGCAGTCTGCCGCTGAAGCTGCTCTTCTGTCTAGAGATGACACTGTTTAGTGGATGTAGTGGATTCTCCATAATTGATAGGCGCCTGCATAGCACCCGTCGCTCTGCCGCAGATGTCAAACTGTACAGCTCCATGCCAACAATAGAGCCTGCCTGAACTGTAAAACTTTATACCGCAATGCTTCAAAGTCTTACTAAGCAGCAATAAAGTCATAACGTTCTTGAGAATCTGACAGTACAGTGTTTACTGGTGTAAGTTATTTATCAATGTTGTCAGAACCTTGAATAGAAAATTGAATAAGAATTTATCAACAAATCATATTTCACATTATAAATATTTGCTTAATTAATTCCCTTTTGGTCATATGCTGTATTTAAAGATCAAATTATTATGCAGATAACATGCCACAAACAAATATGAAAAGGTTTTTATTTTATTAAGATGGATGGAAAACTAAATAACATTAATATTTTCTTTATGAAGCAAATGTAAGTCACAACTCTATTTTCAGTTAAGTGCTAACACGTGAGTGACATACATGTAACCCTCAGCAAACATAAACTGGACAGCCTTACTTCAAAAATTAAAGATGAGGTCCCAGGAAGACATCATTAAAGAGTTCAAAAATGAATGGAATAACTGGTCAAGAACTTATTGTCCATAGTGTGATAGTTTGAGGTCTCCGTGACCCCTTGAACCCTCAGACTCGACTCCAGACACCAGGTAAAAGTCCAATAATTATATTTATTTGGACAATACAGTGCACAAAGCACCCTCCTCTCCACAATACTCAATAATAAACAATAAACAAACAATCAATAATCAATCCTCCACACTCCCAGACACTTTGCCACCCTTCCTCCCAGCTCAGCTCGACATCTGGGATTTCCCATAGTCCTTTTATAGTCCTGATCCGGAAGTGTTTCGTCCTCTCTGTCCACGTGACTAGGAACACTTCCGGGTCATATAAAAACTCTTCTTCACCCCGGAGGCACGTCGTTTCTTCCTGCCATGTGATCATGACGCACCTCCGGGTTATAGGGCACATAAGAGTCCGACAACCTCCCTACAGCGACTCCTGGAGGCCCCCATGGTATCCAGCAGGGCTGTGCATATAAACTACAGAGTCCATGATGCCCTGCTGGAATTCGGGGCTCGTTCATGCTGTCGGGAGAGCTCCTCCTGGCGGCCTGGGGGTGAGGGCCGGAGTAGAAAGCCGGCAATCCTTCACAATAGTAAAGTCTTACATTAAATGTCACATCATGCATAATGTGCAATTAATAGTGTTTTCAGATATCCCAGAAAAAAGAGCTACAAAATTGTGCATTAGAGAGAGAAGTAAAAATAGCTCTGGATAGCAGAGACTGCTCTTTCTGTTATTAAATTCAAAGTGGGCTATTTAAAGCAAAAATGTATTTTATTTCATTCTGTATACTGTATAATCTATGCTTAAGAGCTGCAAGTCTTTATACTTCATTTTGCACCAGTGTTAACTGACTATAAAATATCACAAAATGAGCAACAGGGAAAAGAAAAAAAACATACAGTAATCAGGCCTTTTCACTATTGTAAGAAAAGACGAAAGCTATTCATTTTCAATAAAGAGGAAATGTTGCCATAGGAATATAGTATAGTACAAGATATTTTTTTTTTTTGCATTGCCATAAAAATGCTATACAGTACACACTCAACAGCATTCTTAAGGACTACTCAGTAATCTGGAAAATATGTAGAACTAGCAAGTATTTAGACCAGTAGCATTTACTGTAATGTACTCTTACAGTGGTAAAATAAGGACCCTGTATATGACTCATTAAAACTTTTAACACTACAGTTTGAAATCACCACTTTGTTATTACCCTTTACAGGGATAATTGCCATTATCTTTTTAATAGTTGGCACACAATAAATATTATAACTTCTGCTATTTAGAAAGCTTCTGCCAGAATGTGAACACAAAAATAATCACTTCACACCCATATAAATTATCTTCAGACACTATGATTGTTTTAGTCTTCTGTGCATTTCAGGATGATCTTCAAGCTCTTGCGTAGCTTTTGTCTTGATTCAGGGTATGCACATTCCTTTCCACACCACCATTATGTTGTACTGTAGACAATAGTCTCACTATTATGAAGTCTTACACTACCACTAATGGTGAAAACAATTCAGTTATGTCTTGCCCATGATTAGAACCCTTTGCAAGAGTTGCTTTGTAAGGTTCATTTTGCTTCTACATTCAGATTAACACTGAAAAACTATGTCAGTACATTTTCTATTTTTTTCAACGTGTCATTTATAAGACTTATTTGTATTGTCTAAGCTCATTTATCTTCTGTTCATTTATTCATCTATTTATCTTTTGCTACTCTTATTTACTGTATTTGTTTAAACATCACTGTAACTGTGGCACAAGAATTTCACTATACTTTTGCACTGTATGTGACAATAAGGATTTCTTATCTCTAAACTCAAATTTTCCTAATTTTTAATGCATCACTTGATTCATCTTGTACTGTAATTTTACTACTTATGACACGAAGGCTGCGGTGGGTTGGCACCCTGCCCAGGATTGGTTCCTGCCTTGTGCCCTGTGTTGGCTGGGATTGGCTCCAGCAGACCCCCGTGACCCTGTGTTCGGATTCAGCGGGTTGGACAATGGATGGATGGATGGATGACACGAAGGATTTTGTTATTGCAATGCATTTATTGCAGCAATATATATATAGTGGAATATGACCCGGACACAGACAGGCGGACATCGTAGGTACAAAACCACACACACGTTTATTCATATTATTTACAGTGAAACATCACAACCCAATACTCCCCCAAAGTCCAGGCCTCACTACAATGCCTCTCTCTCTAGGTCCGCCTCCACTCCTCTCCTACCGAGCTCTGGCCTTCTTCCTCCTGACTGCAGCCATCGAATGCAGGGAGGCGGCCCCTTTTAAACCCACCCGGATGTGCTCCAGGTGCCTCCCAACGAGCGCCTGCCGGCACTCCCTGGTGTGGTGGAAGTGCCGGCTGTGCACCCAGAAGCACAGGGTGTCCCTGGTCTTCTTTCCCCCAGCAAGTCCGGGTGTGGCGGAAGTGCTGAGGGCAAGGGCTCCTCTGGAATTTGGGTGCCCCCTGGCGGTGACCATGGGCCCCTATAGGGTTGAGCTTCTATGCTCCTTCCCCATGGTTCCCATAGCCACCAGGGCGGTCGCCCCCTTGTGGTCTGGAGGAGGTGTAATCCCTCCTCCGGTCCTTCCGGGCGTCCCGGCTGGGTACTACCCCCAGCCGCTCACCACATTATTATATATTGTGGACTATGGCCGGCAGCTTATCCCGGCCAATACCCCCAAGCCACCAGGTGGAGCCCTTCATGCAGCATGGAGATGCCCCGAATTCCAGCAGGGCATCATGGACCTTGGAGTTTTCCTTCACAGCCCTGAACATCAAAAACATGCCTTTCATGTGCATGCATTCACTATGTCAACATATTTTCTACTTGTTATCGACAAACATCACAGAAAATATCAAGCTATCATTTTTTGTCAATATCACACACTCCTAATTTGAACCAATTCATATGTTTATTAACTTTTATCTTTTATCCCCTGAATGGCACCTGATATTTTTTTTCTCAAAACAGCACATCATAATATTAACATACAGTAATATGAATAATAAGTTTCCACTCCTGTTCTCAAGTGAGAACAAGTCCAATCCAAGGAACCTTGACATCACTTCTGCTCCTTCCAGACTCCTTCCCTTCCAATTTCTACAGCTCTAATAATTACTCGATTTTATCAAATTCAGGTGGAAATGAGACTGACATGGAAACAAATAATACTATATGAAATACTGGCAGTGGCCTAGCACTCAACTGCGTAAGTTACCATCAATATTTTCTGAAATGGGTAGAGTGCTGTTTTAAATTACTGGGCAGAAGGGATTGACTGTGGTGTCTTGGCTTAGTATTAGATGTACAATAGTGTTTCCTGTCTGGAACTAACAGCAATAATCAATGCTACATTGATGTAAGAATCAAGCAGTGACTAAATTTGTAAGTGCCGCAGCTAACTAAAAATACCATGGTGAGAGTGCAGCAGATATTAGTAGTAGCTAAATACAACTAAACTGAAAGCTGAGAAGTACTTTTTAACATTAATGATGTTTAAAACAAAAAAAAGGCAGACAATCATATCACACATATCCAATATGTTCCTCTCTAACTAGTATATCTTTATATATTCTGGCTGTTTTACCCTATGCACAATTTTAATTCAATCACCTAACAGTTCTTATTCAGTAAGGATGTGTCAGATTTAATAAAAGGAACAGATTTGCACTGCAATTAAACTTTTTTTTTTATTTACAGCAAAACTAAATGTACACCATTTTGCTAAAAAAAATCATACCTCATAAATAATGGCAAAAATAAAGATCTTAAATAGGAATTACAGTGATGTTCCAATGTTAATGTGCAGTTTACTCTGAAATCTAAGCAAACAATGCAAGTATTGCTAGTCTAAAATTACATTCCACAATGTATTTTCCCTGTTAACATTCTCTATGGAGTTTGCACATTTAATTCTCTTTGACTCCCACTCATACCAAGCATGTTCCTATACACTTGTAATTCCATTGTAAGGCTGTTATTTCACAGACCTGTGACAATGCAAAACCTCTTGCTTCCCCTGTTTACTTTGAAGATTTGTCACACATCAAAAACTTCAATCAAGCATTAGATGCTTCACAGTGTAAAAACTGTACTGAAACCCAAGTGATAAATGTGAAGGAGGGAAAAGGAAATACATCAAACTTATTTTTATATGAAAGTAAGGACCAAAATGAATCTAAGGTAATTTAGGAAAAAATAAGTGTAATATTAAAACATGTATAAATATATTTGTTTGTCTTTACATGCATTTGAATGTAAACCACAAGTTGTCACTTCATGTTAGCTAAAAGACTAATTATTCACCCACAGCCCCCTCCCACCTCATATACCAGCCTTTTGAGGAGAGGTGTAGGAAAAAAAAGAGAAGAAATAATGTCAGAGTAGGCACATTCAAGGTACTAGTAAGTTTTATCAGAAGAATATTGAGTAAAACCTTGATTATCCATCCCTCGATTAACTGTCAGTCTCTGTTAACCATCAAGGTCAAAAAAAAAAAAAAAAGTGCACACCTACTGCTGAACTTCTACTGCTGTGTGGTACACTGCGCACTGTGCACATTGAAACAACTTTCCTTTCTGCTAGTGCGTAGTGTTCTTCCCCAGCACCATGTGTCAGGCCGCATTTTGAAACCACAGTGTCAGTTACGTACCTTCAGTTTAAATAGCGTTTTGTAGCTTTCTCTTTTATTATAATTAATCTACTATACCTTGTTATGGCTTATAAACGTATGCGTGTGGTGTTGGAATTGTCACAAAAAATTAAAATTATTAAATATTTACAAAACGGCAAACGTGCTTCAAGTATTGCTTCAATTTGCAGAGTAATAAGAACAACAGTGAACAATATAATGCAAGATGCTGACAAAATTGAAAAACATGTTGAAAATGGAAACCACTGACGGTAATGTTAATGGATTAATGTTAATGTTCTCCTGTATTCTAATTTTCTTATTAAATTCTGTTATATTATGTTTTGCTAATATATCGTGATGTTCAGGCAACTTGTGATGCACTGTAAAGAGAAGAAAGGGTGTAGAATGAATGGTATAAGTGATGGACTGGGTGAAGGGCTTCTGTTCTGTAAGGGGTGGATAAGAGAAGTTAGGAGAAAAAGGAAGGAGCGGCGGATGAAAGTTTTGAGTAGAGAATCAGGAAAGCAGAAATGTTTGCGGTATAGAGAAAAAAGGAACGTGAGTGGCAGGAAATAAACTGATTGGTTGGGAAAGCTTTCTTTTATTGTTTTGGAGGTGTGCTCCGTAACCCAGATAATGGAGTATGAGACAGGGCACAGTTTGTTACAGAACAAAGAATGCAAGTAAAACGTAGAAAACTCCAGTACCTCTGAGTTTTGTTTTCTTATTATGCAGGTCATTACATTATTATATGAATTAATTAATTTTGTTAATATTATATTTTGCTTTGTAAGTAAATAAGACTATTCGCTAATCTACAGTATATCATTTTCAAAGTAGCTTTTCTGTTACCCATCTTTTCTCTTATTAGTCACAGCCTCAGTCCCAACCCCTGATGGATAATCGAGGTTTTACTACAATTCCCAAGCAACAAAGGGTGGTTGGCCATTTTCTGACATTGAAACTGGATAACCCATTAATCTGTGACTCAGAAGGACCAAAGTATGTAAACAGAATTTACTGAGATTCAAACAAAGAGTCACTGGATTTCTAGCAAGAATGCTCTGTTGTTCATGTGTAAGAAGAAGAAAAGATAGATCTAACAGAAGTACGATTTTGGGATGAGTTAAAAAACAGCAAAAGCTCTATACTATAAATATTACTATATGATTATGTCCATGACATAGGAAGACAAAAGAAATCAAGACATTCTACTAGCAATGCCATATAAAAAAAGGATGGTGAAAACAGGCAAGTCCAAAATAGCAATAAGATAGCAGGATCATGGTTCATGTTGTATAGGAAGGCAACAGAAAGACATCAGAAGCAGAGTGATGAAAAACATAAATAGCAGAGCAGCTGATACGATAACAAGAAATAAGAGAGACATTTAAAGGAATCAACACTTATCAAATTTAGGAAATAATTTTTAAAGTAATATTCCACACAAAAATGATACAATTTTTAATGTTGTGTACTCCATGTAGTTTTTAGTGGTGGCCAAGAAAAATTTTTAATCTCATGTTTTCATGGGGAAATTATATATTGAATATCCATACTCAATTGGGCTATGCACTGACCAGTTCTAGACAATGGCAAATGATGTGAGAAACATTCATGAAAAACTGAAAAAAAAAAAAACCTCACGCAGCTCAAGTCACATAATTCACATGTCTAATGTCAATTCATATGGTCAAAACATTCAAAATGTGTGCATTTTTACTTCCTTGAAAGGTGGCATTCATAGTTAACAGAAAAGATGTAATTCCTACAATGCTGTGTGTTTGAATTGGAGATCTGGCCCTTGTCCTAATTCATTGGTCAAGAATCCTGTTTTTAATTAAAACACACAATAAAACGTACAATCTGCTAATCAGATTTTAAGTACTGCATAAATCAAATCTGGCAAAAACACCAGAGCCCATAATTTGATCTGAGAGAGAAAAATAAGGGGAAGATGACAATTATTCTTAACCATAATTTAATTGAGTTCATAAAAAGTGAATACAATGAGACAAAAGCAATCCAGCGCCCATAGAACTGTTGGATGGACAAATAAAACCAATTTCTAGATTTTCCTGAATATAATGATCCATTGCCTGAGTGAGGGATAAAGTGTAAATCCATCTTTTAAGCAAAGGTTCAACTGGGAATAAATCTATAGTGTAATTACAGTATATGAATGATGGGGTGGGAGAAGGAGGAACTTCTGATTTGAAAAAAACACCTTTTCATTTAGTGTAGAAGTTTGGAATGGTGTCTACCTGGCCAATAAAAACTGTGTGAGGAACAGAAACTTGAATACAGTTTTTAAAATATTGTGAATTTCAAGCAATCAGTTGTTCTTCTAATCAGTAATTGGTTAATGTTTGTTGAGCCATGGGAAACCCAAAATAATCAATGAATTAGAGGTAGGTAGTACAAAAAATGAAATACATTCAGAATGAAGACTGCCTATTTATAATTCTTCTAGGAATACAACCAGTGAGGGTTTTAAATTTGTGACCACGGGAAGATACATGCTCAACAATACCAAAAAAAAGGGTTAAAACTGGGAAGACTGATGTAAACTGAAGTTGTAATCAAAGAGCAAGCAAGAATCAAAAAATAGAAATGTCCAAGAATGAAATGCACAAGTTCAAGGCAAAAGGGTGTGTTTAGGAATTTGTCAGCAATTCCAAACAAATTTAACCCCATTACATAATACGTTTGAGGTCATGACCTCTGATGACCACACAAATGCTACAACACCTCTGCTAACTGGGATGTAGAATGGCGCCAAGACTACCCATCTAAGATGTCAGCAAAGACAGAAAAAAAATTAATATTAAATGTAGATTCAAATTGCCAAAACTAACCTACAGCGCTGAGAACCCCTAATTAGAGTGCAAGATCGTCTCAAACAACTGAGGGAAATGTACAAAAATTGCAAAGAGAAAGTTAATTTACCACATATAAAATAGCTGGAAAAGTTACAGACCTAATTATACCCTTCCTAATCTGACCACTGTCAAGACTTGCAATATGAAGAGGTACCTTTAACTGCTCAATTTCTGTGCATATTCTTTGGCAAATTCCAAACTAATAAAATTCTCTTCAAACTGAGAATCCCTAAAAAAGGAATCTAAATAATAAAACACAAAATTCACCAAAACACATATATAAAATAGGTTAAATATTACATTACTTAAAAAACTAAATTTGTGTACACTGTTAAAAATAAGGGCAGCACGGTGGCGCAGTGGGTAGCGCTGCTGCCTCGCAGTTGGGAGACCTGGGGACCTGGGTTCACTTCCCGGGTCCTCCCTGCATGGAGTTTGCATGTTCTCCCCGTGTCTGTGTGGGTTTCCTCCGGGCGCTCCGGTTTCCTCCCACAGTCCAAAGACATGCAGGTTAGGTGGATTGGCGATTCTAAATTGGTCCTAGTGTGTTCTTGGTGTGTGTGGGTGTGTGTCCTGCGGTGGGTTGGCACCCTGCCCGGGATTGGTTCCTGCCTTGTGCCCTGTGTTGGCTGGGAGTGGCTCCAGCAGACCCCCGTGACCCTATGTTCGGATTCAGCGGGTTGGAAAATGGATGGATGGATGTTAAAAATAAAATATAAGTAAGCCTGAAAATTTGTGATATGAAAATGAGAACCAAAATTAACATGCAATAAATCCTACACACCAATGCATTTATTCAAGCGTCAGAAATTCTAACTTCAGAATCCAACATCTTAGGTCAGCCAGCTCCATTAAGCCCACTGCAAGCATTGAGTTACATATCATGGCATAGGTAAATGATAAAAAATTCCCTTAGAATAACACAAAGATCTGACAATGGGTCTGTCATTGACTATGATATAACCACTAAAAATGTTATGCTCTACACTCAACAAAAAAGTTAGCCAAAACACTCCCACTGGAATAATCTGCACCCAGCTCAGGATGGATGGATAGATGGATAGATAGATACTTTATTAATCCCAAGGGGAAATTCACATACTCCAGCAGCAGCATACTGATACAAAAAACAATATTAAAGAGTAATAAAAATGCAGGTAAAAACAGACAATAACTTTGAATAATGTTAACGTTTACCCCCCCCCCCCCCCCGGGTGGAATTGAAGAGTCGCATAGTTTGGGGGAGGAACGATCTCCTCAGTCTGTCAGTGGAGCAGGACAGTGACAGAAGTCTGTCGCTGAAGCTGCTCCTGTGTCTGGAGATAACACTGTTTAGTGGATGCAGTGGATTCATAGAGTAGACTGTCTATCACATGTATACACAGAATACTAGAAATTAGTGAATAACGTGAAATGGTTAAACTAATGTGTATTAACAGATAAGTATAAATTGAAAATACTGTCGGTTAAATTTTGTGAAATCGATGACGGAATACGATTATTCTGAAAATTAATTCTGGAATTGAAATAAAGTGAATGGCATCTAATGAGAAACTATACTCAGGGAAAATATATGATATTGTGCACATTTTAAATGAATTAAATTAATGTAACAGCTTGCATTAATTTGAAGTTTTATAGGAATTAAAAACTCAACAAATACATATTGTACAACAGACAAAGAATACATGCACATAAACAAGAGGAGGCGATTCAGTCCATTAGACTTATTTGGTTAGCTAATAGTTAGACCAATGATTTCCAACCTTTTTTCTGTGGCAGCACACTTTTTATAACCAAAAAAATCCCAATGCACACCAGTATTCTACTAACCATAAAAACATTAAATCTCATACACATGCTTAAAAAAAAGCAGCTCCAAGATCAGCACTCGTAAACACAGTGCTATGTCTCCCAGATGTTTTGACCCTTTACCACTCCTCTCTTATTCACTCCACTGACCCACTGAGGGGCAGCTCTTATGCACACTATTCCCTGTCTCTGTACAACCATGCCCCAAGGCAGATGGACTATAGCAGCCAGAAAAACTGAGTGCCATTATGAACAATGCTGCACATCCTCTCTCTGACAAACTAACAGCCAATGAATCGTTCAGCAGAACTACAGTACTATGCAAAAGTTTTAGGTAGGTGTGAAAAAATGCTGTAAACAAAGAATGCTTTCAGAAATAAAAATAATGATTGTTTATTGTTATCAATTTACAAAATGCAAAGTGAGCGAACAAAAGAAAAATCTAAATCAAATCAATATTTGGTGTTACTACCTTTTGCCTTCAAACCAGCATCAATTCTTATAGGTACACTTGCACAAAGTCAGGGATTTTGTAGGATTATAGTCAGGTGTATGATCAACCAATTATACCAAACAGGTGCTAATGATCATCAATGTCACACGTAGGTTGAAACACAGTCATTAACTGAAACAGAAACAGCTGTGTAGGAGGCTTAAAACTGGGCGAGGAACAGCCAAACTCTATAAACCAAGGTGAGGTTGTGGAAGACAGTTTCATGTCATGGCAAGATTGAGCACAGCAACAAGACACAAGGTAGTTATACTGCATCAGCAAGGTCTCTCCCAGACAAAGATTTCAAAGCAGACTGGGGTTTCAAGATGTGCTGTTCAAGCTCTTTTGAAGAAGCACAAAGAAACGGGCAACGTTGAGGATCGTAGACACAGTGGTCGGCCAAGGAAACTTAGTGCAGCAGATGAAAGACACGTCAAGCTTATTACCCTTTGAAATCGGAAGATGTCCAGCAGTGCCATCAGCTCAGAGCTAGCAGAAACCAGTGGGACCCAGGTACACCCAACTACTGTCCGGAGAAGTCTGGCCAGAAGTGGTCTTCATGGAAGAGCTGCAGTCAAAAAGCCATACCTCCGACGTGGAAACAAGGCCAAGCGACTCAATTATGCACGAAAACATAGGAACTGGGGTGCAGAAAAATGGCAGCAGGTGCTCTGGACTGATGAGTCAAAATTTGAAATATTTGGCTGTAGCAGAAGGCAGTTTGTTTGTTGAAGGGCTGGAGAGAGGTACAATAATGAGTGTCTGCAGGTAACAGTGAAGCATGGTGGAGGTTCCTTGAACGTTTGGGGCTGCATTTCTGCAAATGGAGTTGGAGATTTGGTCAGGATTAATGGTGTTCTCAGTGCTAAGAAATACAGGCAGATACTTATCCATCATGCAATACCATCAGGGAGGCGTATGATTGGCCCCAAATTTATTCTGCAGCAGGACAACGACCCCAAACATACAGCCAAAGTCATTAAGAACTATCTTCAGCGTAAAGAAGAACAAGAAGTCCTGGAAGTGATGGTATGGCCCCCACAGAGCCCTGATCTCAACATTATCGAGTGTGTCTGGGATTACATGAAGAGACAGAAGGATGTGAGGAAGCCTACATCCACAGAAGATCTGTGGTTAGTTCTCCAAGATGTTTGGAACAACCTACCAGCCGAGTTCCTTCAAAAACTTGTGTGCAAGTGTACCTAGAAGAATTGATGCTGTTTTGAAGGCAAAGGGTCGTCACACCAAATATTGATTTGATTTAGATTTCTCTTTTGTTCATTCACGGCATTTTGTTGGTTGCTAAAAATAAATTATTAACACTTCCATTTTTGAAAGCATTCTTTGTTTACAGCATTTTTTCACACCTGCCTAAAACTTTTGCACAGTACTGTATGTCCAGAAATGCTACTGGGGCTCCTTTATACGAACAGCAATACACCTGCATAATGCCTCACTGTGACTGTAACCGCAGAGTCAGATGTTTTTCTTTCTTTTTAATATTCTTCCTTTTTAGGCATTCTAATGTGTGTTCAGACCATAGTGTGTGTATTTTTTTTTATCTATTTACTTATTAATTTATTTAACAAACTTCTGTAAAATAAGCCAAATTTCCCCCAGGGACAAATAAAGTTTGATCTATCTATGATGGTGTCAATGATTTACACCAAAAATTTTCACTTTCACATTATTATGCAGGTGGTGAATAAAGGTTCTGTCAAAGTGTGGTCACTTTGTCATGTTATACCTTAGTTCCAGTTTTTTAATCATGTTTTTAAATTTCCTACTGTCAGTGAAAGACGATTTTTGTTTGCTGTAGTGTTTCATTTCAGTCATGTGGTAATATTATACAATACACTATGTAAGGGCAGGTTTCATTCTGGCTGTATTTTACATAATGAAATTCGATTCAACAAAATATTGTCTCATGTTTAATAGCAAAACCTAGTCTAACCTGTGTTAGACTCCTGACCCATAAAGACATAAAACAGATTAAATGTTTTACTACTTTTAGCAGTTGTAGGATTTCATATTTAATCAAAAAAACGAATGATCGGACTTCCCATTTGGATTTTGCCAAGCTCATTTGACAACTCTCTTTGACAGTTTAATTGTTATGGTCTCTAGATTTTTGTGTTAACTATGCATGTGTATACAGTATGTCCTAGTAGTAATACCTGCATATTGAATTTTACTGTCTAAACTATTTTCTTCTACCTACAGAATTAGAACAGTTTGACACATAATATGAACATAAAGTAAAGAGGATGGTCCACATTGAGGATCTCTTCACCATCTAATGCTTTGAATTTCTTATGTGACAGGGTAATGGAGGAAGTGAACTTTTGGCTGTCAACTATAATTAATTCATTAAAATTAGAAGACTGTAATCTTTAAATGATTACACAGTTAAATGAAAGCAGCCCTAGAAAGGGGAGATGCACTAGTTTTGTAATTACAAAGTGAATTAACTTTGAAATCTGTATGTGTTGCAGGGAGCATTTACAAATTCAACTAGCAGGCCTCAGTGGAAAACTGCATGCTTTAACAGATTTGATTCCTCCATGTAGGAAAACATAGGGGCCACATATAGCATAACATTCAGGTACATCTGGGGAGATAACTGATTTGAAAATTGATTCATTGTTTAGTTACTTCATCAAAGAGTTAATTATCACATTTTGTATTTAAATAATAAATCATATTCTTATAATACATACAATTGCATCAATTAGTAGACTACATTACCTGCTTTTTAATGGCACTCATAATAAAAACTGAGTCCAAATATGTTTGTGGTGGCTCAGTAGCTTTCATTGAGAGCACAGTCCAACTGAAGTGATGTTAAAATGTCATAATTTGATGTGCCATTGTTAGTTGTGGTGTGCGTATGTAACTAACTGTTGTTCTAAAATCTTAAATTGTATTGTTAGATTAATAGTGAATAATTGCGCAATGCATTTTTTTCATTTAAAAGTATATGTAGCCGCCGAAGTATAAGGCGAGATCAAGCACGGGTAAAACGCGTGCTGAAAGAAATCTCTCAGTCCAAAAGTTCGTTTTTAAAAATATTTAGTGAAAGTTAAAAGCAAATAATCCACACAAGAATAAAGAAAAAGTAGTTACACACGTAGAATAAAAGGCAAAAAAAAGGAAAAATGTATCTTCTCTAAACTTAGCTTTTCTTAAGAAACTTTAGTTATTTCTGTACTTAAAAGTTCTTAATTTCTTCTTTTGTACACCTTAAGCGCACGCTTTTGCACTTAAATAAGCACGAGTTACTTCACACACTAAAAAGGTCTATAGGCCCGTGGGCACGGTTTAAAACCTTGTGCCCTCTATGCCTTACACATGGCAAGGCTGGTCACTAACTGAAGATTAATGTTAAGTTAAAGCTATTAAAAAAGGCAAGGATATACCAATCCAATTTTACTTATGGGGGTTATAGGAACCTCCCATAGATTAGGCTTTGTCATCTAGTAAAATATTTATGAATCTTATATAACTAGGAAAATGGCTCTTACAGTATATATTTTTTTTAATAACAAAAAGAATCTAAACAAAACAAAAACCCCAAAAAACCACCTCACGATGTTTTAGTGCAGTAAATGCAATCCCCACTTTGTCAAATATAGTAACAATACCACAGGACTCAGTTACCTACTAAATGGTGGAGTGGTGGCGCTGAGGCTAAGGATCTGCGCTGGTATCCCGAAGGTTGCCAGTTTGAATCCCTGTCACTGCCAAAAGAGATCCTACTCTGCTGGGCCCTTAAGCAAGGCCCTTAACCTTCAATTGCTCCAGGGGCGCTGTACAATGGCTGACCCTGCGCTCTGACCCCAAGAGGTATGCAAAAACTAACAAATTCCTAATACAAGAAATTGTATAAGGCGAAATAAAGAACAAAAAAAAAAATGTCAACTTATCAACAAAAAGGTGAAATTACCAAAATAAATAAAACCATACATGTAAGATGACCAATACTAGAATAAAATCATCATCACTATTACTCCATGAAAGAAGAAAAGCAACTGCACCAAGTTTTCCATCTAGTTTTTAATATTAGTAAAAACCCAATATTTCATTAAAATTACCCAAACCAGAAACTTGAAAAGGAACTGATTTATTGTTTAATGGGAGTGCCAAAGGTGAAACTAATAATAAACATTTTACTTTCAGTCTCAAGATATACAATATGGAAGCAAACATGGCTCTTTAGACATGTATTAATCCAAACTCAGTCTTTGTCAACAGAGTTTTACTGCTAAGCAAATCTACGAGCATACTTGGTGAATACCCTGGTGTACACTGGAAGAACATGCAGTTGAATATTTTTCTGAATCATCCTCTTTAATAGTATATAAATGTCATGACATAATCTAATTACAGTTCTACACCATCAAGTTGTAACATTTGTTCAATGAGAGATGTGTTTTTGCTCTTGCAGTTAACTGAATTCCATTAAAAGTGGACATAAGCCTCCTCCAAGAGTTCTCCTGTTTATTTCTTTCATGGAAAGGATATAAGGACACAAAGTTTGGTGAATATCTAGCTTGTGGATCTGTAGTCTACATCTGTGTGGTCTGTGAATGATTTTATGGTGACCTTATCTGGAACACAATGCAGAAATTTACAGTTAATTAAAAACACAATCAGTTTGAGAATAAAAATGTCCAAGTCTCACATTGTAGTACTCAGTCCTAACTTCACAGCTTGTTCCCTGCAGAGTAGAGACAATCATGAGTTTGATTAACAAATCATTTGTGTTGCACTTACTGTATAATAACACAGTGAGGGATGCTAGGGCTTTGTATGTTGTACAATTAATATAAAAAACCATAGTTAATTCCAAAATTTTGTCTTGACACTGTTTCGAACATTGTTTATGCTGTCTCTGTTAGTGTTCCTACTTTTACAAATACTGACTGTGGTAATATTTAACTATATTGTTGAGAAAGTTATTTCCATTTGATCGAATATCTCTGCTTTTCCAAATTGTGTGCAGGCTGATCCCCCTTGCTCTTTCAGTCTGAATTCCTTTTTCCTGGTATTTCTTGACAGTCTTGTTATCTTAAGAATTTAAATCTTTAATTTTGTGTGTTGGATATTCTTCGGGCGGCACGGCAGCGCAGTGGTACCGCTGCTGCCTCGCAGTTAGGAGACCCGGGTTCGCTTCCCGGGTCCTCCCTGCGTGGAGTTTGCATGTTCTCCCCGTGTCTGCGTGGGTTTCCTCTGGGCGCTCCGGTTTCCTCCCTCAATCCAAAGACATGCAGGTTAGGTGGATTGATGATTCTAAATTGGCCCTAGGGTGTGTTTGTGTGTGTCCTGTGGTGGGTTGGCACCCTGCCTGGGATTGGTTTCTGCCTTGTTGGCTGGGATTGGCTCCAGCAGACCCTCGTAACCCTATGTTCGGATTCAGTGGGTTGGAAAATGGATGGATGGATGGATATTCTTCCAAATTCTCTTTTTACGATTTCTTTACTTGATTTGCCCAAATATGGTGACCATGATGAATTCTTCCCTCCTCACTGTGTTTGCAGACCCATATATCCCATATATCTGTCCTCTCCCCTCACTAGAAGAACTACATAGTTCCTGTTGTCTCACAAACGTCAAGAAAATTCTTCAGTACCCATCACACCCAGGACATGCATTGTTTGAATGCCTGCCTTCAGGCAGACATTTCGGATCCATAAAGACTAAGACAAATAGACTGAGAAACAGTTTCTATCCTTCAGTCATCACCATGCTGAATGCTACTAAGTGGTCAATCTGACCAAGTGCACCTTCATGTTTACAATACAGCACTAAGTCAACATTGGCTATGGGACAAGTGCAATATGATGTATTTATGAATGGATAATTTTAGTTTTAACTTGAGTAATTGTGTTTTGTTTTTATTTTATTTTTGCATTGGAAAACTGCACCTAAATTTCACTGTACAATGTCTCATTGCTACAATGACAATAAAGATTTTGATTTGATTTGTTCCAACTTATTGCTGTGTGCTACTGTGCAGCCTTTATTGAAAAAAAAAAAATTTAATCCCTCTAATTTTAATAATCTGAGGCCTATCTCTAAACTTCGATTCCTAGCTAAAATTTTAGAAAAGATAGTTGAATTACAGCTGACTGCTTTTCTTAATAAATAACAAATCTTAGATTCATTTCAGTTTGGCTTTAGGAAACAACATTCCATAGAAATGGAACTTCTTTAAGTGGCTAATGACCTTCTGATGGCTGCTGTGTGGGTGAGTGCTCGGTCCTTGTACTTTTGGATCTTAGTACAGCATTTCATACCATTTGATACTGTAGACCATACGCTTCTAATTAATAGGTTTAAGCATTGCCTGGGCATCTCTGGGACTGCCTTAGATTGGTTTACTTCTTATTTGGCAGAAAGGAATTTCTTAGCATGGGTGAGTACATGTCAGCCTCAGCATCCTTGTCGTGTGGAGTACCGCATGGATCTTTTCTTGGGCCACTGTTATTTTCATTGTACCCTAAGTTCTTGTCTATAAGCCGGACTCATGTATTAGCCGGAGACCAAAAATCATACGAATTTTTAAAATAAAATCGTATCATAGATAAGCCGGACTCATGGATAAGCCGAACGTACTATAACCTATAACTAATAGAAGGGAGGGAGGTCAGTGGTCTCACTCGCGCCCATTTAATTTCTTTAAGGGGGGAGAGAGTGTGAGATATTGGCGTCTCTCTCACTCCCCGCATGCCGCGGTTGGAGCGGCCGGAGCGCGTTCTTTCTGCTCTGGGCGTCGCCGAGTCAACACGAGCGCGTAGCGGTCATTTAAATTGTGATTTTATATGTAAGCATATTTAAATATATATCGCGGATTTCTGCGGACAATGGGTCTTTTAATTTCTGGTACATGCTTCCTCAGTTGGTTTGCCCAGTTGATTTCATACAAGGGACGCTATTGGCAGATGGCTGAGAAGCTACCCAGCTTACTTTCTCTCTCTCTCTCTCTCTCTCTCTCTTGCGCTGACGTAGGGGGGTGTGAGCAGGGGGGCTGTGTGCAGCTGCTTCCTGAAAGAAATGCTGCACGGAGCTTCGCATACTTAAAAGCTCAAAGGGCACGTATTGATTTTTTTTATCTGTCTCTCTCTCTCTCTCTTCCTCTCTCTTCCTGCTCCTGACAGAGGGGGTGTGAGCTGCCGCCTTCAACAGCTTTGTACCGGCGGTGCTTCGCATACTTAAAAGCCAAAAAACCCTATTGATTTTTTTTTTGACTGCTTGCTTTGCACTCCTTTGAAAAGGAAGATATGTTTGCATTCTTTTAATTGTGAGACAGAACTGTCATCTCTGTCTTGTCATGGAGCACAGTTTAAACTTTTGAAAAAGAGACAAATGTTTGTTTGCAGTGTTTGAATAACGTTCCTGTCTCTCTACAACCTCCTGTGTTTCTGCGCAAATCTGTGACCCAAGCATGACAATATAAAAATAACCATATAAACATATGGTTTCTACTTCGCGGATATTCTTATTTCGCGGGTGGCTCTGGAACGCAACCCCCGCGATGGATGTATAAGCCGGACTTATGTATAAGCCGATATTCTATTTTTTCATTTTCACAACTTTTTTCCTTAGATAAGCCGCGGCTTATTGACAAGAACTTAGGGTACATTCTTCCTTTGGCTCGAATTTTAAGTTCTTTTAAAGATATTTCATTTATGCTGACGGTAAACCACAATACTTCCATAAGTTATCTGCCCTGGTTGAATGCCTGAGTGAAATTAATAAATGGCTAGCTGCTAATTTTTTACTCCTCAATTCCAAACAAATAAACTGAGGTTTTAATTAATGGCCAGTTAAATATGCACGCAAAGGTCAGTCTCAGATTAGCAGCTGTTTCGCTCAACTTTAAATCTTGCATCCAGAACCTGGGTGTTATTGTTTGACCAGTCTTTAAATCTTAATGCTCATGTTAGGTCCTTATTTCATTCTTGTTTCAGTCATCTGAGGATTAAATCAAAGCTAAGAACAATAGTATTGAAGGCTCAAATGGAGATATTAGTGCATTCTTTTATTTTTTCATGTCTTGATTATTGTAATTCTTTATTTACATGCTTAAACAAGATGTCACTGCTGCACCTTCAGTCTGTTCAAAATGCTGCTGCTAGATTGTTAACCTGCTCCAGTAAGTGGGCTCATATTACTCCGATTTTATATTCTCTTTATTGGATTCTGGTGGAATTTGGAATTCGTTTTAAAATTTTAGCAACTACAGAGCTCTGCATGGTCAAACACCACAACATATTCAAATATTTTACAACTTTATACTACGAGTCACCCACTTAAGCCGTCTAACAAGGGCCTTCTTATTGTCCCGCGTACTTCGCTAAAGACTCATTGGGATTGGGCTTTTCAGTCTGTTGCACCAAAATGGTGGAATAGCCTTCTTTTGTGTGTTACAGGCTGCTGATACAACCGATTTATTTTCCTAACAGTTGAAGTAGCACCTGCTTATGTTAGCATATGGGTAGCTGTTTTCGTCCCTTCCGTTTTAGGATTCATTTGTTGAAATGTTAGTTTAACTTTATATTTTATTGATTTTAATTAGAAGTAAATAACATTCCATACAATAAAGTAAAGCTTAACAAACCAAAATTCAACCACCACTAAAGAAAAACAGGAGAGCTAACAACCATAGCAATTCTTTAAAAGCAGCAAGGAAGGAAGTATACTTTTCCTGATAAAGAAGTTTATTCTAAAATGTTATTGATTAGATCCTTCCATATTTTTAAAAAGTTTTGAGCAGATCGTATAAGTGAGAATCTGATTTTTTCTAATTTCAAATAGTATAGAACATCAATTACCCACTGACTTAAGATTGGTGGAGTGGGAATCTTCCAGTTGAACAATTTTAGCCTACTTGCTAGTAGTGAGGTAAAGACAATTATGATTTGTTTGCCCTCCATTTTATGTCCATCTGAGAGCATACCTGGGTTAGGAAGTGATTGTCACACCAAGGCTGTCTGATTGGCATTCAAAGATTTTTGTTCGAAATGATTTTAATTTGGTACACACCCAAAACATATGGCCCAGTGAAGCTGGAGCTAGATTTCCACGTTCACAGGATGAATCTTGCCCTGGATACATTCTGGACAATTTTAAATGAGATAAATGCGCTCGATAAAGCATTTTAAGTTGAATGATTGACTGCTTTGCGCATATGGAGCTGGAGTGTATTCTGTGTATGGCTGCCTTAAAATTCTTCTGAAATATTAAGTGAAAAATCCTTTCTCCATTGTACCCTGGGATCTTTGAAAGAAAGGGACTTTCAAATGTTTTTATATATTGTACAGATGCTATCTGAGTCTGCAAGACTGATCTGTATTCCTTCTGGAATAAACATAGGAGGGAGGTGAGGAAAATTGGGCAGGTTCCATTTAGCAAAGTCTCTAGCTTGAAAGTACAGTGGAACCTTGGTTCACGACCATAATTCGTTCCAAAACTCTGGTCGTAAACCGATTTGGTCGTGAACCGAAGCAATTTCCCCCATAGGATTGTATGTAAATACAATTAATCCGTTCCAGACCATAAGTTTTTAAGCACAAATATAGTTAATTAAATCATAGAATGTACAGTGTAATAGTAAACTAAATGTAAAAACATTGAATAACACTGAGAAAACCTTGAACAACAGAGAAAACTAACACTGCAATAGTTCGCGCTATAGCGCTACCAACCGCTGGCTAAAAACACTTTTTTTTTTTTTAATGAGTTTTAAGCACAGGGAAAAAATCCGTAATTTAATAAACCACCAAGAAAAGTAACATTGCAACAAAGCACGCTACAAACCGATCGCTGTAAACAGAAGTGAAAACAAAATCAAGCCCAGTGCATTCTGTAACTGCCTTCCTACCTCATGTGTCCAGCTCTCTCTCTCGGGCTGCCTGTGTGTGTGCGCGTCTCTCTCTCGCACGCTGCCTGTGTGTGTGCGCGTCTCTCTCTCTCGCGCTGCCTGTTTGTGTGCGTGTCTCTCTCTCTCGCGCTGCCTGTGTGTGTGCGTCTCTCTCTCTCTAGCGCTGCCTGTGTGTGTGCGTCTGTCTCTCTAGCGCTGCCTGTGTGTGTGTGTCGCACTCTCTCTCTCTCTTGCTCACTGCACAGGAAATGCACAGGGAGAGACTGAACATGTACAAACCGAAAAGGAAACTGGCTTGTTCATATACCGAGTGTGTGGTCGTGAACCGAGGCAAAAGTTTGGCGAACTTTTTGGTCGTAAACCGATTTGTACATGTACCAAGACGTTCGTGAACCAAGGTTCCACTGTAGTGGTTAATTGTTTGTAGGATGCAAAGACATTATAAATGTAAAAATCTAAGTGTTTTAATTCTAGGCATTTTCAAAACATTAAATACTTTGTATGTTTGAGAGGGTGGAAAAAGGAGGTTTTCATGTAGAGGTGCAACAGATATGAGCTTCTCTGTCTTAAAGTGCTTAATATATAGGTTCCATATTCTGAGTGAATGAAGGGCAATTGGATTAGTGTATTGACAATAATGTGTTTAGGGCTAAGAGCAAGGAATACAAATAAGTACTTGAAGATTTTAATTCTACTGCAGACCAGGCTTGTGTATATTCATTAATTTGTGTCGATATTCAGGTATTTATGATAAAAAATGATTTGTTAATGTACAGTGCATCCGGAAAGTATCCACAGCGCATCACTATTTCCACATTTTGTTATGTTACATCCTTATTCCAAAATGGATTAAATTCATTTTTTTCCTCAGAATTCTACACACAACACCCCATAATGACAACGTGAAAAAAGTTTACTTGAGGTTTTTGCAAATTTATTAAAAATAAAAAAACTGAGAAATCACATGTACAGAAGTATTCACAGCCTTTGCTCAATACTTTGTCAATGCACCTTTGGCAGCAATTACAGCCTCAAGTCTTTTTGAATATGATGCCATAAGCTTGGCACACCTATCCTTGGCCAGTTTCGCCCATTCCTCTTTGCAGCACCTCTCGAGCTCCATCAGGTTGGATGGGAAGCGTCGGTGCACAGCCATTTTAAGATCTCTCCAGAGATGTTCAGTCGGATTCAAGTCTGGGCTCTGGCTGGGCCACTCAAGGACATTCACAGAGTTGTCCTGAAGCCACTCCTTTGATATCTTGGCTATGCGCTTAGGGTCGTTGTCCTGCTGAAAGATGAACCGTCGCCCCAGTCTGAGGTCAAGAGCGCTCTGGAGCAGGTTTTCATCCAGGATGTCTCTGTACATTGCTGCAGTCATCTTTCCCTTTATCCTGACTAGTCTCCCAGCCCCTGCCGCTGAAAAACATCCCCACAGCATGATGCTGCCACCACCATGCTTCACTGTAGGGATGGTACTGGCCTGGTGATGAGCGGTGCCTGGTTTCCTCCAAACGTGATGCCTGGCATTCACACCAAAGAGTTCAATCTTTGTCTCATCAGACCAGAGAATTTTCTTTCTCATGGTCTGAGAGTCCTTCAGGTGCCTTTTGGCAAACTCCAGGCGGGCTGCCATGTGCCTTTTACTAAGGAGTGGCTTCCGTCTGGCCACTCTACCATACAGGCCTGATTGGTGGATTGCTGCAGAGATGATTGTCCTCCTGGAAGGTTCTCCTCTCTCCACAGAGGACCTCTGGAGCTCTGACAGAGTGACCATCAGGTTCTTGGTCACCTCCCTGACTAAGGCCCTTCTCCCCCGATCGCTCAGTTTAGATGGCCGGCCAGCTCTAGGAAGCGTCCTGGTGGTTTCGAACTTCTTCCACTTACGGATGATGGAAGCCACTGTGCTCATTGGGACCTTCAAAGCAGCAGAAATTTTTCTGTAACCTTCCCCAGATTTGTGCATCGAGACAATCCTGTCTCGGAGGTCTACAGACAATTCCTTTGACTTCATGCTTGGTTTGTGCTCTGACATGAACTGTCAACTGTGCGACCTTATATAGACAGGTGTGTGCCTTTCCAAATCATGTCCAATCAACTGAATTTACCACACGTGGACTCAATTAAGCTGCAGAAACATCTCAAGGATGATCAGGGGAAACAGGATGAACCTGAGCTCAATTTTGAGCTTCATGGCAAAGGCTGTGAATACTTATGTACATGTGCTTTCTCAATTTTTTTATTTTTAATAAATTTACAAAAATCTCAAGTAAACTTTTTTCACGTTGTCATTATGGGCTGTTGTGTGTAGAATTCTGAGAAAAAAAAAAGAGTTTTGGAATAAGGCTGTAACATAACAAAATGTGGAAAAAGTGATGCGCTGTGAATACTTTCTGGATGCACTGTACATGGGGATGCTTTGAAATAAAAAAAGAAGCTTGAGAAGGATGTTCACCTTGACAGTGTTAATCCTCCCTAACAATGTGAAATAGAGGGTAGACCATCTTGTTCAAATCCTGTTTAATTTTTTCCAAGCAGACAGCAAATTTCATTGATAAATAGCTTTATATTTACTTTGGTATTTACCCCTAGATATTTAAACTGATCTACTAAAATAAATTGGAAGGTGTTCAGTCTAATATTGTGTGCTAGAGAGTTCACTGGAAAAAGCACACTTTTACTCAAATTGATTTTGAGTCCAGATATCTTTTGAAATTCTTGAGGATTGCTGGCACATACTTCTGTGTGTCAGATACATACAGTACCATATCATGTGTACACAGTGATATTTTCAGTTCAAGTTCATCTCTGAAAATCCCCTTTATTTCTGATGCATCTCGAAAGTAAACAGCCAATAGCTCAATAGTGATTGCAAAATGGTAATGGGGGCATCCTTATCCTTACCACATTCTAGTTTGAAGTAGTCTGAAATGATGTTATTAATACAAACTGATGCTTCTGGACTAGTATAAAGTAGTTTGATCCAGGCAGATATGTTTGGGCCAAACCCAAATGTGTGCAATGTGGTGTGGTGTTTTCTGCATTCAAAGATAATAAGATCTCTGGGTTGTTAGATTTAATGGGTGAATATATTGTATTAAACAAATGGCGAAGATTAGAAGCTAATTGTCTGCCTTTAATAAATCTGGATTGGTCTTGTGATATCACAGAAGGAAGCACTTTCTCAATCTTTCTGGCTAGAACTTTAGAAAGTATCTTAACATCATTTATTCAGGAGTGAGACTGATCTGTATGATGCATATTTTACTAAGTCCTTATTTTTCTTAGGAAAGACGGTAATTAATTCTTGGTAAAAAGTTTGAGGCAGGAATTTTGTTGTCCCTAGCTGCTACAAACGTTGCTAATAATAGTGGAGCTAACTTATTTGAACATTTTTTTTTACAAATTTCCACTGGGTAGCCATCAGGGCCTGCTGCTTTCCCAGTCTGAAGTGAGTTTATAGTGTCTAGTAATTCTAAGAGTGTCACAGGTTTATCCAGTTCCACTGCACTAAGAATATCTAGCTGTGGTATTTGTAATAAATTAGATTGTATCTTATCTTCTGAGTATAATACAGTATAAGGAGTAGCACTGAGTAGAATATAAGGTTTTACAGTACTTTCCAAATAAGTGAGTTATATCTTCAGGGTCAATGATTTTATCTCTGTCTGTGTTGGTAATTACTGTTATTGCACTGCGGACTTCCCACTTGTGGATTTGTTGGGCTAAGATCTTATGGGCCTTCTCTATGTGTTCATAATAATGATGTCGCGATATAGAGATAAGCTGTTACGTTTCTTTAGTTGTCAAGAGGTTGACTGCAAAAAGTCTGATTGCAAAACCTGTCTTTTCCTATAAAGTGCCTCATTTGGAGACTTGGCATATTCTAGATCTATTCTGGTAATTTCGCTCATTAACTCAGACGCCTTCTTGGTTTCCAATTTATTTTTTTGAGAAAGATATGAAATTATCTGTGCTTCTAAAAATGCCTTCAGAGTTTCCTAGAGTATTTCTACATAGAACTCCGAGGATGCATTTGTCTCAAGAAAATAATCAATTCCCTGGATATAAATTCTGTACAGCAAATCAGCTAATGACAGGGAGTTAAGACACCAGCTATGAGATGAGTGTGTAGGGCATAATGATTTAAGCTCCATAATCAGAGGGGCGTAGTCGGAGATAACAATAGAGTCATACTTACAAGATTTGATAATGGCAAAAAATAATCATTTATGAATAAATAACCAATTTTTGAATAACAATGATATATTGGTGAGAAGAAAGAATTATACTGTTAAGCTAGGATTTAAAAACCTCAAAGGGTCTAATAAAATGTTTAATTATTTTTGTAATATTAGATGTCGCCTGTGTAGCTGAAGACCTATCCAGGTCTGGATTTAAAACACAATTAAAGTCTCCATCCATTAAAATTTTATGAATGTTCACCTTTAGGAATAGATGCAAATTCATTTTGGATGAAATCTCTATCATCCATGTTAGGCGCATATATATTTATCAAAAGCACTTTAGTATTAAATAAATTGCTCATCATCATGAAATATCACCCGTCAGGATCAGATATTACGTCTGACACTACAAATAGAATAGTTCTGTGTATTAAGATTTCCACGTCCCTAGTTTTCTTTGTATAGCTGTAATGAATAATGTGACCAATCCACTCTTTTTGCAACTAAAACTGAGCCTTACTTATTAAGTAATGTCTCCTGAAATAATACTATCTTGGCATTTAGATCTGTTAGGTGAGAGAATACTGGCACATAAATGATATAAAGAATGATATAAAGTAGGATATAAGGGATATAAAAAAGAAATAGAAGATCTAAACAAGAAAAATGAGAAATAGTTTCAGAGTATAAGTCCTGTAGATATGTTTAAATAGTAAGTTTACTACAACCTTTAAAGAAATTCTAGAAAAAACTGACGAAAAAACATAGGAAAATACACGTAAGTTAGAGAGTAAAATTAGAGTACTTGATGCTCAGCTTGAAGATGTTAAGCAAACATTTATGACTTGTATTGAATAGGTGAACAACAAATGAGTCATCCCGTGTTCTGGGAAGTCAAAGAAGATTCTGCTTGTAACTTTGTCAAGTAGTAATGTGACACTTGCCATAACTATTCTATTTCCTTTTTGGACCTTTTTTTTATTTTTTTTATTTTGGTTAAACTTCAATTATTATATTAAAATTTCTTCCATTGAATACTGTATATATACATTTTGGCAATCACAGTGTAACTAGCTATTAACTTTCTTTTTTTATTGTTTTAAATTGTTTTCTATGGTGTACAGTGGTTTGTGATTCTGTTTGCCAAAGATGCTTTATAAATAAAAGAGAAAAAAAAAACCAGTGTAGGGCAGTTGTACCTGTAGGCATGTTAACCAGATGGTAGAGTCTAAGCAGGAGCTAGCATTTTTTCAGTTTTACTCATTCTGTGTCAAATGATGATACATATACAAGAGGCTGAAATTAATTTCTTATCCAAGATTGTTGGGCTTACACCCTGTAACAAGGTACAGAGCTTGCTCACCAACTTCAGAGGACCTAAGAATAGTACAGCTTTTCCTCTAGACATTTCAGATGGTTTGTGAAGAGGCCTACTGGATGCCACCCACTAAAGAAATAGAAAGCATGATTAAATTGGGATAAGACTCCTGAGATGGACCTAAGCAACACTGCAGGAAATTGTAAATGAGATAATTTTTTTCCACCAGTGGTCATGTCACAGTTGACTCTAAATTAGGAAGGTAAGTAACATTATAAACATCTGCATATAACAGAATAAAAGGTTAGAGTTACAAACATTTTAGCTACATAACCATATACAACCAAAACACTGTGACTTTAAACTTTATTCTTTTTTTCAGTGTGGAAGCACCTTTACTTTTTCTTTTTGCAGACAAGAGTATCCATTGATGCAGGCCTTCACTATTTCCACTTTTAGAAGAAACATACAAACAGTTCACTTTAATACATTATTTTTTATACAAATATGAAATGTCTACAAAATAAATGGAGTTACAGCTCAGCTGAAACTATGTATTTTGTTTTAAAAAAACAGTTGTTTTGTTTAATACAATGTCGACACAGGTAAAATTTCAATCAAGACTTTTGTGTTGTATTGAATAGTAATGAGTTTAAAAATATAAGTATTGTAAGTAAAAAGGAGACTAAAGATGCACTACAGTGTGCTACTGTTAGTTATTTCTATTTGAATTATTCCACTGTTTTTCATCACAATTCACTCTACTGTAAATTGAAATAGCATAGATAGATAGATAGATAGATAGATAGATAGATAGATAGATAGATAGATAGATAGATAGATAGATAGATAGAGTGGAACCTCGGTTCACGAACGTCTCGGTACACGTACAAATCGGTTTACGACCAAAAAGTTCACCAAACTTTTGCCTCAGTTCACGACCACACACTCAGTATACGAACAAGCCAGTTTCCCTTTCGGTTTGTGCACACCGATGATTTCCGCACGTGTTGCATTGTTCTCGGTCAGACGTGTGTGCTTTCGCTGTGAACTCTTTGTGCTCTATTTCATTTCAATTCCGGTTAGTACGCACCGATTACTGTATTTAAGCACATGTTCAGCTGCCTCTGGAGTCCCACTGGTCAACCAGACCCGATAGGACTCTTTCTTCAGCTTGACGGCCTCTCGAACCTTAGGTGTCCACCACCGGGTTCGTGGATTGCCGCCACGACAGGCACCAACAACCTTGCGGCCACAGCTCCGTTCTGCTGCTTCGACAATGGAGGCTCGGAACATGGCCCATTCAGACTCAATGTCCTTCGCCTCCCTCGGAATGAGGTTGAAGTTCTGCCGGAGGTGGAAGTTAATGATCTTTCTGACCGGTTCCTCCGCCATACGTTCCCAGCAGACCCTCATTATTCGTTTGGGTCTGCCTGGTCTGTCCAGCAGCCTCTCCCGCCATCTGATCCAACTTACCACCAGGTGGTGATCAGTTGACAGCTCAGCCCCTCTCTTTACCCGAGTATCCAGGACATAAGGTCACAGATCTGATGACATGATTACAAAGTCGATCATCGAGCTGCGACCTTGGGCATCCTGGCACCAAGTGTACTTATGGACACCCTTATGCACGAACGTGGTGTTCATTACAGACAATCCATGGCCAGCACAGAAGTCCAACAACTGAACACCGCTCGAGTTTAGATCAGGGAGGCCGTTCCTCCCAATCACACCTCTCCAGGTTTCACTGTCATTGCCGACGTGAGCGTTTAAGTCTCCCAGTAGGACGACAGAGTCCCCAGGAGCTGCGCCTCGCAGCGCCTCTTCCAGGGACTCCAAGAAGGCTGGGTACTCTGAACTGCTGTTCGGCGCATAAGTGCAAACAACAGTCAGAGTCCATCCCCCAACTCAAAGGCGTAGGGAAACAACCCTCTCACCCAACAGGGAGAACCCCAACGTACAGGCCTCAAGCCGGGGGGCCATAAGCAAGCCCACCCCTGCTCGACTCCTCTCACCCACAGTAACTCCAGAGTGGAACAAAGTCCAGCCTCTCTCAAGAAGAATGGTTCCAGAACCCAGACCATGCGTAGAGGTGAGCCCGACTATATCTAGACGGTACCTCTCAACCTCTCGCACCAGTTCAGGCTCCTTCCCCGCCAGAGAGATAACATTCCATGTCCCAAAAGCCAGTTTCGGCAACCGAGGGTTGCTGCAAGTTTATACAATCTCTTTTCTATGTAGGAAAAGTGTTATTTTTTTAATCATTATCAAACTAATATTTTTATGTTAAAACTAACAAAACTGAATTGATTCTCTCAAAATAAAGTTAAATCACCAAAATAAAAACTAAAACTGAAATTATCAAAAGTCAATAAAACTACACTGAAAGTTAAATTGCAGGTGAAAATAATACAGAAGTAAAAGTTCATTAAAAAATGTAAAATAATCTTTGTCTACATTGAGGAACTAGGAAATGCAAATAGGAAGATGCTTGCAGTTGCATACCCATATCACAAAATGTCAATAGAGCAAAGAATTGTAATGTGAAATTTGTATTTAGAGAGTGAATGAAAATATATGTTTTAAAATGGCGACACTAAGCAACATGCAACTGTGGTAGGTAGCTAGGAATGTGGTTTGAGTCTGTCATATGGGCTAAAGTCTAGGTAGTATACACTATACAGAATATATCAGAGCTTATTTATGGCTCACCGGTGTGTAAAAAATAGTTAATAACAAAGAAATCCTTTTATAAGATAATATGTATTGTTGTGCAAAACGCAGTTTCTTCTAGATGTTTAATAAAAAAATATATTTTTTGCAAAGCCTAGTCAAAAAAAATATAAGCAAGTAAACCTATGAATGAAAAAAACTGAATAAATCCATGTTTTGATCTCTCTACCATACTAAAGCATTTAAATAACTCAATTTTTAAATAAATGTTACAGCAATATTCAACAAACATATTCTACATTTGTCAGGGGCTTATATTTTCTTTTAAAATGCAGATGAACTAAAGAGAATATTAGAACAAATATATTACATATCACAATCAGACTGAATGGTGTTGGGAATATTGTATAACAAATTATTTTTTACATCCAATTAGTTGATTTTTGTTGTATAAACATTTTACTGTTTGTCACTTGAAATATTATTTATTTCATTCAAATGTATCTAGCTTTTATGATTGTCCATAATTAAGTCAAGCCTATAAAATTTTATAACACCTGGTACAATAAAATACTGCAGCATAACATTTAAACATACACAGTTGAAGTAAAATTGCCTAACCTATAAATTACCTATTAATCTACCAATAACACTTTCGTTTATGTAGCATCCTTTACTGACACCATATCACAGGTCACTACATGAAACAAAGAAGCACAATTCAAATTATTAATCAATCCATGTTCAAATCTTAATCTAGTTCCAGGTTACTGGGGGTGCAACCCTATCACCATAATTCTGGTGACTCTAAGCAAGAACCCACCCTAACCATGGACAGCAGACAATGGAGTACACACTCACATGGATACTCTCAGGGGACCACCCATTTACCTTTCCACATTTGTGGAATGCAGGAAGAAAACCAGTGTACCCTCAGAAAATGTTTTGCAGACCTGGTAAATACATGCAAACTACAAAGCAAGGCATCAGTTCAAATCAACAAAACAAAATACAAAATAGTACAATGCGCATCATGAATTACAAGGAACATTGTGAAGACGCATCACAGTTTAAGATTTACTGATGACAATAGATTGATGGCATGATTAGACAATACATCAGAATGAGGCTATGAGTTGAAAAGAATGTCGGAATGAAAGTTACAGACATAAGGAGAGAATTCTAGAGCGTAGAAGTAACAAACTTACTGTAATTGAGCTGTGTAAAGAGCCTTTGGAATAGCGAGAAGTCCTCCAAAAATCTCAGGGTCCTTATGTATAAAACTTTGCTTACATTCCATAATAAAAGTTTGCTAAAGCTCCAAAGGCAGAAATGGTGTAACAAAAAAAATTCACATTGATAAAACTGTATATACGCCAATTGCCAATCCAAGTTCCTTTATAAATCTCAGATCAATAAAACACTATGCACTCAATGCACACATTTAGCCAATCTCCATCACCTCTTCAACAGTAATTATATGAGACTTAAAAAGTGCATTTTTGAATATCCATGATCTAATCACTGTAACAATTTGGCGATGTCCCTGAGTGACATCTTTAATGCAAACCAAGGAGAAACACAGAAAACAAATGGTGAATGTGAACTTCAGGTATGACTTACATAAGCGGAGATCTGCAAAAGCATTCTTTTTGCTGGTTTCTCGCTGGAGTCACAAATAAAAGGAAACAGGAATGGGAGCAAGTGAAACCAACCGAGTGGAGAGAGCAATAACAATGTGCCATCATTCAGTGTACAGACTCCACCAGTACACAGCTTGAATTGACGCAGGTTGTATGTACAGAACTATAAGATACCTGTATTAAGAACATTTTTATTGAACTTATAAAACAATAAAATCAATTTTCCAAGTAAATGTCAATATTTCAATACATGCCATCTCTTTACATTTAATGTGCAACATCTAAATGTTGTTGAACTGCAACTGGACTGATGTACTGTGGGACATGGTTTGGATCATCCATGTAAGCAGTCCATGTTTCTGTGCTATGTTGTGCAGCACTGCAGAAGCCATCACAATGCAGCAAACGTTTGAGGAGCTGTAGTACGATTTACCTTCTTTTGAACCAATGGTCCATTCTGTCAGCAACCATGTGTGGGAGTACCTTCCATTGTATCTCCTCACTTGAGGATTATACAAGTTGTGTTAAGTGTTGTACAACATAACTGGCAGCATCAGCATTAGTTCACTTGGAGGTTATTGCCAATGGCCTGGAGTTGTATGCTGAACTGGAGCCTAAATTAGATCATCACACAGGATATTTGGCAACAGGCACTTTCAGTGTGAATTGACTTACTGGGCAGTAATCTTGCTGAATTTTTTGGAAATTCCTAATGTAACTGGTGCAACTGACTGCACATATGTTGCGTTGAAAGTTTCATCACAGATTAAATTTAATTCTGTAAACAGAAAGCCCTTTCATGCAGTTAATATACAACTAATATGTGATGCTTAAATGTGTCTGACTAACAATGCTGAAAGGTGGCCCGGATAAACCCGCAATACCTTTATTTTATCAAATAGTAGCATGGGATGCAGACTTCAGAGTCAGTGTGATGATTGGTTTCTTGGTAACACTGCTATTGCCAGTTACATTGTACAACACATAGCACACCCTTATTATAGACAAAACAGACATGCTACACACTATGGCAATAAACAATAAGTGTATGTATTAGGGGTTAAAGATAGCTGTATTGTGCAGAAGCTGATTCACACAACTCAAAAAAAGCATTATTTTATAAATGTATTGCAATACATTGCAATATTGTTGCTGCCAGTGTCATCATGAACGCATGTGCTGTGATCGTCCAGTGACAGATATTAAAGGAGAGGTTAAGCATGCGTGTAGCTTTATCACTGAATACTAGAAAAGAATCAGTATTACTTAACAATTAATAAAATACATTTGGTTTTTGTTATTAAATGTGCTGTGAAGTAAATAGTATCCATCCCCTTTTTCCATATCCAACTCGAGCCCCCAAAGATTCAAAGTATGAACACTGACCACTGTGCCATTAGATCACACTGTTTCAAAATATCTATAGCAAATAACATGGAGTAAAACAGAACAGAAACTTTAATCATAGTTTTCTGTTACTGGATTGTACACAGCACACTCTTTTTTGACTGGCTACGTGATACATCTGCCACATTTGCTTAGTGCCTTACAACCAGTGATCAGGCAATCATCACTGAATCTCTATGACTATAAACTGGGCCAATTAAATGTACACCTCAGTACATGCTGGATGCAAATGTATACCTATAACGTTTGCTCAGTTCTTGTCACTCATGTGCATGCTATGCATGTACTTAAACTCTTCTGTTTTAGCTGTCACCAGACGTCTGGGGCCTCATATATAAATAGTGCATATGCACAAAAATGTTGTGTATGCCCGTTTTCACGCTCACATCACAATGTATAAAAACTAAACTTGGCGTAAAGCCATGCACATTCTCATGACAGCACAACACATTACGTACCCACGTCTTCTGCTTAGTTATTCATACTGCGTCAAAGCAGTGCTACTGTTCTTGTGTGGTTTCCCTTTCTTTTTTAGATTTACATCCCTGATGCGGCTTTATCAAATACACTGAAACTGACCGCGTACCATTTATAAATTTAAGGCATCTGATTGTAATCAAACTTTAACAATATAATGGTCCATGGAAAGGCCAAACTATTCCAAATATCATACCTGCTTTAACATTGTTACTCTCAGTGCACCGCTCAGAGTATTTAAACCCACTGTATCCGAGTCTGGAATCACAGCTGTACAGCAGCTGATCAGAAACCTCTACAGCGTATTGGGACAAAAGCAGAGGATAATCTGGATACAACTTCAGAGAACATTTATAGCATACTCTGCCTGAGCTATGTGCACAGTCTATTTGAACTTCCCCCATTCAGCAAATGCTTCAGAGCCCTTACTGTAGGGACCTCAAGGTTCAGAAACAATTTCATCTCAAGAGCTATAAACACACTCAATAAATCCATCAAGTGCTCCTGATAGAACTGTTTGTAATTATAAGTACAATTATATGTACATGTATATTGTACTTATGCTTTCATATTTGTACATTTTTCATTTTTTTATCATATTTTTATTATTATTGTTAATTTATCATTTTATAGGAAAATAAGTTTATGGAGGATTTGCATATTGAATCTTATTGTACCATACAATAACAATAAATGAATTCAATTCATTTCAATAGAAGACAACACTAATGTACAGATGATGATGACTGGCTTCTAAGTCGATTTAGATTTCCATGAGCTATCTTCTTGGAGCTCTTGATATCATTTTTATGATGAAACACATTAAAGTATGTATATTACATTATACAGATACATTTTTAACTTCATTTAAATAATGTATACTGTTAATAATTAAATGTGTGGGCATGGTGGCACAGCGGTAGCAATGAGCTGGTGCCTAGTCCATGGATTGTTTCTGCCTTGTGCTGTATGCTTGTTGGGACTGGCACCACCCTGGATGGATAGATGGTTGATATAATTAAACATTTACTATGAAAATATTTCAATGTTCCTTAAAGGTTTTGAAGAATCAGTGTTCTAAGCTTACAGATGGTTTGACATTTATTACAGAGCTTATTGTGTGACGATTGGTTACATGGAGAAGGAAAAGGAAGGTCAGGAGTTGAGGGTAGGTACGTTTGAAAGAGACAGTACTGCTGCAATAAATTATTTCATCGAGGGTCACACATGTCCCAGCAAGGATCTTGCAGGACGCAGGAACAATCTCTGGACAAGGCACCAGTTCATCGCTACCACTGTGTCACAATGCCCCCATGTTTACATTCATGCTTTAATTAATTTCATCATGAAAATGATATCCAGTATACATCTTAGCAGTTAAATTGTTCAGAGACCTGTAATATCATGAATGTAATGCATTCTGTGTCCTGTCGACGTAAGAGAAAGCCCATTTAAGAAACACGTAGTGATTCGCACACTTAGAGCACATAGAAGAACACATACAATACGAAGCATTTAACGTGCTACTTTAGTTATGACGGGATTTGAGAAACTCTAGTAAATTAAACATTGATTTTAAGATTAAGTTTACGACGTTCTACTTTAATGACAAAATAAACTACAAGATTAAAGTGAATATTTCAATTTTTTTTTTAATTGTATCCCTATTTTTTTCTCTCTCTGGTGCGTGCGCATGTGTTACTTTTCACACTGACCGTGCATGGAAGTTGGCTTTCGCACGGTTTTGTGCATCTGAATTTTTTTGTGCGTATTCACATTTCCATTTTTGTCCGTACGCCATGTTTTAGTTTGAAATCTATGCACAGTGTTATATGAGTCCCCTGCACCACACGCATGCACAATGTTGCACAGACAGTAGCAGACAATACTTTTGTAAAATAACATAATAATTATTGCAAAATAATGCAATTTATTTTTTTTTGAGTGTACACCTCTGTAGTATTGAGAGAACTTATCAGTTTCCTGTAATATAACCCTGCTCTGTATAAAGTGCGTTTAGAAAATGTTTATTTACTTCTTGTTCAGTTCTTTTTTTATTTTGCAGTATAATGATATTTTGAATATAAATTAATTAGATTAGCTGACTCAAATCATACTATTTAAAAACAACTTAAAACACATGTTCGGAAAGGCATTAAACTTACCGTGAAATTCTAATCCTTTCTTTTAGTTTACCTTTCTGTCCAGGTGCTCAGGATTATTTGAATTGGTATCATAAATTCTGTTATCTGTCTGGGATTTTTTGTAGTATTTGTATTTTTGTATTTTATTGTAGTTTAGTGTCTGTTATTCTGATTCAATGCTTCACGTTTCCTATATTTATCTTTATTTAGTATTTTATGTTGACATTTTGTTGTATTCGATGTTATGCATGTGCATTTTTTCTTGTTTTCCTTGATGTTCATTATGAAATGCTGTGAAGCACTTTCAGCATGGAAAAGGTGTTATCATTATTACTTTAGTTAATTGAAATGGACTTTAATAAAAAAAAACCTCATTGTAGAGCTACCCACTGTTAAAATGTGGGTCAACATAAGCACCTAAACTGAATTCAGTCTGAAAATTATATGCACGTAGAATATTCAGTGATGTATATCATAACCGTGATATTATTTTGTGATAGAAATTTTTAGCAAGTGTCCACCCCTAATTTGATGACATTTCTTCAGGTAATTATTCATTTCAATTAATGTATTTATCAAGCAATTTAAACAAACGGTTACTTGAAGGATTCTTTCACTTTTATTTATTACTTTTACATGGTATTACTAGACCTGAGATTACGAAACACAGAATGAGATGTTACTATCCTTTTGCAAGCACATACAATAGGTTCAGTTATGCTTGTCGGTGAATGGTGAATGGTAGACTTGGAGAAGTTTGTAGAATATTGGGACGCATCATCAGTAGTGTTCCTCTGGCTCATGGGGCGTTTCAGCCTTTCACACTATACACCCTCACCAGAGTTGGCCAGCTACAGGGTGATCAGCCCTAAGCTTACGTCCCATTACCAATTAGTCATGAGAGTCGCTTTGGTGTCAATTGACTGACATCTCATGAACCTATGTATGGCAGCCTAAGTTTGTTACTTGGGGGCCCAGCAGAGGGCATTCCTCTTCATCCAAAGCCACTGGCTACTTCTCTCCGCTGCCTCTGATGCAGCTTTGATGGCTGCGCGCTAGCTCTGGCCCCTAATTCCCAGGTCTCTCAGCAGTTTGATGGTAGATGTTGCCACAAACCCTCTGCATTCAACTTCCACTGGGCGAACTTCCATGGTCCAGCCGCGATGTTACGCTTCAGCAGCTAACTCAGCATAGCGTAGATATTTCCACTCGTATGCCTCATCCACGGAATCCTCCCAGGGTACGGTAAGCTCGATAATGTAACCCTTCCTTAAGGAAGTGGACCAGAGCACCATGTCAGGTCTCAAGGTAGTAGTGGCAATCTCCGGGGGAAATACCAACTGTTGGCCAATATCTACCAGCAGTTTCCAGTCACGTGCTAAGCACAGCTGGCTTTTCTCCGATGGTATGGAGTTGCTCCTGGTAACTGTAGCACCTTCTTGACCAAAGGCAGTCATCCATGGGTGATTAGATATTGGTGATGAAGGGTCATTGATGAAAGATCGTTTTTCCTCCATTGTGGACGCAAGGCTCTTTAGAACCTGGTTGTGGCGCCAAGTGTATCGCCCTTGGGTGAGACTGGTCTCATAACATCTTAAACCAGATGTCATTATTTGTACTTTTATATACATAAAGGTTAAAATTTCATTAATGTAGAAATGTAGAATAGATTAAATGTAGAATGTAGAATAGATTAAAATATACAGTATTTACAAGATATTAAGACACTACAATTACATACAAAATACATATTTGTATTTTTTAAATATATCAGTATATTAAAATGCAAATATTATAGTATATTGAAAGATATAATATAGTTTACTTTAGAAATGTATTTTAATACTGTATATATTTTTTGTGATAACAAATTTACTTACTGTATGGGTGCACAATTCCACAGTCCGTCAACAGGACATTAACTTAAATAACTGAAGCTAATTACATTTTTTCTTACTTTTGCTTTCTAATTATTTGTGCATGCAAACACACTACTCTTCCTCACTTTGCAATATAGAAATATATATGCTTTGCTTTCTCAGAAACATTGCACTGGCAAAACTAGTAGTCAAAGAACTCAAAATATTTCAGCTAGTGATTGGATAAATTATTTATGCTTTCTTTAGTTACATAGTCCTGTTCAAAATTTCTTCAAATGTGTTTGCTAATATTTTTTTTCTCTTTGGGGTGCATACTTTACAATTTAGATGTTTTATTGAGAAGGAGTGAGTTTACTGCTGAGCTGATCTTTCTTGTTCTTATTGCTGATTTTTGAGGGGTTTGTAGTTATCCAATTAATGATAATAATTTATCAAATAAATAATAATCGCCCCAGCCTTTATGAATAATGTACAGGTGGATCCACACCTCGTTTATTGCTTGATAAATCTATACGTCAGTCTGGGTATTACCTGATAATGAAAAAAACTTTTCTAATATAGTATATCAAAGCATTTATTTTAAAGAAAAATGAGTGCTGTTGATTTATATGTAAAGTAGCTTTTGATTAGTCTCTGTGCCCACGGTCCACAGAAAGCTCTCAGGTGTAAATTTGTTTATTGCAATGTAATTGTAATCATCTTGCATAATAGTTATCTTGTAATTGTAATTCCTATAATGGGTAATAATACAAAAATCAAAGCAATGTGAGGTCTTTGCTTTTGATTGGATAAGGCAGGTTCTGAAAGGGGATGACTGGATTGAGATGAAGTACAAGAAACCATATCCGAGTTTCTTCTTTATAAAACCTAGAAAGAAGTGTTGTTCTTTTTATTTCTGTACACTTTCTCTTTCATATTATAAAAGACTATTATAAATCAGTGCCATTATTTGAAAATTATATTTTTATTGCCTTAACTCACTGTTACCTTGACATTTTAGTATGTGGGTAAGCAAAAGTCAATAATTGTTATCCTGCAAAACATTTGTTATTGAATCATTGAACCAGAAACTTCTATGCACCACCTCTTGATTCCAAAGCTCATTTTGCATAAAGTTATTTCAGTCTTTTTATGTTGTACTGTCTAAAGTTAAACAGTTTTCCCTTTTCTCAGATAAATAAACTTTATTTGACCCAAGAGGGAAATTTAGCTTTTAACAGAAGCTGTTCAAATGAAAAAAAAATACATGACCAGGTAGATAATTACTGTATATACACACACACTATGGTCTGAGCACCAGAATTACTAAAAAGCTAGAAAATTCAAAAGAAAGCAAAACTTCTGACTTGGCTGTCACAGTCACAGTGAGGCATTATGCAGCCATATTGTTGCTGGTATAAAGGATCCCCACAGCATTTCTTCACATTTTTCTTCTGAATGATTCGTTGCCTGAAAATACTCAGTGACAGTTTGGCACAGAGAGGATGTGAAGCACTGTTTATAATGGCAACAGCAATGTTTTAATTCTCTACTTTGCTACTTCCTCAAGGGTTCTATGGTACATCCTATAACTAAGTTTTCCCTTTTAATTGGGTTGTTGGTTCGTTTGTTAGCTTGTTGATTGCATTGGCCTTCACAGAGCTGTAGAAGAACATTACAACATTAAAGGAATGCAGTCTCCTAAGGAAAAGAGCCTGTTCAGCTTTTAGTTCCTCTGTGTTCTGAGGACAGTTCAACCTGTCATTAATGTGGACCCACAAGTACTAGCAGGAGTGGACCACTTCTACATTCACTCCCAGAATAGTGACCAGACATAAAGACTCTTTGGTGCAGAGAATCTCAATAGCCAGCTCCTTGGTTTTGCTGATGTTAGGGTGCAGACAATTCTCTTTGCACCAAGAAGCAAAGCTCTCCACCTGACTCCTATACTCTATCTCATCCCCTTTATCAATATACCCCATAAGTGCAGAATCATCTGAGAATTTCTATAAGTGAAATGACTGGGTGTTATTTTATAGTCTGAGGTGTACAGAATGAAGAGAAAAGGAGACAGGATTGTTCCTTGTGGTGCTCCTGTGTTGCTCACATCTGTATCAGAAACATAGTCCTTGAGTGTCACAATCAGTGTGTTCCACTCGAGGAAATAGCAAGCTGGACCTGCTGTATTCATATGTTAAAGATGTCTTTAAATGTAAACTACTGGCACCTTTAGGCAAATCTGACCACAACCTGATTCACTTTCCTCAAAGCTAGAAGCCTGCTATTAGACAGCATTCTATTACCACCAGAATAGTGAGGAAGTGCAGCCTAGAGGCTAAATAGCTTTGAATGAAAGCCTCCAAATGGCAGACTGGGAAATGATAGGCGAGTCACATGGGGACAATATTGGGGGACTCAGTTACTGCATCACAGGCTATATTAGCTTCTGTGTACCCACAAAGACAGTGTTTTGTTTTTTAAAAAAAACAAAAAAAAAAAACAAGCAGCTCTGGATTAGAAAGGAGCTAAAAGGTTTCCTGAATGATAAAAAGAGCACATTCAAATCCAGTGACAAAGGGGCTCTGAAGGATGCACATAAAGTGCTAAAGAAAAAACAGAGTGAAGGAAAGTAAGCATACAAGGATAAAAGAGAAAAAAATTCACTCAGATTAACATGAAGGATGCCTGGAATGGGCTGGGAATAATTACTGGACTCAAGCAATCCGGAGCTCAGGTGTTAGAAGGGATGTAGACAATGCTAACTCCCTGAACCAACTTTTTTAAAATAAATTTTCCCTCCCACTGCCACCTTTTTCCAAAGACCAGTCTCCCCATACCATGGCCAGTGATGAGTTCACCTCTGACCATCAATGTGAGCTATCCATAACTGAAGAACAAGTAAGCAGACAACTGAGGAAGCCACACACAGGAAAAGCTGTGGAATCAGACTGAGTCAGTCTTTGAGTTCTTATTGCCTGTGCTGACCATGTTTGTGGTGTCCTTTGTCACCTGTGCAGTCTGTCCCTAAGGCTTCAGAAAGTGCTGCTGCTGTGGAAAATACCCTACATTGTTCCTGTTCCAAAGAAAGCAGGCACCTCTTCATCTAATGGCACGTACATCTCACACAACATGAAGACCTTTGAGAGACTGGTCCTGGACTATATGAATACTTTTGTGGTAAACTAACTGGACCCACTGCAATTTGCTTATCGGACAAAGACTGGAGTGGAGGGTGCAGTTATCTATCTGCTCCACAAGGCTTATTCTCACCTGGACAAAGCTGACAACACCATGAGGCTTATGCTTTTTGATTTTTCCAGGGCATTCAATACCATCCTATCATCCTTGTTAAGGGGTAAACTCAGAAATATACAAGTGGATGAGCCTACAGTGGAAAATGGACTCTCTATCGGACAATTAAATCATTATTTTACTTCAAGAATTACTTTCAATTATGATGATGGTAAATATCAATTTTAAAAAGATTTGAGTTTGAAGAGCTTGAATTGAACCTGGGACACAAACAAAAAAAATCCACTAGAGTCCAAAGCATCAGTTAGTGTGCACTCTTAAAACATCCAGTATCAGCTTTTATCAAATTTACTACTATTTATTTTCTTTCGATTTAAAAAATGTAACTGTTTAAACTGTAACTATATTTTGAAAAATTAATGTAAAACTAATAAATTATAAATAAATCTGAAGACTTTGTTCCAAAGCATAATGGATCAAGTGAACAAAGCTGTCAGCTTTATTCAGCATGTACTTTCTGATTCACAGTGGCTTAATGAATAACTGGCTACTTGAAAATATCTGGTTAGCTGCAATTTTATGATTTATGGATCTATAGAATGTAACTAAGCACCCAAATGTAAATATTTATTTTCAAAAAAGTAAAAAAAAAAAAGCTTTTCTAGATCTTTAGAAATAAAGTATACTTAAAACCTAAACTCTTCAGTTTGGGTATTAATATACGAGTAAATTGTAGTAAAAAGATTAAAAAACATTTGCAAATGGAAAAATACATTTCATAATTCTTCATTTTGTTAACAAATTTCAAGAAACAAGGCTTGCACTAAATTTGAATGATGATATCACTTAGAATGATTATTACTATTACTATTATTACTATTTTCTTGCAAATTACAAAACAAAATTTTATTATTCTAAAATAAGATAAATCCATACTGAGTAAATGTATTAGCACATGTGAGACCACCAATATTTTCTAAACAGATAATAAATTGGCCACAATTATATATAAGGCAGAATCCATTATGTCCATTTTTGTGCAAATATGCTCATTACGGTGAAAGCCAATTAACTGAGTTTAATTAAAGGTTATTAGGAAGAAAGTGCTTGCAAACAATTATAAGCAATGTGCTTAAAGGAAACTTGTTTACACCAAACTGTGAACTGGAAAGGGGCAATTTATTATACTGATGTGAAGCATTTTATTTCTCAAGGAAAAAGTAGGTGATTATGTGTAGTTAAAGACTAATCTAAATAAGCAGCCGATCTGAGGATTATCACTGTTTGTTAAAGGTTAAATGTTAAAAGCTTTAATTCAATATTTTGAATAAAATGCACACATTAAAACATAGGGAAAAAGAATTTAAAATGTATAGTTTCTCAGCAACAGCACAGTAATGGCTGTCATATTTGATACATATATACGTATGCTTTCATATTATAACGTGTGTTATGTGGTAGAAGTGAGTACTGTATATGGAGATTGATTAAATATTTGACTATGGTGGCAAAAATAAATTTTTTTCATAATAGTATTCCTAATCTAATTATTTCTTTATTTGTCTTTTATCTTCAAGAATGTTTTCTGTGGGCATTTTCAACTTGAAACTAAAGTGGCAATGGTAACTTTAAATAAATTTAAAAATAAACAAAACACATTCATTAAAAAAGACAGAAGGCATGCTTTTTATCAGGAAGCACATAAGGCTCAAAGAAAGCTACCGAGTACGAATATATTTATAAAAAGTACACTGAGTGTGCTTTTAACATACTGGCCTTATACAGTAGGTGATTTTAGGAATTAGCTGGGCTTCAATAACTCACTGGACTATTTTTAAAAAAAAGCAATTTTATATTTATGCTGCATCTCCAATACTCCCCCCCTACTATTTAATTTAACAATATTACAGTAAGTATTAAGCAGTCCTGTAAGTGTTGAACAGCTTAATACCATGTTCCGAATAATGTTCACACCCCTTTCAAGAAAGAATTAAGACATGGCCATCATATTGTACAATTATCAAACATGGCGTAATCACTCACAAAGCACCTACATAACAAGAGATCGTCAGGAAAAACTGTTTCAGCAGAACATGAATTTCGACTGTGTATAATACAAAGCACATTGTTCATGTTTACTTGTATCTAATACCAGAATCTTTTATTTTTGCATCAAACCAAGATTAAAAATATATGAAAAATCTAGAAAAATAATTAGTATCCTTTACTATCTCACTAGCTTGAGTAACTTTTTGATTCTGATATAATAATGAATTAGTAGGTTACTTTATTTGTAAACTTTTGGAAAATTATAGCTTATTAGACTACACCTTAAGTAAATTTACTCTTTTTGTGACCAGATCATTAAGTCCAATATAGTGCAAACAAGCAAATATTACAAATTGGATATTATTACTTAAATTAGATGTTCAATCAACACACTACCAACAATGGGCAGGAAACTACTTTTCACTTTGAAAACCCCTATATCTTGTGATATAGACAAATCTTTCTCTAATACCTATAATTAAGCACAATTTTAAACATAGAATCTTATAGGGCACTGACATTGTGACTGTGTGACATGCAAATACTGGAACTGTGATCTATTTAGGACATGGTAAATCAGTGAAAGTAGAACTTTGTTCTACTGGTTAAGATAATTCATAAACATATTTTCACTTTAAAAACAATTGGCACTTGCAAATAAAATGGATTAAATAAAAAATTGCTGTAGAAATGCACATATTTTTTTACAAAAAAATGACAGTGTTATACTCTGAATACAAGATTCACTTTATAAAAGAACTGTAGGCTAATCACATGATGGCTTCAACTGTTAAGAAATAATAGCTGGAGTGGCAGAGATTGGTCCTAGTGTGTGTTTGTGCGTGAGTGTGTTCGTCCCGAGATGTTCTGGTGCTCTGTCCTGGGACTTTTCCTGCCTTGTGCCTGGTGCTTTTTTGGGATAGGCTCCAGCTCCTCCATGACCTTTTGCAGGATAAACAACGTTTTTAAAATAGACAGATGGATGTCAGAACATCTGCATGTCTTTTTGCATCATGCATAAATTAATAATGCATATGTTGATAACATTTTATTAATTGTTTCACTAGTAGCACAGCTGTTTCCCTTGAGAAGACCTCTTACTCTAGTTTTACTCCACATAAATCAGTTTAGTAATCCAAAGAAACCTAACTGACATCACAGTAAATGTGCTTTATTTCTTGAGTTGCAGAGTCTAATTTACTTAATGTGACAGTATGAAGGAATTTTACATGTTTAATAGACATGTAATGTATTAATTTTGAGCATATTGATTAGTGCTGGGCGGTATACCGGTTCATACCGAAAACCATTTTTTATTTTTTTTATGATATGGATTTTTGTTATACCGCAACACCGGTTTAAATTGACTAAACGATGTTCGGAACGTGGCGCAGCGGGAAACTGTTTAAGTGGGGACCTTTTTCACTGCTACACCGCTAAACACAGATTTGTTGCACTAGGGCTCTTTTTCACTGCTACACCACCAAATAGTGGGCGGTAGCATAGGTATGCCGCGCGGTGAAAATGGACAGAGAGCATTCCGAAACTGAACTAAAAGTAAAGTTGAACATGTGATGAACAGAAGAACTTTTGCCGAAAAAAAGGAGTCACATCCGTCGCCTGGAGATACTTTAGTTTTAAAAGGTCAGATGTGTAAATACTGTTTCTATACTACTGGATAATACTGCAAGCCAAGTTGTACTTGTTTTTGTACTTGCTAGTGTATGTTTTGCTTGTATTCATTCTGTGATGTGCTATCGACTCGTTCAGAGATGGGCGCAACTCTGAATGGATGGCATAATTAAACATGTATAACAAAGATATTTTTAAAGTTCTGAACACTCCGTCGGCTAAGTTAATAACTAGTTTTAATTTCACAAAGACGTTTATCGTGTGGTGATTGGTAATTATCGTGTGGTTTTGGTAGAGAGCAGGAATATCATGAAGTGAATGGATTCTGTGTGGTGATTGCTGCAGGCGCCTGCTCTTAGTGCGGAGGAAGTCAGTTTAAGAAGCGTAGTGATTAACGACTGGGTCGGGGAACACTTAACACAAAGCATTTGATGTGCTGCATTAACTTGTGATGGGGTTTGAGAAAATCTAAACATTGATTTTAGGATGAAGTTTAGTTTACAACATTCTACTTTAATTATAAAATAAACTGAGAATAAAGTGGAAATGTCAACTTTAATCCATCCATTTTCCAACCTGCTGAATCCGAACACAGGGTCACAGGGGTCTGCTGGAGCCAATCCCAGCCAACACAGGGCACAAGGCAGGAACCAATCCTGGGCAGGGCGCCAACCCACCGCAGGACACACACAAACACACCCACACACCAAGCACACACTAGGGCCAATTTAGAATCGCCAATCCACCTAACCTGCATGTCTTTGGACTGTGGGAGGAAACCGGAGCGCCCGGAGGAAACCCACGCAGACACGGGGAGAACATGCAAACTCCACGCAGGGAGGACCCGGGAAGCGAACCCAGGTCCCCAGGTCTCCCAACTGCAAGGCAGCAGCGCTACCCACTGCGCCACCGTGCCGCCCTCTTGACATAGTCAACATGTCGAATTTATTCTCGACATATAGTTTGTTTTTTTCTTCCGTGTCCATATTTTTTTTTCTTCACAGTGGCCCTAATGCGCTTCCATAGGGCTATACCACAAACAGCATTATAAATGCAAGTTGCAGTTTTTATTATTTATGTATATAGCTTAGCTTGAAGCAAGGTCCATATTAATGCAGTTTGCCTAAATGATGGCACAGTTGGTAAGATGTCATCACCAAGTTGCACTTGTTGTATTTTATTTTAATTTGGTGAATACTGTGTAATGCACCTGGGCTTGAAGCCTTGAAGTAATGGTGCAACTGTCAGTAATACTATTATGTATTTTATTGTTATTATTTATTAGTTTAAATATTATGCAGTTTAATGATGGTAAAATTGTTTAAAAAGTCACTTTAACGTGTCAATGGACAGAGATTGTTAACATTAACAGAAAGTGTAGTTGGTTTACAAAAAATATTTACTATTTATTCCTTTTCTAAGATGTGTTCAATGCAATCCAACTTTTGACAAACACCTCTGGATATTTTACTAAGTCTAAATGCCTCTTTGGATGGTTGAAAATATGTTGTCAAAATCATAGTTTAAGCTTTTGCAAAATTTGTTCAATTAAAGGTTCTATATTTTGACTGCATCTGTCATGCAATGTGATTCCTTCTCTTTAGTGCCACCCCCTTGAAAACTATCACTTTATGGGGCCATGCAAACCTGGATTAATACTTGTGTGCACATTAAAATGTCTTTTTGTACGATGTACAATTCTCATAACAGTCTAATAGGTTATTCTTAGCCAGTCTACTGCAGTAATTGCAGTGGAAAATGTGGTTAACATCCACTCATGCATGGGGAAAAAAATACCGTCTCGATACCGTGAAACCGGCAGAATTTAGAAAAATTCCGTGATATAGAATTTTGGTCATACCGCCCACCTCTAATATTGATGAGACAACTGAGTTAAAACAGGTAATTTCTGTATCGCAATGCACATGTTATGATACTATATATAATCCATAATGCAGACACCCTTGTTCCTTCCAGATCACATGACAAATAGCTAGTTAGTTACTACTGCACCAACTGACAACAACTGTTTGTAAATTAACCTAAAACTTAATAACTAATACTTTCGGAAAAATACACCTTACAAAAATGAGGATTGCAATGAAGGAAGTATACATCATTTACTAGTTCTTTGGTACGGAGTACCAATGCAACATGACTGGTAATAGGAAAACTGAGGTAATACTGCCAGACAAATCACAGGAGGATCTACACATCCTAATAGGCCCTTCAATATACAGAGGCTACACTTCTCAGTAGGCAAAGACAATAACAAGTGGTTACAACTGACCACTTAACATTAATGTCATCTGATTCAGCCATATATTTTCATCTTCATTGAATTTATATTTTGGAGTGTTTCTCTCTTCCCTGATGTCCACAATAGGCCCTTTAATTGTTGATGCTCAGGGCCGACTGGGTGAGGCTTAGAGACTCCTAGTTAGATCACAGTACACAGAAGCCCACTTTCTCTATAACCACAACTAAAGCATGGCTAGGTGACACCTGTTATTGTCTATCTGTATATACTCGACAAACCTGCGGTAGATAATCATGCTGCGTCTATTATACACTATATATAGTCAAATAAAAATAAGCATTTTTCACCTTGAAGTTGTTGGCAACATTATGTAATGCACTACTGGCCGCAGCAAACATCGCACACATGGTGTACAGAGTAATGATTGAAATATTCCAAATATTTGCAGTACTGTGGTACAGTGGTTAAAACAGTTGCAACCTGATTTTGAATCTTGGCCTGAACATTAACTGGCTCTCCGCGTAATGTGTCTTTCGCCTGATGACTGATGTGGAAAACATTTAAAACTGGCTGCTGACCTGGAAGTGTACTCACTTTCCATAGTCTCTCCTCCAGACTGAACTAGCTTGGTGAAGGAGGCTATTTGTTCTTTTAATCTAAAGAAGGAAGCTAATGCTGGGCAACTATTAGCATCACTGCCTGCTTGCTATGAGTGCTGATATGACAGCTCCTGTTTGATTAAATGCTAAAGATTGTTTCTGTCTTCACAATAAAGTTGATTTTCTCAGAAACCAGGACTCACTTCTTTCACTCTTGTGCAAGTGTGTGACCCACAAATCACAATATAAGCAGCTTTAGACCCCATACAACTCAAAAGATTATTTGTAAATCTAAATTTTCCTCTATTCAATTCAGGTCCATCAGCTATTTGAGTTGTGAACAGACAAAAAAATTGTCTCAGAAAATTAAAAGAAGTCAGCTACAGACTCTTTCAAAGTAATAGGGTGAGTTGGGATATTTAGCAAATGGGGCTGTGCAATTTATTGCTTTGTCAAATTAAATGAATTAAAATTTACAAATACTGTATACAGTTTTATGTTATGATTATTAGGAGTAATAACTATTAAAATTATTCTCAGAGTCACAGTGGTAAACATAAAATGTGAAAATGCTTTCAGTATGTCAGTAAAAGATGCTGTATCTGTGTGTAGGATTTATTTTTACAGTTGCAATTCATGTGAGATATAGGATACTCAAATAGCCTACACTTGAAGTTACCAATGCATTTCAAACCTTGCTTAATAGTGTGTTTTTTTACACTACCACATTATGTTTCACTCCCTGGGAAAATTAACTAGTGTTGGCGTTGTTCATCCTCATGGAGATTTCCAATGTCCAAAAAAAATGTCCATTCTTTGATAATATCAATAGCACATAAATACTGTATGTTGATTTGTATTTATTACTTTAACATTAAATAATTTAAAAGATTTTAAATAGTACCAGGAAACAGTTTGGTCATGAGATGAATGGTTTCCACAAGAACAGGTGTACTTAAGACAAATACTATTTAATTTAAGGAATATGACCTGCTACTAAATTCACTAACACCTAAAAGTAATGTGGTCAATATTTATGTCCCAAACAAATTTGCAGACCACAAATTCAGTATTTATTTGTTAATTCTACATTAAGAGTACCTACCTAAAAATGTGCACCAAACTCAAAAAAAAAAAAAAAAGTGATTGGTTGAATAAAACCATAATTTTACTTTTAGTTAGATCACCAAACATAATCACTTGTTAATCCCTCAATGGGTAACACGAAAAATCAAAAATTAACTAAAAGTCTTATTATTACCAAATACTACTTAAACAAAACTTTTGAAGTTCCTCTCTAATTGATTAAACATCACTAGCCAGCTTAAAATTCAAAATTCTCAAAACTCTGTACAACTTAAGATACCTATCAGTTATATGCCCATGGGTCAGGTGGTCATTTACAGGTCATGTAAAGATTAATCTTGGTAGCCTAAGACTTACTTTTAGGGGTTATTTAATGAAAGCCATACATATCCGTAGAAATTGAGCTCTCGCTGTTCAGTCCATTACTGAGTAGGCAGTGTGGTGTAGTGGTTAAAGCTTTGGACTTCAGACCCTGAGGTTGTGGGTTCAAGTCCCACCATTGACACTGTGTAACAATGAGCAAGGCACTTGACCTGCCTGTGCTCCAACTGGATTAAAAATATAAGAAATGTGACCAATTGTATCATAAATCTTGTAGGTCGCCTTGAGTAAAGGTGTCGTCCAAATAAGTAAATAAAAATGACTTTCAGGTAAGTCACCACAATATTTGCTAAGATTCAGTGGCAACTTGGCGACAGTCAACACGGCGAAAAGACAACCCAGCAAAAGACAAATCGTCAAAGAAACAACTTGGCAACATCCTTTATCAGTTAAGTAATAGGTTCAAAGAGATTTGTTAAATTATTTTTAAATGAAAACGTGATTTAAAATGTTGAAAATAAATTTATATAATTGACGAACAAACTTTATTCTGCAGATGGAACAAACTCTATCTTACATTATCTTCTGCAACCAAAATTGCTAATCCTTTATATAAATTGTATTGATTGTAATTATATGATAACGATATTTAGAATACAAAAGGTGACCTGCGAGTATGGCTTAAGGAATATCTTTACTCTCAATGTATTGGGACTCTCATAAAGCAGGTGATTCTGTGGATTTTCCGGCGCCCTATGTTATCATTTAAATATCATTAAAAAATCTCTTTGAACTTAAGTATTACCTAACTGGTAAAGGATGTCACCGAGTTGTCTTTTCGCCAAGTTGTCTTTGCCGAGTTGTGTTTTCGCCGAGTTGTCTGTCGCCAAGTTGCCCCTGTATGATTTGCTAATATACCACAGCTAAATTATTGTGCCAAAAAAGAAAGTGAGGCTAAGGTTCTCTTCATTTAGTTTCAAGCCAAATTTTAGATTTTACCTCTAGGGCATCTTGGTAGCTTCTCTCCTAATCCATCTGCTGACTTCATAGGAAGAGTTACCAGGCAGAGTGTAAACCCTGCAGATCTGTTAAAAGCCTCCAGCGGCTGCCCACGAGGATGTGAGTGATCTCCTTCACTGCACCACCTGTGTTGGAGTACCAAGTCAAATGAAGTGGCTTAGGGTGCTGGAACCAGAATCCAGCAATCTGCAGTCCCTTACCTTTTGCAAAGTCAAAGAACATGGAGACACTTTCACCACAGTCGCTAGACACATGAGGGCCAACATAGTCGTCATAGCCAGCCATGTCAGTGCCAGTAGTCACATTGAAATCACCCATGACCAGAGAAGTGTCACCTTGCGGGCACCCATCATCCACCGAGCGAAGTTGTGAATAAAATATCTCTCTCATTGAGACATCACTCTCAGTGGTCAGAGCAAACCCTAAGACAACAGACAAGGCACCCAGAGAGTGCCTTAACCTGAGTATCATAATAAAAAGGAGGTGACACTGAACACCCTCAGAAAGAGCCAATCTGCCACAGCAACAGCTACTCCCTAAGTATGACAACCATCATAGCAACCGGACCAATAAAAGGTGTATTCACCTACAGAGATCTGGCCAGTTCCAGGTCTGCCAACCTCAGAGAGTGCTGCCACTGAAATTCAGAGTTTACGAAGCACCTCCAACAGCAGAGGAAGATGATCATCATGCTGGAGAGACAAGATGTTCCACGCTCCTACCCAGATGGGCTGCCTCAAATTGGGACCCGAGTACTGCCATGCAACGGGCGATGCCTCAGCACCACACCAGTTCCGATCCCCAAAAGGCCTGACCCCATTGGCTCTCCAATGGTTTTGACTCTTCTGGGGATCAGGCTCCTGAGGGCTTTCCCCAAAACCCTTCATAATGTGAGCAGACTTCCCATGGACAGCTGCAGCAGAGATACTCCCAGAAAGAGCAGAAAAGAGTCCTGTCTGTCATCTCAGAGGTGCGTGAAGTTTTTTTTTTTTTTTGCAGTGGCTAGAGTGCAGATTCTGCCACCAATCCCCATGATTTTCCTGTAAGTTGGAGGAATGCATTTGACAATTGATCATAGTTTAATGATATTTGTAATAAACAGATGTTGTTCGGATCCATTTATGTTGATCAGTTTGGCACTGCTTTGTTTAAACAAACCTCTATCTTTATGTGTATGTATTATGTAATTAGCATTTGGTAATTTTTTATTGAAATGAACTCCTTTAGTATTCAACTGTCTTTGTATGGCAGTTTGGTACACTCTAAAATTCTAAAATGACTCATACTTTCTATAGTATTTAGTTGTCTTAGAACTTAGAGTAACGGATCTACAGTATGTCTACAGGTGAGATGGTGACTTAGCTATTTATTTATTTATTTATTTATTTATTCTTTCTGATTGGTACCAGCAAGCAATCTAGCTTCATGGTAAAGCTAAACCTGTAGCTATGAAAGGAACATTAAGTTGAAAACCTGAAATTATGTAAAGACATATAATTTTCCCTTTTCAAAATTTTACATAAGTGAAGCATTCACCCCCCCCCCCTTTATAAATATGATGGCAGCTAATATCACACACTTCTACCCATACAACCCCATGTGTCAACAACAGCCATATAATGTATCAACAATAGTTACAAAAAAAATGAAATATGCAGTGTCACAGAAGAGACAACATCCCTGACTTCACTAATTTCAAAACAAATCCAGAACACAGTATTTGAAAAACAACAAATCAAAACTGAGCATAAAGAAGATTGTAAATCATTACTCATACCCCAAAACATATTAAAGTTAAATATACAGAAATACAGACACAATTACACAATTGTGAATCTGTGTAGAACACAGCCTTTCCCAAAAACAGGTATCTGGGTGAGGAAGGCACTAGCCATCAAGGCAGCCCAGAAGGCTATGGAAACTATAAATTAATTACTGTTTCATGTGACCAAATTGGGACAAAAATCAACTTCCCAAGCACCTAAAAAATGTGACACTCATTAATGAGTGAAAAACCAACAGCCGCTGGCAAAAAATGCCCACGTTGCATCTTCTCAACTATCAGCTAAAAGATATGCAGATGGTACTCTGATACTCTGAAACAAAGTGAAAAATGCCTCTTTGTTCTAATTAGTTTACGGCCTCTATGCTAAGCGTAATGATGCAAGAATAGGCACAGTATTATTTAAATTTAAACAAAAAGATTAATTTAAGAATATAACTTTCTGTGGCAAATTAATATATACTAGGGTTGTGAAAAATAATTTAGACTTGAAAAATACTTAACTTATATCCTATAAGTTTTAAGTAGGGACCAAGTCCTGTATCTAGAGATATTCAACGAGGCAGCTATGCTTTGAATTTCTCTTTTTTTGTTCCTTCCAATCCTGTTTTCCATTTCCTTATGATATCTTTACTTCTGTTAAAACACAGTCCCTTTTTGTACTTTTTAGCTTCTTGGCTTTATTTTCTTTCATTAGAAGCTCATGAGTGTCATTACCAGCCACAAATACTTTCTCACAGTAGATCCTTAGAAACTATTTCCTGTGTTTTAATCATAGTTACTAAAGAACTGTACAATTTTGCTTGCTATGTGATACATGTTTTTGATCAATGACATAAAAGTCCACCAGAAATTTTAAAATGTCAAATTCTATTCAGTTCTATTTTCCAACTTATTAATCCAGTTCAGGGATGTGGGGAGTCATTCCTTGTTATGAAAGTAGTGGGTGGAACCAGCCATAGACAGAGTGCCTGTCTATTACAGGGTACACTTGCACATATCCAACTGTACTCATAAGTAGCAAAATTACAAATTACCTAGAGCAAAAGTCATGTAAACACAACAGGAATGCCTAAATATTTAATAATGTAACACAGTAAAATGTGAAAAACTCCAACTAAGTTCATTATATTTTTAGTGACTATGATTACTGTAATGTACTCATTCTTTTACCTTCATTAATTTTAATGGGCATATTGATTTTATTTAATAGGTAGCATTCTTTGAGTAAATTAAAAGAATGATTCAGATCACATGAATTCAAATAAATACACATCAGATAGTACTTACAATAAGAAATTAAACAAGTGCAGTCCTGATTCCTGTCATTCTATGTCTCCTGGCCTAAACAAGCTGATGGCCAGTACTGAATCAGCATCAGAAAGCATTTTTGGATTTCTGCATCAAAACTCTAACCACCACTAGAGAAAGTTAATGTTAGAAACTGATTGTCTGTAGTCTACATCAGTGGCTCTCAAGTTCAGTCCTGAGGGCCCCTGTTGCCCAGATTTTTGTCCCACGAATTTCTCCTCTTAACTGGACTCCTATCTTAGTTAAGAAAGCTGTTATTTCCCAGTTTCTATTCTTTTAGCATCCATCCACAAATTATAAACTGGTTATGCTACAGTTACTGAATGAAGCAGGAATTTTATATTTTGTTTCTATTTATAATTATTTCTCCTTTTCTTTTTTTGTAATGTTCTGGTTATTTTGACAATTATTTATTAATAAACACACAAGTGGGTAATACTGAAGACGTTGCTCCTTTCAGACTCATTTTCACTGGTTGCTGTTCTGCTTAACATTAATTCAGATACAATTAAGAAAGCAAACTCTACAGAAAAAGTGAATTTTAAAAAAGTAAGCATATAAAGATACAGAAACAAAATCCAAATATGTGTTATTTTCCTGTAAGTGTAAATCTGACACTACTTCTCTTTCCTAAATGCAAAATAAAAGAAAACAAGTCAGAAATGTATACATGACATAACAGTCATGGGTGTTCAAGGACTGTGCAGACAACGTAGCCCTAAAAGGATTAAGTTCAATAGCAAGGTTCTATAAAGTTCTCAGTTCATTTCAAGGCCAAATACTATCTCACCAGGGTTGGGCAAAGGGCTGAAAACAGGCCTATACAAGACTCTAGTTCACCAGAAAGACCACTCTCACTCATGCTTGCACGTAAACACACACACACACACATCATAATTTGCCCTTTAACAGCAGTAGCAAGCTGGTGTTTAGAAGCAGGCGGACAGGAATGGTGCCCCAGGAGGTAGCGCAAGGCCATTGCTCAGGAGGGGGCATGAGGATCACTCCTTCGGAGCAGCCAGCCAGTGACTGTTACACTCAGGAGGTCCTCTCGCCAGCTGGAGCCTGTGACAAGCAGCGATGGAAGGACGGCGTGCTTTCTCCAGGTGGAGCATGGATTGGCAGCGGTGGGCGCGGGAGCAGGGTCCGGTGGCTCCCTGTGAAACACCATGGATTAGGCGGTGGGGACATGGGCCAGTTTTGAAGGATGTCTGCTTACCAAGTAGGGTAAACCAGACCGGTGTTGGTTTTAAAAGGGAAGCACCGGGGATAAGAGTTTTAGAGATTCTTGCCTGAATTTTAACCTTGTCTTAATGGATTACTTATTTATTGGATTTTAACCTCCACCGTACACTCATTTTATGTATTGTTTATTGAACTTTTTTTGAGCACTGCAACTTGGACACTATTTGGATTTGGTTTTTATAATAAAAGCGCTGAGCACTTTGCACCTTCCCCTTGCTTTGTGTGTGTTTTTTCTTCATCTGCCATGCACATCCGTTTATGTTATCGACTGTGTCTGGTTCAAGAGGCTCCCATTATGGAAGATGGAGCAAGAAGTGGACCTGCACCATCACAATACCCTTTTGCTTTCCTTCCTTACATTTTATACTCTTATGGTTATGAAGATCAGTTAGCTTACCTGTTAAAGCTCAAAGCATCAGAAAGACTAAGGTGATGATACATTTGCTCTCTTCTGCTTGCACTCAAGTGACCGGGGAGACTTCATAAAGCAGAAAAAAATTTTGTGATACTGAAATTTTTGCAAGCGCCTCATTGGACTCGCTGATGGAGGATTGCCATCCTGCACATCCTTAAGCAGCCAGTAACAAAGACTTCCTACCTGTAAAACTAAACTAATTCTTAGTTGCAGTCACATAGAATGTCTCTTCGTTTTAAGATAGACGAGTTCATAAATTTGCCAATGCTTTTCAATGGGAAATTTTGAAATTGTAAAACTGTGTACAGTACAACTGTTCAAGATGTTTCAACAAAAATTAAACTTTCTTGACAAATTTTGTTATAAAGTTTGCCACATTTTAACAAAATTTGTCCTATGGGAGTAATTTGTTTCTTGCAGACAGATAGACAGACATGGTTTTCAGAGTAGGTGATTCATGCATTATATACCAACATGTCTAAAAAAAGATCAGCTAATTAAACAATGAGATCAATTAAAGTTAACAATAACTGACTGAGAAATTGGTTGGAACAAAAACCTGCAGCCACAGGGGGACACCAGGACTGAACTTGAGGACCACTGGTCTACATGATCAAAGGTTCAAAAGAAATGGTCACAGCTAGATATTATTATTATTATTATTATTAATAACAATAATAAGCCCATTACTTGTACAATGTTCCTTTTTAAAAATCAATATTTGTATAGCTTGTAAATGATTATTTTAGAATTATGATACATATTTTAGAAATATGCATTTAAAGATTCATTTACTGAAGATCAATATTATGCTAATATATTTAAGTGTTTTCCCATAGCATAGATTTTCAGTATATTTCTTATTGCATTCATAAGTACTTTGCTAGTCGAAATTTCCCTGCCTAGAACTTGCAATACAATTAAAGCAGTGATCTAATTACCCTTAAGATTATTTAGGCAAGCAAGGCATTACCACATGTACACTGCACTAAATGAACCAGTTTAACAGAAATCCTGAAAAGGGGTTCTTATTTGCATATGCCACCTTCTGATGAATTCTGCTACCAGGACAGGAACATATTAATAGCTAATTGCATCATTGCACTAAGCCAAGCCATCCGTTACCTCTGAATTTTTAAAATCAAATTTTTTTCAGTTAACATTTTAGCACGATTTCTCCAAATAGAATATCTTCCTAATGTAGTTTAAAAAACATCAGAGAAACATTGCTGAGGAAATCAGAATATATTGTATCTGTGTACTTTCTTCAGTGTCTTCAGCTATTCATTTACATTCATTAAATGCAAATGTAATTACACCATCTATCTTCCATTTCGATTGTAATGTTAAATTAGCTTTTCTTGCAGAATGCTTTAAGATTTGAGCAGTTATCCTTTTCTACTTCAGAACTATGTTTAATTACACCATCCATCCATTTAATGTCTATGCTCACTTTATTCTAGTTAGAGGTGGACTGCCTATCACCCTGGATCAGAAGCCAGCCTAACCTTAGTAGTCACAAGATATAAATGATCAGCTTTACAGTTCAAATGCAATACATAATTTAAAAAAAAATATATAAATATATATGCATGCTGCATACATGCACAGTATATATACACACACATATATACATATGGAGGTGAAGGTATTTGATACGGTTTGGATATTTGTAGCTGGAAGTCCACAAAGGGAGTAAATATACAAGATATCCTCAGAAGAAAATGATTAGGAACCCAAGGCACTATACAGCAAATAAGGACAGGAGGATAGGTGGATATGTTTTTGATGAGGTGGGGCTCAGAGGGTATTGGTCACAAAGTCCCATTTAAATGTGTGTCTGGTTGAACTTGTATGTGTGTAAATCAGAGATTGTGGGTCCTTTCTTCTGACTGCATTGCGATCTTCCTGTATACGTGTGGCAAGTGTTTTGATGTCTGCCCCACGCATACTGCTGGACATGTACGTATTACATAGTATGATATAAATCGCGTTCCGTGTCTCTGCTGCTGATTTTTTGCTTTTAGCTTTAAAACGGACTGTGAGCAGTGTGTCCGTAAGCTCATGCACTACATTTTTTCATCTTGGGGTATCAGAAGGTGCATCCTGTTGAAGGCACAGCACGTATCCGGTCCAGAGCAAGCATCAAAGTAGCGCAGAAGCCTACAAATATGCTGCACAATGAAAAAATAAGAACATTCAAACAATAAATAAGACTTTGTGACGAATACCCTGCATACCACACCTCATCAGTTTGCTCCCTTTGTGGATTTCCAGCTATAAATATACACACGCACGCACACACAGACACACTTTTATATTGATACTATGTAAGTATATCAAAAAGGAAATTTGTCTAATACTGGGGACCAAACAGTAAAATATACCTTAAATTCTATTAATAATAGCAATAGATAGATAGTGTTAATGTTAAAATTTGCAAAGGGCATAGTTACTGTCCAGCATAACTCTGTGACATTTTATTTAACATTACATTTTTTGTTTTTTGGTTAATTGTTACCCTTTTGCTGCACTGGTATAACTGAGGACTACCAATGCAGTGACAGGTGGTATAACTGTAATTTATATGTTTTATACATTTCATTATTCACCCAAACAACCTTTCTATTTTGTATGGGAGTGCGAATGAAAAAAATGAATAAAACATGTTTTACATTGATTACTTTTGAGATTATAAGGTAGTAACCCACTACAACAAAATGTGACAAACAAATGAATCAACCACTAGTTGCAAACCCTAATGAATACCTAGGGCACATTTGCAAAATCACTCCACTGCATCTCTACTCTGTGTAAGCGAGCTATTTCCTGTATTATTTTCTAAAGTGCACAAATTGGAATTTATCACTTTCCACATTGCCGATAGCCAGACTAATCTGATACAAATATATGAGCAAAAGGCTTTGAACAGTTAATGGAGAATGGAGAGAATTCTGTAAATCGCCGAATGAGTTTAAGTTCTGAGGTTAGAAAAAATTTCAGGGTGAGAATTGATGTAATGTTATCAAGAATGAAACTGGCATAACTATTTTCTAATGACCTTTTTGGGAGTGGGTTTGGGTGATGTGGATTTTTTTCTCTTCTATAGGGCTCCACAGTCTAAAAAACTTTAAGAAACAATGTTCTAAAATATGCTACTGAACTCAAATGTTGCCTGCGAAGAAAAAATATAGAAAAAATCTTTTCCTTTACACAAGAATTTTACTAGGTCTGCAAGTTTCTGTGTGTGGCACCTTCATATCAATCAGACACTACATACGTTAGACATGGTAGCTACTAAGTGTGCTGCATTATTCATGTATCATACCTCAACACATGTATTCAAGTAGAGCGAGCTCTGTACAAGTGAATGCATTATACATGTGTGCACTTGAAAGAACATTAAGAAGGAAAAATTAATCGCCTCAAATCATCCTGGCTGCTCCTCGTAATGAGCACATCTCACAATAATCAGACAGTAGTATGTAATAATCACACATCAACAATAAATTCCAGAAGAAGTGATAGTTTTTTCAAATTAAATGTTCGCACTACTTAGGATTCACATTCCTGCCTTGGGTAATTCTTTGAAATTAGTTGATGTTGCTGCAATGTATAACCCTAGAATCAGTATGCACAAAGAATGTAACGGGCTTGACTAGTAACACTTTAATAGAGGCATTGCTTTTAAAAAGTAATGTAATACAGTAAAACTGTATATTGCCTTTCTGCCATATACTGAAAACAGAATCACATAAGCATTGCAGGACCCCCTTTATGTTTTTTTTTTTTTTTTTTTTTTTTTTTAAATAAATAAAACTTTTCTCCCTGTATTCCGAGTGCTGTTTTATTCATGGGTACCTTTAGGCAGGAAGGTACCACCTTGCCACTTGTAATAGGAAAGTACACAAGAATAGTGGGGTTCCACTGACTGGCCATTATGACTAGGGGGTCCAATAAAGTCAGTAATTCCATTCTTAAAAATTATGTTATCTCCTGACTACTCCACCTTTAGCCTCTGCAAGAGTCAAAGGCAAGGCTACATCAGATAGAGATATAAAATTAAGCCATAATGCAGTGCGACTGAAAATATTTTTTGTTCCATATCTCTCTATCTCTGATTAGGTTGATCCACTGCATAATTCAAATTAATTTGTCATTTCTTTGAAGGACGCTGAAAGTCCAGTGATGACACTCTCGTTTGAATAGTGCAAAAATGCTAATTTATGAGTAAGTATACTTTGTTTTAAAATGACGATTCTCATATTTATACTCTGAGTATGGGATCGGTTGATACAGTAAATTATTCTGATTAGTGTATATGAAAGTTCTTCCAATATTTGTTGCTTTGTTACCAGTTTACAAATAAATACACCATAACTATTATGTAAAATTAATATAGTAAAGATACACTATCCATAATGAGGTGTCTGGTAATAAATGACTATGATCTCACCAACAGTTGGCTAATATAAATAAAGAAATTATTTTTAGTGCATGTAATATAATCAAATAAATATGTTATATCATCATTCTCAAGAAGAAGAATGAATGAATCTTCATTTGGGGAAAGCCATGATCTTTGTGTTGTCTCATGTGTACAGACACTGACCTTAAGAGAACACCATGGCTTTATCTCTTCCACCTCCTACCAGAAATACTGTGGCCCAAACAAAGAGTGCTAAGCCCACTTCCACACTATTTTCGTTCCCACATCTTCCAATCTGTGCCTTATTTAGTCTTAAGACAACAATATTATCAATAGTGAGCAGATGGTGAAAACAACATATATGGTGTTGCTTGGTGAATTTCTAATTTTTGTTTCTTTCAATTCCAGCTGCTTAATACTGTAATAGTGTACATGCTAACTCAATCTTTTGACTGGACTTAATTTGGTGTGTGTCCTCCTCTGCAGCCTTTAATAGCAGTGGTCTAATGATTATGATGACACATTAAAGAACTTGCATTTGTCACCTGAAATGCAACTCTGTGGTGTTGTTTTTTTAAATAACATATAAACAAAAAATGCCTGATTTAACGGAAACACTACAGTTCCATGTAAGGCCAAGAGATGTTTTGCTTTAAATATGATTTCCTTTCCTTTTAGCTACTGTATACAGTTTACCCTTTGAATGTTTCATGAGAAAGAATTTACACTTGAATTAAAAAGAAACACATTACCCTTCATACTATTTATAGTGTATTTAATATATACAGCACTTTCTATAGCCATGCCATATTAGTCAGATAGATATACTGTATAAACTGATAATGTTTCATTTAAACTGAAAATAAAATAATTTGAACACTGTTTTTCATAAACAACAACAGCCAGATAATGACAATATAGGAAATGGCATGTATATTATTTATTGATCCCAGTACCTTGAAACAGAATAAACATATTTAACAATGGAACAAGAGATGGAGATGCCTAAATGACAATGAAGGCATAAGTATGACTGAGGACAGGGGATGAGCCCATTCAGTGTCATGCAGAGATAGAGAGAGAGAATGTACACTTATCATTGGCAGTGTGGGCATTGTGGTGGGACAGAGGCTGCCAAAAATACTGGAAATAAATTTTCCAAGGGAAACATTGTGGTAGTAGAGACACTAGTAATGATTTCTAGATAGGTATAAGACAGCTGAACAAATTCCAAAGTTGCTCTAGTTTTCCACTGGAAAGTGCAAGGTTACGAGAAAATGGCAAATAGACCAGTCAAACTCCTTAAGCCAGACATTGATTTGTCTATTTAAAAAGTATATATTATATTATTTTTTCTTAATGGCAGTTTATTTTAGAAGTATTTTACTGTAAAAAATGTTATTTTTTCTCTCCATTCTGGACTTTGCTTGCCATAATTATTGAAACCTCCACATGGCATCTTAGACCCCTAGAGCACCCCATTCCTTCTCTTTAATTTTAATCAATCAATTTTGTTTTATAGACTGCATTTCATATACTGTAATGCACTTTACACTGTACATAAGAACACAAAACACAACTCAATATAAGGCAGATTACAGGATCCATCCATCCATCCATTATCCAACCTGCTGTATCCTAACTACAGGGTCACAGGGGTCTGCTGGAGCCAGTCCCAGCCAACACAGCGCAAGGCAGGAAACAAACCCCGGGCTGGGCGCCAGCCCACCGCAGCAGATTACAAGATATTACATGATATAAGATAGAACACTCAAACAGAAAACAATGCCTTCAAGCCATATCCATAATCAAAATCTGATTATTTTCCTACATTGCAGTATTTTATTTCTATAAAAAATATGCACATAGCATGACCATGGTAAATGCATGGGCACACATTTAAGCATTAAAAATAGATGGTTAAAAGCAGCAAACAAAGCAGAGTCACACCCATCACAGCTACCTATTGTTAGTTATGGTGTAAAATAGCAGAACCACCTTGCACAGGACAGGGATTAATTGAATCTGTAAACACTGAATTGGGACTACTTTGACTGTTGTAGTAACAGTGAAGAATTAGGAAAGTAAGCGCTTTCTTACTGTCTGATCTGACATATTACTAAAAGGCATAGCACAGTAGTTATAACAACTGAGGATCTCTAAGGTAACTCCTAAAAGAACTACTGCCCACTTTCCAGATCAGCACTTGAAGAATTTATTAATACATGTTGACAGTTCTAGTCATGTTAAGTATTGTTTAAATAGTTTATAACAAATATAGGCATGCATTCCAAAAGACAATGTGTGCCTCAAAAGGTGTTAATAATGTCCCAGAGTGGCAGGCTTATTTCAAGTCATGTTTATTATTATGTGTGTATAGTGCAATGAAGTTCCTACTTAGATGTCCCCTTAGATGACAAAAAAAATAAACAAAAAGTATAATTAGCATGCAACATATTTGTAATTATATACAATATACATACACAATATGTATTTGCAAGTATTATGTGTTTATACACATTGTTTCACACATTTTCTCCTAGTCAGTAAACCTTCACTGTACACACCTCCTGGCACTAAGTTCTGTTCTCCATGAGTGATGACCAACCTACAGTTTGCCCTTGGTATCCTGGAATCCCTAAAGCCTGAGAGGACCTTAGCAGGCAAGGCTTTAAACTGCTTTTTGTGTTATGTGGCAGGTTCCGGCCCAGAGCATATATGCTGATCTTAATTCGGTTCTCCAGGGCCTCTCAGTCACTTTCTCTCTTCCAATGAACCATGCTGTCATACTGTGTGTTAAAAACAACAAATTAAAATCTGTAATTATCTACTCATTAGCCAAGGTTAGAATTTTAGGACAAGATGAGATCTAGGTAGTTTGTTAATTATGCCCTTTCTTTTTTTTCCCAATAAAGAAAAGGGAGTATATTGTTTTTGTTAATGGCTCTGTGTGTGTGCGTGTATGTGTGTGTGTGTGTGTGTGTTTGTATTAGTAAAGTGCAGAAGAATAACCAGAAGACATTGAGATTGGTAAGGAATTGAAAGAGTACATTTAATGAGCAAGGTATGTTGTAATGCAGCAGTAAATTAATTTTGTGTATAAAAAATTCAATGGATGATCTGATATCTGTGAACTTGGCTAGGTTTTGCTACAGTAGTTCTAAACAAAGTCATGCCCTTAATTCTGTAATCCTACAACTGGGCTCACATCCAAACTACTGCTAGATAAGCGGTACGTTTTTAGGTCTTTGTTGTAATAAAATAAGTCTGTTTGGCACCAGCCTTCTGCAGCCAGAAAAGTAATACTTTTGCAGGAAATACACCAATATTTTATATATATATTTGTATATTTTATTCTTCAAAAAAAGCATGTTTAAAAATTAAATTGATTTTTTTTCATTAAAAGGAAGAAAAAAACAAATTCAACATCAAAACACTGCAGTAGTAAATTATAAGAATGTATTTGGGTTAATTGGTTAATGTGTTGATAAAATGTCCATCTATCCATAGCTGCTGTATGCAATAATAATTAATTTTAAACAGTAGCACTGAGCTTAAATTTGCCAGTTCACTCTTGCCCTTTACATATACATAAAGTGTTTTTTCAGCACTTAGAATTGTTTGAAAGAAATCAGGCCATGTCCTTACACTAAAAACTACAGAAACTGTGACATTGTTAAAAATGTCAATGATGCAATTTTAAAATATTTGCATTTACAGTATATGTGTGCATTTCCTACTAAATATATCAATTGTAAAATTATAATCATGTAAATATTAAAATAATTAGCATATTTAACACCACAGAAGAACATTTCATGTCCATATTAAATATAGAATTCCTTGAATCTATTAGGAAGTAGCATAAAGAGAACATGTCATGTGAATTAACATTGTCTGGCTACAAAATCAGTAATTGCAGCCATCAAAAAAGAAAGTGCTTTTCACAGTCACTTTGGGGAAATGGCCCTTGTGAAAAGGTTGGTCATTCAGATCCTCCTTTTTGATAAACATATGATACAGTTCAGAACTAAAACAATTCAGACCAAAGAACTGGACTAACAATTCCAAGAATTTTAGATCTAAGTGGGTTTTCTTGAAATACTCTGGACTCCTGTCCTGTCACTTCATAATGTCCATATTAGGTTAACCAGCAATTTGAATGTTATGTGTGTAATTATGTGTGTTAGTGTGCATATTATATATATATATATATATATATATATATATATATATATATATATATATATATATATATATATATATATACATATACATATATATATACTGTATATACATACACAGGTCCATAAATATTTGGACAGAGACAACTTTTTCTAATTTTGGTTCTGTACATTACCACAATGAATTTTAAATGAAACAACTCAGATGCAGTTGAAGTGCAGACTTTCAGCTTTAATTCAGTGGGTTCAACAAAATGATTGCATAAAAACAGGGGCTCAGAAGTAATTGGACAATTGACTCAAAGGCTATTTCATGGGCAGGTGTGGGCAAGTCCGTCGTTATGTCTTTATCAATTAAGCAGATAAAAGGTCTGGAGTTGATTTGAGGTGTGGTGCTTGCATGTGGAAGATTTTGCTGTGAACAGACAACATGCAGTCAAAGCAGCTCTCCATGCAGGTGAAAGAAGCCATCCTTAAGCTGTGAAAACAGAAAAAACCCATCCGAGAAATTGCTACAATATTACGAGTGGCAAAATCTACAGTTTGGTACATCCTGAGAAAGAAAGCAAGCACTGGTGAACTCAGCAATGCAAAAAGACCTGGACGTCCACGGAAGACAACAGTGGTGGATGATCGCAGAATCATTTCCATGGTGAAGAGATACCCCTTCACAACAGCCAACCAAGTGAACAACACTCTCCAGGGGGTAGGCGTATCGATATCCAAGTCTACCATAAAGAGAAGACTGCATGAAAGTAAATACAGAGGGTGCACTGCAAGGTGCAAGCCACTCATAAGCCTCAAGAATAGAAAGGCTAGATTGGACTTTGCTAAAGAACATCTAAAAAAGCCAGCACATTTCCTGGAAAAACATTCTTTGGACAGATGAAACCAAGATCAACCTCTACCAGAATGATGGCAAGAAAAAAGTATGGAGAAGGCGTGAAACAGCTCATTATCCAAAGCATACCACATCATCTGTAAAACACAGTGGAGGCAGTGTGATGGCTTGGGAGTGCATGGCTGCCAGTGGCACTGGGACACTAGTGTTTATTGATGATGTGACACAGGGCAGAAGCAGCCAAATGAATTCTGAGGTGTTCAGAGACATACTGTCTGCTCAAATCCAGCTACATGCAGTCAAATTGATTGGGCGGTGTTTCATGACACAGATGGACAATGACCCAAAACATACAGCCAAAGCAACCCAGGGGTTTATTAAAGCAAAGAAGTGGAAAATTCTTGAATGGCCAAGTCAGTCACCTGATCTTAACCCAATTGAGCATGCATTTCACTTGTTGAAGACTAAACTTCGGACAGACAAACAAACAAACAGCAACTGAGAGCCGCTGCAGTAAAGGCCTGGCAGAGCATCAAAAAGGTGGAAACCCAGCATCTGGTGATGTTCATGAGTTCAAGACTTCAGGCTGTCATTGCCAGCAAAGGGTTTTCTACCCAAGTATTAGAAATGAACATTTTATTTCCAGTTATTTAATTTGTCCAATTACTTTTGAGCCCCTGAAATGAAGGGATTGTGTTCAAAAAATGCTTTAGTTGCCTCACATTTTTATGCAATCGTTTTGTTCACCCCACTGAATTAAAGCTGAAAGTCTGCACTTCAACTGCATCTAAGTTGTTTCATTTAAAATTCATTATGGTAATGTACAGAACCAAAATTAGAAAAAAAGTTGTCTCTGTCCAAATATTTATGGACCTAACTATATACTGGGTGAGTCAAAATTATGTTAACACTAATGGTACTGATATGTATATACTTATTCTTGTGGACAATTTATGTGCCACATATGGTACATGTGTTGAACATGATGGCGAACACGTTGAGACATTCCTGTAAAGGAATTTATCTTGCACATATGAAGTATGTTTTGTGAATAAATTGTTCCCGCCATTCAAATGTTAACATAATTTTGACTCACCCTGTATATATATATATATATATATATATACAGTGGGGCAAAAAAAGTATTTAGTCAGCCACCAATTGTGCAAGTTCTCCCACTTAAAAAGATGAGAGAGGCCTGTAATTTTCATCATTGGTATACCTCAACTATGAGAGACAAAATGAGAAAAAAAAATCCAGAAAATCACATTGTCTGATTTTTAAAGAATTTATTTGCAAATTATGGTGGAAAATAAGTATTTGGTCTATAACAAAAGTTCATCTCAATACTTTGTTATATACCCTTTGTTGGCAATGACTCAGTTGACAAAATCCCCACCATCCATGGAGTGTTTCGTGAGTCCCCATCCATTCTTCCCAAAAAATATCCAACACCTCACGTGGTTGGGGACCAAATAATAGATTGAAAGGGCCCATCCCAATGGACACTTGCAGGGCCTCCAGCACAGCAAAAAGGAGGAAAGGCACTACTGTATCCCAGGTGGTTGGATCATTATGGGCCACACGCTGAATCATCTGTTTTAGGCTTTTAATAATCTGTTCAGTAATGCCATTAGTCTGCGGATGATAAACTGTGGAGTGTAACTGCTTAACTCTAGAATCCCTGAAGCCTATGGAAAAACTTGTAATCCCAGCCCACCTTAAATTCCTTTGCACCTCTCCATTGGTATATTATGTTTTGTAAATGTGTCAATCAGCACAAGCAGCAAGCAGCCTGCTGTCCCATCCCCACCCTCGATGGAGTTCAACTTGGACAAAAAGTTCTCGCAGCTCAAGCCAAGGCTCCTTATCTACCTGCAAGGTGTGTGGAGTTGCATAAGGTAAATATAATACAGTATATCGTTCAGCATTTCTTGTCTCACATTTCTTTTTATCCTACACTTACTCAGATCTTTGTAGACACAGAACACACATGAAAGGCATGTATTTAAAATAACGATATACTATATTATTTACCCTATAGCAACCCTATATATTTTATACATATATTATATACATATATAGTCCATTCCTGGACTCTGTGGGATATCGAACATTGAAATGTATATGCTTGTTTGACTGTTTATTTGTTGGAAAACACATATAAGCAGAATATGAACCCAGGATACCAAATCTGTGAACCAATAGCACTAACCAAACTGAACACAATAAATAATGGGACTTTTTTGTTGACACACATTATAGACAGTGCTTTACCACTTTACTGTATTTCTTTTCAGATTAAATACCTGCATCCATATTGCCCTTTGCTGCTATTCTCATAAAAGACCCACTTTTTGCACTCTGCATTGATTTTAGCATCATTTTATCTTACTCTGTGAGGTGATAGGTAATATTAAACATCCTTTCACATACTGCCACTGTAGCTCCTCACTTACTATCTGCCACCTGTCACAGACTGGTGTTTATTTTTTTCAATCTAATCAGTCTACTGTGTCTCTGCTCTGGTCTCTGGGTAGCCATTGGTTTTAGCTTATAATCAAAAAGTTGTGCTAGTGATAAACAACTGCCCTTATGTTGGGAATACATGCTTCTCTTCCAATGAGCCCATCCGAAGGATATGAAAAGTATGAAAAGTAATATTCAGTAGATATTCAATAGACATATATGGGTTTGTGATGGTAAACTGAGAATCTAACATGAATTACCACCATCATATTAGGTAACTGTTTGTAAGTTTTGGAATTAGGATAATCACCCTGGACAAACACTCTGAGTGAGCTTAAATGGACAGGAAGCTTTAGGATGCTGAATAATACTAAGCCAGTGAATTGCTGAAGTGAAGGTGCAGTGGCTTCAAGACTACCTTACTAAGCAACAGCTGATGCTGAAAGTGGTTACTGCACTGATCTCTAATGCTCAGGTAGAGATCGGCATGTACATCCCTGGAAAGGCTAAATGTTTTGGAAACACTGGGCAACAATGAACTAAAAAGATGCTGATCTGACAGAGATGGAATAATATTTGCAACAAATCTTGTATGTTACATGGTCAATCCATCTATGCATAAAAGCCATGCACATTCAGCTGAAATTAAAGTGTTGGTAATGTTAAACTTTCTAGCAACAGGGAAAATGCAGCTTTGTAATAGAGGTGATTTGGGTGTGTCACAACCAAACATTTCTTGAATTTTGCACCAAAATTTGAACAAGTTTACAACGCTTGAGGCAATATGACATTTGACAATGACTCAGCGCGAGGTAATGTTAAATGAGATGTATTCAAGAAAATCATGCATGCAGCTAAAGATTATTTCCCCCCAATCTGTATGAGCACGCATATGTGAATTGCAGGTATCAACACACAGGTGGTCATAGATTAAAACTGTATTGCAGTAGGCAGCATATTACCCCTGAAGATAAACAGGGCAGGGTGGGTGATCGATAGTGAAAAGTCACATAGGTATGCTGAGTTTAGCATTCTACAAACCCCTGGAACAATCTTACAAGCCTGAGAAGGTTCAAGAAAGCAAGAGTGGATTCAGGAGCATTGGATAAACAGAGCCTTGCAGAAGATAAGGGAGTATCATGGAGAGAGGCACAGCACGTCATGCAACTCTAGAAGACGATGGGGAACAGTGCAGAAAACTACAAAACATCATCAAGAGTGTCAGTTTGCAGAAAGGAGTGCCATAAAATGGTAATGCCATTCATTCTCAGTTGTGGCCTCCTACTCCTTACTGGGACTGGTAAAAGGATGCTTTGTAACTTCTTCTCATGCCCTACTCTAAGGTGGAACAAATTCTGATCCTAGTCAAACTTTCAGTGCAACTCCAAGGAGTAATTGTGAAATGCTTGATAAATACAGGAACTGATCTTAATCTAAGTCACAAGTATAGACAAACACAATACGTTTAAGCTAATAACACACAAATATATATTCTTTCACGTCTTTATTGTACACATCCATCAAACATTCAAAGTATGCTATGGAAAAAGTAAGTGAACCCTAGCAAAGCAGCTCCAAATCATGGTGCTCCATTCACAAAAGTTCATCACTGGGATGATGTTTTCATTTTGGTATTCTGTGCCATTATTATGCCATACAGTATGTACTGTTGCACATTCTTCCCAAACTATTCAAGCTTAGTTTTCTATCAGTCCACAAAACATTTTCCCAATAGTAATGTGGAAAGTCAAGGTTTGGAAAACTTTATGTGTTATGCCTTTCAAGTCATCTTGGTTGTGTGCCTACTTCTTGAGAGGGTAGCCATAGTACTAAATAATTTCCCTTTATAAACAGTTTGTGTAACTGTGAATTAATGAATACCTAAACTCTTTGAAAGTACTTTGCAATCCTTTTCAAGCCTTATAAAATCAACAGCTGTTGATTGTAGATTTTCTGAGGTCTCTTTTTGTGAGGCAAGTGTTACATAAACAAATGCTTCTTGTGAACAGCAAATGCAAAAAGTTGGGAGTTTTTTTTTTTTTTATAAATTAAAACATCTCTAAACTACACCTCCAAACTTGTTTCATGTCTTTAATCCAGATTTGTCAACTCACTCTGACTCCAGATAGCTTTTGCTGAAGTTGTCACCCTACAGGTTCACATACTTTTTGTAACACTCGGTATGTACAAGAACAATACAATAAATTTGTATGTTAGTAGTTAAAGCAGACTGTGTTTTTTCATTATTGTAATTTAGATGAAAATCAAGCCATATTTTAAGACAGATGTATAGATAAATACAATGATTTCTAAAGGGTTCACATACTGTACTCATTCTTGCCACTGTATGTCTTATAGAACACTGTATTGGCTTAAGTAGGCTTTAGCTATGTATTTTATCTGTTATATTGATACACCTAAATAACAGTATGTCAGCACTGGTTGCTAAATTGCTAGATGACATAAGTAAAAAACTGAAAATATCTAGTACATGAATTTCTCTATATAAAGCTCTGATTTAGAAATACCTTGTTGAAAAAAATACATTCTACTTCCTTAACTATAGTGAAGGAGAGACAGAATAAACAAAAAAAGATTCAATTATTTATTTTTTTATATTTGAAAGGAAAATCACAATCTTTGAAAAACTGTTTCTGTTTATTTCAGCATTAGCAAATGAATTATGAATTAAAAACATTAAGTAAATGATATTGCTATGGTAGGACCACTTCTATTAAAAACTTGCTGTTTTAATTTTTTCAAATGTGCCTCGTCCAAGCTTTCGGGCAGAAAACCATGCTGGAGAGGACAGGAGCCAGTCAGGATCTCTTTAGCCTAAAAATGGAAAATAATTGCAGTGTTAGCATACCTAAATGGCTATGGGTGAGCTAGGCAATTGTTTTGAAGTTGTGCTTATGTCTTATATTACTTGATTGTAATGGAATAAACATATATGATACTCACAATCTTATATATAAACGTCTACACGTGGAAGTGTGTGTGTCTGTCTGTCCGGCCCAGAAGTGAGAGGTGGAGTCGGGGTAAGGGGTCCACCTCCGAGGAAACAGACACTCGCTTAGCTGCTAATACACAAGCGAGGCTAGCACGTCAGCTAAACTAAATCTCAGAAGAAAGAGACCCTCGCTTAGTTGCTAATACACAAGCGAGGTGAGCACATCAGCAAAATGGTATCCCTTTTATTTTTCCTCCCGCCGCTTATACACAAGCGAAGCAAGCACATCAGCAAAACGAAACATCCTAGGAGAGAGACGCCCAGAGTAGTTCCTTTCAATTACCTCACATCTCTACATTTCAATTTTTTTTTTCCCTGACGATTTCAATTGTTTCTAGGACCCCAGGCTTTTTACAGCACGGGCTTACATACAGTAGCTAGTATATGTATAATAATAAAATCTTACCATTGAAATGATCAAAGTGATACTGTTCTGTTTATCATGTGTAACTTTTTGCATTACACTAGAAGCAGCAGCATCAATAGTAGTCCATTCATTTTCTGAAACTACCTAATTCAATGTTATTGTTGCAGGTGACTAGAGCATATTGTAGCACTGACAGGTGCAACTTGGAAACCAAACCCGGATGAAACTCTTATCCATACATCTGCAGTCACCCACGCATACCAGGACAATTTATAATCATCAGTTATCTTAACAGGGAGCTCCTTGGGGTATGTGTTAAAATACAAGATATGGGGAAGTGAATAAAAAAGTATAAAGAAGGCAAAAACTGAAGTAGCATAATGCTTTCTGATATATACCTTCCATACATATACAGTACATACTGTATAAAATTCCAGGTTTTACAATGCAGTTATAAGAAAGATTATTAATTATGTAATTCACAGATTTTGTTAAACTGTCTATTGTGCGAGTTGTCTGTTCATCCATCCATTCACATAGCTGTTTACTCCAGTAATGGTTCATGTGGGCCAAATTTTTTCACAGCAGCATCATAGAAAAGTACCTGGGACAGACTCACTTATATTGGGTAAACTTAACCAAGAAATTATACATTGTGTAGCACTAAAAAGCCACATCAGCATATGCTGTATACAGCATCATGAGCATTTGACTGTGTAAGATTTTTTTTTTTTTATTTAAAAAAAAAATGTATTTGTATTTTATTTTTAGATTAAATCAGCACACATTACTCAGCTACTCTGCAGCTTTTATCTACCATGGGGTTTAAACACTAAACAAGAAATATCTAAAAATAAATTACGGAAAGGTTTTGCAGAATATTGAGATGGAAAATTTATGTCCTAGACTGTCTCTAAGCTTTCAAATCCTATGTTGAAACTGTGCTCTCTTTACAGTGAGTGTAAACATGTAGGTTCTTCCTGTGTCTGCATTTTCTTCCAGGGCACTAGAATTGTTCTCCCACATTCCACAGACATGTGACTTAACTTGATTGGTACCTGTCTTTTGGCACTGTATGAGTTAGTGACAGTTTGTGTGAGTGTATTGGTGTGCACACCCTACTATGAACTGGTGCTCTCTACAGTGCTGGTTCCTGCTTTGTACCTGATGTTTTTGGGATAGGCTCCATCTCTCTGTGATCCTGAACTGCATAAGCAGGTTTGGAAAATAAGAAATTACATTAGAAAGAAGAGTAATACACTCTGCAGACACAGCCTTAAATTAAGTGATAATATGACTGATTAAGAAAAAAATAATTTCCATCATTAGCATTGGTCTCATCTTGCTGGCAGTTTATTCATTCTGTCAACAATTTAATGTTTACATAGTCCCATCATTTTTTGAACTTTCACATCTGCAAAAACTCTTAATTACGAATCTATAAAATATTGTAAATAATCTCATCTACCATGCAGATGAAAGTACAAGCATATTCCATATTGTTTGAAATTCTGTTACCTATTCCTTGACCCATACTGTATCAAAAACTATGATAGCAAAGCCATCAAGAAGGCTAAGCAGTCTTTAATTCCTTTACATATTCGTTATCAAGACCCCTACTGCATGTTTGTAATGTTAAACCCTTAATCTCCTACTGAATTGTAGCAGGTCAATGAAACTAGGTACCTACAAAGGGGTACAAACAAATTTCTCTTTATCTGTGTATCTTTCATCTCTGCCCAAGGGAAAAGTATTTTTTATTCTACTACATTCACCTAGCCATATACTTTATTTATTTTTGAAGTTTTTTTTACATTACAAAATTGCTTATTGTACATTGAGGACAAATAAAGTATCTTTCTCTTTTATATATATATATATATATATATATATATATATATATATATATATATATATATATATATATATATATATATACAGTATATATATAAAATCCAATGTCTCTCTTTCTGTTAGTACGTCTGTCTGATTTTCATGAGAGAACTACTTAACGGATTTAGATTGGAGTTTTATCTATAATTTGCTTGAACATTCCGGTTGATTTTGCAACTTATCTCTTCGCAGTAAGTATTATAGTTTGGTTCCAGCACTGATTTATTCGTGCAAATCTGAGAGACAGCCTGCAGGCTGAGGGGAGGGAGGCGGGACTTCAGGAGCAGGGAGCCAGGTGGGGCCCTCCTCATTCATGCCCCAGCCTCCGCTGGAGTCGCTCTACCTCTCACCACATGTTGGAATGCACCTTGCCTCTGCTTAGCTACCGATATCTGTTTATTCAGCAGACAGTATCACCTTGTGATTGTTAAAGAGTAACGTTTGACATTTTTCAGAGAGAGATCAGAGCTACATGTGTTTTAGAGGGTACCTGCTCATTGGCAGAGATATCATGGCCACGTGCTCTTCTCCCTATGCAGGGGACGGTCTTCATTCAGAGCTGAACACAATCAGATACAGTGGCAACATTTGACGTTGGAGCATACCTACCTTACGCTTGGCCAGAGATACCTTGCCAACTTTTTACACTTTTGGCAAAGAGATCACAGCTACATTCTTGCCCCTGATAGCAAAACCAAAAATATTGTATATCAAGAAGCCCTCGGCTATGAAAGCTATCAATATAAATTCTCAATACAAATTATTACTTTTAAAAAAAAATTTTTTTTATTGGTTTTTAAAGTTTGTACTGTTTCACTACTGTGTGGGTGGACCCACAGGGGACAGCTAGTTTCTAATAAAATCTAAATTAATCCATTGATAGATTTTCTGAACTCATTTCATTTGTTACAGGAAGACAGGGAACCCAATCCTATCCTGACAACATGTGGGGCAAGACATAAATCATTCCTAGACAGAATGACCAGTCTTTTGAATAGCACACTCATTCACACAGCCAGTCAATGAACTGCCGTGTAGAAATGTGTTTTGTACATTTTTCCATCTACAAACTAATTGATACCCTTCACGTCCCTTTACTATACATCTAGATTTCAAATAGCTCCTTCCTTCTTTCCCTCTTTTCATTGTCCATGGTCTTTGAGCACAAAATGGTCCTGAGTCCTGTCTTACTGACTATGCTGTTGAGTGATGTGTGCAAACCATTAAATAACTGCTCTCTTATCTTAACCATTGCAATTCAGTGCCTAATCTGATTTTGGCTTCTTCTATAATCTACAATGAAAGAACCCTAACTGCTTCACCATACATATTTACCTTCTTCGTGTTCATCTTTGCATCATATTACTGCATGTAGTCTTTGAATTCCTTCATCTACAGTAAGTCTGAAAACTGCTTTAGCATCTTCAGATTGTATCCATTTTACCAAACATCCCAAGCCCTGAAATATTGCATTATGCAAAAAAGTCTTACAATTCATGTTTATAATAAAATTCATAACAGAAATTTCCTAACAATTCTTTCCAGACCTCTAACACTAGTTCAGTTTTTGAAACTCTCATTATACAGGTATGTACTTCTCCGCTTGATGACAGTAACTGATGATTTCGCTGGAAGTACAATAGCTTACGCATAACAGAATGAGCCAGAGGCTATAGTACCTGTTTCAACTGCCTTAATGCAATAGAAAATACTAGAACTCTTTTTTTGGACAAAAGAAATCTAATAAACAGATTTCATAATTAAAATGGTTTGCTAGATGGAATATTAACTCTTTTAGGGCGGATGTCGACTTTTGTCGACAAGGTTCGCATAGGAGGAATACCCAGACATTGATCTGTGGGAGCCGAACTGGCTATCGGACTTCACAAGACGGCATGGCTTGCTGTTGGACATGACAGATTACCAGCCGCGGGACTACTTCAGGTTGCTCTCTCATGATGCCGCTTTTCAGCTACTGTCAGATGAGACAAACAGGTATGCAGAGCAATTTTTTGAATCGCGGGATGCGCTTGCTCCGTATTCTCGTTTTTCAAAGTGGAAACCCACAACAAAAGACGAGACCAGTGCAACACGTATTGTAAGCAGTGCAACGTGGCAATGCATGCAATTGGCTGCTTTGAGCGACATCATACTTTGCAGGACTTTGCTTTGTAATATGTACAGTATGTGAAATCATAGTATGTGAAGTCATATAGTATGCAGGCTCATACAACATGAAAAACGGTAACATTTGTCAAAAATAAATATTTTTTGTTGATTTGATATGTTAAACAGTTGCTTTCTGTTCTTTTTTTAAAAAAAAGTTAGTTTTTGGAAAAATATTCAGCCCTGGGAGAAAAGAAACAAAAAAAAAAAAAAATAGCCCTAAAAGAGTTAACCAAATTATTTAATTGTTAAGTAGCAGCATGTCACTATTCTAAACTTACTAGTAAACAAACACAATTTATTTTATTTACAGACATTCTTGGACTAAATAGTTTAATCTGCTATTTGATGTAGTAGGAACTTTCTTAGAGCAAAGAACAGCTGGTATTCTTCTCATTCAGGCCTAATGCCAGGATTGATCATTAGGAATATACTTCTTTTTTTGACAAAATGAATTTACTCTTACAATTGTTAATGCCTTTGGATTCATTTTTCATTATACAGTGTGCCAAATAAAATAAAACAAAATATGATTGTCTTTTAAATTTTATTTTTAAATCAAAAAACTTGGTTAGATTGATTGGTTAGATCTTTTTTTTGTTCTGATAGTTTTAAAGTTCAGTCATATGCATGTAAATTTTAAATACATACCATACTATCCAGTCTTGTAGTAACAGCATGTACTAACGTCATCAATGCATGACAGTAAGAAATTAACTAGCAGCTGATATTCAGTAAGCGCTTTCTAGATTGAACAGTTCTTAGCTGTCAGGAAAGTAGAGCAGTTAGGAGGGTGACAATGTAAGGGTCCATTAATATGAAACAAAGGAATACAAATGGTGCATGTGGAGAGCTTTTATGTAAGGAATAAGAGGGGCACAAAGTTAGAAGAAAAGACATAGAAATTAAAATTAACCTCATACAGCAAACAGCAGGTTGTCGAGGGGTATAATATTACTGGACCTTAAGCAGTGAGAAGGTTCAAGATACCTGTAGCAGCTCTTTAATCTAATTTTTTGGGTTATGTTTTTTCCTTTTATCATTTAATTTTAAGACCAAAATATAAAAAAAAAGTTGAGCATTTTTAGTAACCCAAACTTAAATTTTAATAATGAGGCCAGGGCAATTCAAGTCCTGTTGGATGTTGGACTTTTTAGAGGATGGATTGGAGGACTCAATCTTCTAAGAGGACTATATCTGCACGAGATGCCAACTGATCCAGCACCTCAAGCTCAGGGTTGTTCAACTGAAGGAGGAGTTGGTACACCTGTGTTGCAGTACATAGTTGGCAGACCTGGCCCAGGTATCCTTTAGAGAGATTGTGTCCAGCACTAAGGTGGTATGGGAGGAGATCCCAGACAAAGTACAGATTGATGGGTCACGGTCACAAGGCACAAGGTAAAGAGTGCACATTATCTGGGGGCGTCAACCCCAGAATTGGAAGTATCAAACCATTTTCAAGTCCTTGAGCTGGACGGTGTCTCTGAAGATTCTGTGATGGTAGGCAGACATGAGGAGCCCCAACAGTTTGCTCCAAAGAGCGAGAGACACGCATGATGTGTTGCCTTCTGGGTGCACAGGTGGGAGAACTCCCTGTAAGGGTTGACAGGATTTTGGCCTGAGAGTGTAGATCCAGTTGTCATTGTCCGTGTTGTAACAAATGTCATACATAAATGTAGTCTGTCAATCTTGCGGTCCAAATTTAAAGAGTTAGGTGCCAGGCTGAGGAGCAGAACTGATAAATATCATCTTCTCTGAAGTTCTGTCTATGTCACACACCAATCCAGGTAAGACTGAGGAGATCAGAAGACTTAACATGTGGCTCAAATCTTGGTGTAGCTTTGAAGGTTATATTTTTATGGGGCTGTGGCAGTGAAGGTTAGCTCCAAGTTACCGTGGAGTCTCTTGAACCCGTCACTGCTGATAATGTACCTGAGGGATGAGCCAGACAAACGAGGACACACATGCAGCAGCAAGGGGTAGGTGCATAAAGTGAAATAGTGCCTTTATTAAAATCCAACAAGACAAAGAGTCCACATTAAACAGTGCAGTGCTCCATCTATCATAAATAAATAATTCTTAAAAAATGGTGCATAAGTGGAGGTTAAAACAGTTCAATAAATAATCCATAAAACTAGGTTAAAACCTGTCAGGAATCTTACACTTAAAAATTACAATCCTCGGTGCTTCCCTTTAAAGTTGATGCCTCTCTGGCTTATCCTATTCAGATCTTCCAGTGCAGTGAGTTGTTTTCCAACAGCTGAAGACAACATTCATTCCTGCTCGTGTCCCTGCCACCCATCCCATGGCGAACCATGGGGCACCACCAAGCATCCACTCCCTTGACTCCCACTGCTCTTACCGGCCTTACAGGTTAGTCCACCAGAGTAATACGTTGCTCCTGCTTCCAAGCTCAACAGGAGCAACCCTCAGCCCACTCAGGCGCACCGGCTCTCAATCACTCCTGCACTTCTTTTCCGTCCTTTAACCTCCACTCTCTCAAACCCCTCCTTTTCTTTTGTTTCCCTTCCATCCCAAGCCAGCTCTTCTCCCTATTTGGGTGCAGGTGCAAGAAGCCATCTCCTCCGCGGCCTCATTGAGTTGCCAGACTGATCTACCCTCCTATACATGCGTGTGTGGCATTATCAGCCTGCACCTTAATTAACGCCAATCGAAACACACTCACACACACCCACACCTGACTGGAGTCCTGCACCTTTAAAGGGACACGATTATTTATTTAAAAAGTCGCCCTGCGCCATGGGCCACTCATCAGATGTGCATTGAGACTCCTTTTGGAACAGATGGGACCTGTTCCAATGCGATGGGTTACATCTGAACCACAGAGGCACAATGTATTTGGGGAAGCGTACGAGTAGTAAGTCAAGGATTGCTTAAACTAGTGTATTGGGGCAGGAAGTTTAGGACAGGGTAGGTTTAGAACTGTACATGGAGGAACAAAACAATAGTGTAGCAAATGCATACTAATGTAAATTCTAACCCAGCATTTAAATGCAAAAGTAAAATGAGTAACACATTAAATACAGCTTGTCTTAACGCGATAAGTTTAAAAAAAAAAACAAGTGAGTTAAAGTTGTATGTAGCAGAGCATAATTATTATTGCAATAAGAGAAACTTGGCTAAATAAAAAAGATGGGGATGAGTATAACAGAGGGATACACATTTTAGGATGGAAAAATAGAACATAAAAAGAGGTGGTTTGCAGTTTAAGTCAAATTAAATTTAAACTCAATTCCTTTTCAATTGGACAATGAGCCACATCTTAGTTAAGAAATCTGCCTTCGTCTGGAAAGCATTAGGGAAAGAGGCCTTATTTTTGGAGTGTGTTATAGACACCCCAATGCAGACAGTAATTTCAACGCACATCTTTTTAGTAATATTAAATAGGCATGTTTACAGGGGGATATTATAGTCATGGGGGACTTTAACTGCCTGAATATTAACTGGGATAAACTTTCAAATAGCTGAGCACAAGAGCAGAAGATTTTAGAAATAATCAGTGACTGCTTTATAACACAGTATGTTAAAACACCAACAAAGGTGGAAGCCGATCTACATTTAGTATTTTTTAATAATCAGGGCATAATTGAGGGTGTAGAGGTGATTGAACTATTAGGGTCAAGTGACCTTAAATTCTCAGTGTACAATTCTACTTATAAAACTACAGATATGAAAGCAGAAGGAAAATAAGACAGTAGATGTAACTCTTTTTTTCCAGCATAAACTGATGTTGTTTCGCACTTTTTTGTTCATTGCAAAGAAAACTTTGAGACTTGTTATGAAACTACGCACAACTACCCATGCAGATGCTCAGTGGAGCACTGACTCAGCTATACCTGTATAATGTTGTGCCTACACTCTTGCCAAGACTGTCCAAGACCAGAAATTTTGCAACAGACTGTCACTTTCTTTTGGTCTAACAAGAAAGAGACAGCCTGTTGCAGGTTTCCTGAGACTCATCAAAAATATTGGCATGGCATTAAGAATTTTTTGCATCGCATTGTTATTGTTGGTGGTCATTTTTGGTTGAAAAAACATTTGTTTAACTGAAAAATTAAATCTGTTAAACATGATGTTGTATGAATGTTTATCCAGGCCAACAAAATGTATTCGTTATTCTGAAAATGTTGTTACTTTGGTACTATAAAGGGATTTGACATGTATTTTACCTTACGCTATTTTGGCTACACAACTTAAGACCGATTGAATTCCACTATAGGAAGACTGTGTTTTTTGCTAAACTGCTTAAGCACAAAAATGACTAAGCTTAAACTGGAATATGCAGATTGAAAGAAAAAAAGAAGGGCTAAAATGACAGAAATACATTCAAAAGTAAAATACTATGTGTTTTCTGATTTGTTAATGATTGATTTTTTACTATTTATAAACGTTAATGTTATGCCAAGGTGCAGCATGGGAGGAAAAAAAACTATGAAAGGGATCAGGAAATAGACACGACTAAACCACAGTCAGAAGATGTGTGAGGATTGAAACCAAAAGTGAAAACAAAACCGTTCACCAATTGCAAAATGCAATGAAAGCCAAAGTCAAACCGAGGACATCAAGAGTCTTTTACCGTCAGGTTTTCTAGAGGCACATCCAAGTTACTTTCCAAATATTTATTTGCAAACTTGGATATTGACTTGTAAGGGTTGCATATTTGACAAAATGGCACACAACCCTCTAAAAAGCGAACCTGTGAAGAGGCTGCAATTTCCTGTAATGTTGCATAGTCTAGAAACGGAGTCCTACTGAGCACCTAGTTCTACATGTCCTTTGACTATTTTTGTAATCAATACAGAATAATGAACATTCTTGTTTAGGCTGATCATGACTTTTCACTCGTTTTTCGTCCCGTCACTGCCTGTTTGCTCTTCTGCACTCGGACAAGGAGAAGTTGGGCACTCATACTTTACTGTTCACTACAAGTTAACCTTCTTACAGGATACGTTAGAAAGTTCATAGAATTTTGATCTTGAACTGCCATACACAGTTTTAACTCAAATGCGGATTTCATAACTAATGTTGATCAACATTGGTGATTCCAAAAGAAAGCATATCCATATTACTAACCGAGAATGGTAAACCGGAAGGCACGGACCCAGGTACACGGCGATGGACGCAGGAGACATAGTGCGCAGGCGCCGACAGCTCACCTAACGGAAATACGAAATAAAGCAACGAGCACAGACAATACGGAACCCTAACCGTCCACATTACACCATAGTCAAACCCGACATACCCCAAGATGGTACATAAGCCCCAGAGCGCCTACAACGCACGTCCAACACACCGCAGGCAGACCCCCGAGATGGTACAGAAGCCCCATAGATAAAATACGAAATAAAGCAACGAGCACAGGCAATACGGAACCCTAACCGTCCACACTACACAGCATAGTCAAACGCGATATAGTACGGAAGGTGCGTGCGCCTACAACGCGCGTTTAATACACCGCAGGCACACACCCCAGAGATCCGGACTCCACAGCATATGTGAATCATCACATTACAGTAATACAATAATATACGTACTCACAGACAAACGCAAGAGGCCTCGGCGTCCCGCCCCACAGTCAAATATCACAATGTACGGAGTCCCGAGACGTCCACAAACCACAGCATAGTCAAAGCCTCGGCGTCCTGCCCCACAGTCAAATCTCACAAAGTACGGAGTCCCGAGACGTCCACAAACCACAGCATAGTCAAACCCACCATGCCTCACGGCACAAAAGCAAAGGAGTTCAACTGACGTAAATAAGAAATGAGTCAACGCACCCATAGGTGACGACACAGACACACAAAAAAGAGGATCCAGCCCCCCGCCCCAGAGTGAAACGTGAAAAAAGCAGATAAGAGATTATGAAAGCAGTGGAATTTGAAAGGCTCCAACAAACAATGGCGCGATACACATACAGAGAAAGGTACAGAATATGAAAGCAGTAAAATCCAAAAGTATTGTAGCGTCCCAGCCAGGTTGAGGGCTGTTTGGTTTTAAGTGACTGTTAGGTCCGATGGAGGGAGGGCGGAGTACAGCACGGAAGACTGATAGCGGGGTATTGATTGATGTGGTAAGGGGGGGGGGGGCGTTGGAGAGGGTGCTAGAAAGTTGTGTTTGGGGTTAGGAAGTCTGCGATTGTTCAAGTAAGACTTTTGTGACACTTTATCATGTCATTCGCTACAGTATCAAAGAAAAGATAGAAAAGATCGCATTACCTCAAACAAAAGGTGATTAATCATCAGAGCCAGGTGTAATTGAAAAAATAGCAGGACAAATAAGGGTCAGAAATAAAAGGAAAAGAGTAAACAACAAAGTCTTTTCGCATTTGCATCATTCAATGCACAAAACGGCGATTTACACAATAATGGACCATACGCTATGAGAATCTGTGGTCCCGGAACAGTTAAAGCAACAACAAGTTAAATCTCAAAGAATACACAATTCGGTCAGGTGTATATTGATGATCACGGAGAAGCGATGCAAATTTTAACAGGCAAAAAAGAAAGGTTAGGTATATATTCCGCAAATAACATTACACACCAGAGGAGATCGTGATATGCCATTCGTATTAAAATGTTTACAGTTTACCGTCAGAATAGCGTTTGCTATGACAATCGATAAATGACTGGGACAAACATTAGAAAAAGTCAGATTATTTATTAGAGAAACAGAAACAATATTCACTTACGGGCATTGTCACAATGTGTCTCCAAACAAAATTGTTTTTAATGAAGCTTTAAAGTAAAAGTGCAAATAATGAAATTGAAACAATTCCAAAGAAAAAAAAAATGTACATTGTATATCAGATTAACCAAACACGGGGGTTGGCAAGCGAAGCGAGCAGGGGGCGAAGCCCCCTAGTGGTTAGAATAGGGCTGAAGACATATTGGTTATGTTGTTTATTTATTTTTTTATTGGTTACTTTAATATCAATGTTTTACTTTAATCAGGCAGTTAGTGATGCTGCTCATTGGCATTTTAAAATGAAGATATTCAAAAATACCTGGAATTTAGCTGTAATTTTTTTTAGCAATTTAGAAACATATAACAGGCTGACTCCTTTCATTCTTTCCAGCTTTTACTCTGAAACAAGTTATGCAATGTATGTGTGTCATGGTTGTTTAAGGAAGCAAACCATAGCAACTATAGCTTGATTTTAAGCTTTGAGTTATTGCTTTGACAAAAATAACCAGGTAGTTTAATTTTGTTGTTTTGAGTTTTGTTAATAAAATTATCAATTAGCTACTACAATCCATCACTGAATATCTGTAATGTAAAAGAGGCAACATAACTAAACTTAATGGCTGGCACACAGTAGCAAATAAAATATTTAAGCAAATTCTGTTACACAATTTGCTATTTTATTCTTAAAAAAGCAATTAAAGTATAAACCTAATTTAATTCATACATAATACTCTCCAAGATTTTCACTTACTAAAAGAAATAAAGTACAAAAAAGATCAACAATTGTGATTCAAAAACATTGTGTATGAACTGTATAAAAAGTCATGATAAACTGTACAGATGTCATAAAAGAATGATTTTTTCACCTATATCTTATACCTAAGGACTATTGCAACTAAAGAGCACATAATAAAGGAACTTAATGATTTCTTTTAGCCTTGGAAAAGATAAAATCAGAAATTCTGTGTCTAATATAAGGTTCAAATTAGTTCAAGACCAGCTGTTATTTGCCTTAAGGCTGAATTAAATGTTGTGGTCCATTAGCAACTCAAGATGCTGTTGCTAGTTTAGAAGGCCTCTTCTTTAAAAAACACATCAACAAAGCTAAACATCATTAGTGGAGATCAGAAAATTCACTTATATGCTTCTACCCATAATTGGTTCTGAATGTAGATTAATTAAAAAGAGTAAAGTAATTTATATTTATTATAAAAGTGAAGCAGAAATAAAATTGTTATTAAAGGATACCAAGTGATTAATCAAAGTAAACTCTTTTCTTGTATAGAGGCTCCAAAGAAATATTCAATTGAAGCAAACAGACAGCTTAACCATAAAAGGATAAAATATAAAATGCAAGGATTACACTAATCTATTTTCTCCCCATGGCTGTCACCACAGCTCTTGATAATGAATATCCACTGTACTGGTCATGCCTGCCTCAAGTTCAGTAAATGTATCACCTTCCTTGGCTAAAGTGACAGTTCCCTTTGTGAAATGTGCACAGATGATCATGAAGGATTAAATGTACTGCCAATACCAGAGTCAGCTAATATCATCTCTTGGTACCTCTTCTGTCTAAAAGCCAGGCATTTTTCCTCACCTCTTCAGTTGCAGCACACTTAAAAGCCTTTCATTAAAATTAAAATGCAGTGATGTTTTTTTCACATTTTCATAGCCTCTTAGTCAGTAACAAGCCAGTTATAAAACTAAAAATGAAGAACATAAAAAAAATAAATAATATTTTCAGAGAATTTTAAATAGCTACCTCAACAAAAGAAGCCTCAACCATCAACCAAATTTTAAAGTCAAATATATTTAAAGGTAAAATATACCTTTACATTGAAAAAAAAAATGTAGATTATACTTCATTCTGCCTGTAAAAATCAATATATTTTTTGGTTTTTGCAAAGGTCCATTATAAAGTCATTATTCCAGATGAAACAATTCCTTATTAAGTAGTGTAGATACAGCCAGAGAATTACACAAATAGGTGTATTTAACATAGCACATGCCATATTACATTAATAACCTGGAGTACAAAACCTTGTTGAATGAAAGTAAATCTGCAATAGGTACATCTTATTTTGAGAATGGTTGCAACTATGTCCAATTAATATTTTACAGTATTTCTTCCCTCTCGCTCTCTAAACAGGAAGTAGATTTAAAATATGTTGATGCTGGTGGCAAGGCATGCAGCAAACACAAGAAATCATTTCAGTTAAAGGAATTACATTGGATTTTACTCAATTCTTGAAGCGTCTTGGGAGGCACAGACTAGCATTCCAACTGTCTTACACACTCTCTTCATGATACCCACACTGTTGAACATCTTTCCCAATCTATATATATATTTTTGAGGCTTTGATCTAAACATATAAACAGGCACACTAGTTAGGGCTGCTGTCTCACAATTCACATTCTGAGTCCCAAATAGGTCACTATCTGTGTGAATTTTTCACTGGGTTCTATATTGTGCATCTTTTTACTTACATGCCAAAATTGTCAAAATTTGGGATTAAAAAAAAAGAACAACTAGATGATTGAATTTCCAGGCTACTAGATAAACTCCTCCATTTATCAAACAACTAATGGGGAGCAGCAAAAAGTGTAACATTTCTACTATTAATCCCCAAATCTTGCATGTACACAATCTAGTAGATGTCAAAAATTGGCACTCCTTAATTGAATAGTTCATTTAAGTTCACTATTGGCTAAACATTCTAGATAATTTTTACATAAATATTATTAGATACAACATCCTCTAAAGGTTGAAAAACATCTAGCTTGATTGTTGCTATATTCAGCCTCTACAGGAATATATGTAAGGCTAAATCATAGCATGCAGACTTGATTTCCACTGAAGATTTACACATTTACACAATTTGACTTGCTTAGTGTGTTTAGGCAGACAATTGTGTGCCATACCTTTAATAGGAGGAAAAACAACATTTTCCAAAGTGGCTTTACAAAATCTGTGTTGTGTGCAGATACAATTTATTTAAAACACACTTTTTCTCTTAACAATGAAACTTTAGTTTGTTACAGCTTATTCTAAGTACACAAACTATGAAAAGTTCCACTGCAAATGTCAACACCACAGTACACCATATTCTGTTTTTAAGAACTGCTAATGTGAAAAGACATTGCACACCTTGTTAAGATGTTCACTTCTGGTTCAGAATAATACAAAATGCAACTTCCCTTCCAGTACAAACCACCATATCCATTTTCCACCAATCAATTCTTTCTAAACATTCAACACCAACATGTGAGGTTTCACTGGTGGCAACATTAACGAGTGATTCTTTTACTTTTATTGAGTTATCTTCTTATATAATACGCTACCGTGGCTGTCCGCTTGTCTGTCCAGGATTTTAAATCACCTGTAGCTCGCAAACCGTTTGAACTACTGACCTGAAATTTGGTACACATATACTACGTGACATCTACTATCCGCTTTCGTGTTGATGATTGATCTCCAAGGTTATTCCTCTTTTTATTTTTATTTTATTGTAGAATCAAGTCTCAGCAGCAGGCAGCAGGGCAGCTGTGCGGCACATGTGTAAGCCTACAGGCGCCATTCTCATTCTCTACCACCTTCGCTGTCACTTCCCCTACCTCTTCATATTTTAAATCATTCTTGAGGCAGATTGAAGACTTAAGTGCTAGCTTAAGTGAAAAATTAGGGAAAACGTACTAAGTAATTGTAACACAAACACTGACTTAATCAATTTTAACGTGAAAAGATGCAGACAAAAGAAGAGAAGAAGCGGGCCGCTAGGGTGGAGAAAAGAAGAGCTGCTCAGGAAGCAGCAAGTGCATCAACCTCTGAGCAAACGAATGCTGAATGTACAGAGAAACAGTATGAAAAGTACGAATGCTCAAGTCAAGTGTATTCATTGCACGTTATCCTGCAGCGCACCGTTACTGGGTTATTTAGAATTAATCATTTTACTCCACAGACATTTCCCAGTTGGCGATGGGATTTTGCCTGCTGCGGGGCTTGTGTGAGATTTAAAAGAAGCAGTATCGGTGAGTTGGCAGCTACTGTATTAGGATGCGCCACTTGGGACTTAATTCATTCTTAATACAACAGACACTTAAAATGGAACATATACACTGTACAGTGAAACGCTTCTGCTATACACTGAAAACTTTACACTTTCTACTGATGTTTTGTCTCATATATTTAATAGTGAGCATTTATTGAATTGTAACAGGCATGCTTAAAATTACTTAATCTTCTCAGGTATTGGCAATGAAGAAATACCTGCAAAATTGAGAAGGTAATGAACTTATGTTTACTGTTTGGAGAAAAGTGTGTGTAGTGTTAAGCATTCAAGTCCCAAAAAGCACCTCACAAATCCTCTCTCAAATAATTTTGCCATCTTTATGACATTTTTGTAATGTATTTCTGAACAGAGTTTTGTTCTTGTTTATGCCTCTTGGTTATATTTTGCTGATTTTTAATTATTAAATTTATTTTATTTTATTATTTAATGCTACTGCCTATGTTTACTGCTTATTCAAATGTGAAACATTTTATTAAAGAAAATTAAGTAAAATCTATCCTGAAACTTTATTATTATAGAATTATAGACTAGGGCGGCACGGTGGCGCAGTGGGTAGCGCTGCTGCCTCGCAGTTTGGAGATCTGGGGACCTGGGTTCGCTTCCCGGGTCCTCCCTGCGTGGAGTTTGCACGTTCTCCCCGTGTCTGCGTGGGTTTCCTCCGGGCGCTCCGGTTTCCTCCCACAGTCCAAAAACTTAGTGTGTGGGTGTGTTTGTGTGTGTCCTGCGGTGGGTTGGCACCCTGCCTGGGATTGGTTCCGGTCTTGTGCCCTGTGTTGGCTGGGATTGGCTGCAGCAGACCCCCCGTGACCCTGTGTTCGGATTCAGTGGGTTGGAAAATGGATGGATGGATTATAGACTATATTACAGAATTATTTTTGCGAGTGGAATGTTTCAATAAAGATTTAATGAAGTTTTTTATTGTTAGTATTCTACTGTACGGTCACAACAAAAAAAATAATTTGTCTAACATACGTATATAGCATTTTGTGACTTAACACTTCACGCACAAATGCAAAATTTTGAACAATGCAAAATGAAACTAGAAAGAGGTAATTATAAGAACATACAAAAATTATGATTTTGCAATGAAAGAGGTAGTGATATACAATGAGGTTGAACATTAAAGTTTTGGAAAGAATTTGATGCAATTACTCAGTATTTATTTAAACTTAAATATCTATTAATAACAGCCTATGCCAATTTGGGGAAAGGCATCCAGTGGACACTGACTAGGAAGCTAGAAGATCTAGAGTTTGCAGATGACCTTGCCTTGCTGTCACACCGCCTGCAAGATATGCAAGGAAAAATCAACTCCCTGGGAGAGACCACACAATGTGTTGGCTTGAAGATTAGCCAAGAGAAAACAAACGTACTGTGAATTAAAAAACAGGCAGGTAACACTGATTACGATCGAGGAGAATGCAGTACAGAATGCAAATGAGTTCACCTATCTAGGCAGTAAGATCAGCCAGTCAGGTGGGACAGATGAGGATATCAAGGCTAGGATTAAGAAAGCTCAACAAGCCTTTACTACCCTTCACCCAGTCTGGAAATCCACCACCTTCTCCACCAGGACTAAGTTCCATGTTTTCGGGTCATACATGAAATCAGTTCTCATGTATGAGACAGAAACATGGGAAGTCACCAGCAAACGTTCCAAAAAGATCCAGTCCTTTATCAACAAATGCTTCTGACAGATCCTCCATATTCAGTGGTTCCATAGAGTGCAAAACACTGACCTGTGGACAAGGGCAAACCAGAAGCAAGTGCAAATCCGGATTAGGAAAAGAAAACAGAGATGGGTCTGACACACACTGAGGAAAGAGGCATCCAATGTCACGTGACAGTCTGTTGACTGGAACCAGCAAGGACCTTAAACTATGATCACCAACATCTTCAAGTATTAAGATGATGTATTATATTGAGATATTACAAAGAGAGGTGAAAACAAGCAAGCCATGGTCTGTTAGCCCAACTACCTTACTGTATACGTATATACATATAAATGGCTCTACAACAAAACAACAAAAACTGCTTACTACATCTGAAACACAATCACACTGTCACTGCAATCAGCCTTTTGAAGCTTTGAAAAGATAAACACAAAAGAAAAACATTACCTTAATCTACCCTTGAAACTATTAAGGGATAACTGTTTTGGAGAGGGTGCAATGAACAGATAAACAGAAAAAAGTTTTATTCAGGCTTTTAATATAAATGCTAAATGTTAAAGAATAAATTTGGAATTTCTTCAATTCAAAGTTATTTCTTCACAATCAAGGGTGTATATTAATTTATCACATAAAATTGTATTCTAAACTGAAGCATATTTTATATATTTTAAAAAACAACCTGATGTTTTATAAGGGAGTTAATGGTACAGGATCCCAACATGGGAAAAATCATTAAAAACTTAATAGGTTATTTCATCTAGACAGAAATTTTACCATGTATTAATCTGCATCTTAAGACTGCACACATATTGGACAATGGAATACTCATGTTGTTTTAAGAAGGAAAAGAAGCAGAAAATGTTTTGCGAGATTCAGTAGTTTTAAAAGGAAACCGAGTATGCACCTCACTTCATTGCTCATCCTCCTATGTGGGAACTTTTCAGGTCATGGATAATGGAATGACCTCAGAAACTTATCACCAAATGTTGTTATTGACATTATTGAAAGTTGATGACCAGGTGTAAACTGTCAGTCTTTATTCTGTAGAAAACAAGTCAATAATAACTGAAAAAGACACACTTAAGATTGCTTACATTCTTTTACTATAAGGAAGCTTATTTTATTATTTCACAAAGATATTGCCTGTTGCTACTGGTATGATACTGCATGAGTGTGCTTCAGTAGTCTAGTGAAAGAAAGATTAAGCATGTGAATAATGTGCAGTCATGTGACAAGAACTGAACAGCCCTTATAAGCATACATTTAGGATAAAGCAATTTTAAATTAAGATTATAGTACAGATGTTTTTCATAGGGAGAGTGGTAGAGCAGAGGGTTCATTCCTGCCACACAGCACCAGGATCTGCATAGAGTTTGCATGTTCTCCCCATGTATTTATTGACTGATTGGTATCAGTGAGTGTCACTGTGTTTACTCCTAAAAATGTTGCCCTCAGTTCTTTTTTTTAAGCATATCCTCTTTTTAAGAGTGACTGCATCATTATTAAAAAATACAGCAATTTTGTTTGTGATATTTCAATGTTTCATCATGGTTGGGCTATGTAGCATACTCTGCCTTTTTCATTTTCAGAGTATTTCTTTTTATCATGCGTGCATACGACATACAACAGAAAGAGCAATATGCAGGTGGCTTGGCTCTTACAAAAATGTAAGGATTTTATTAAAAATAAATGTCATGTAATCAGTTCAGTTCAGATTTGTTATTTGTGCAAGGTATAATGAAACTCTTATTTGCACATACGTTCCTCAAACTTTGTAAAATACAAACAATTGTATGATTTGAGCACATATCTGTTATTACAAGTCAAGGCAGAACATAAATGAAGAAACAGAATTGTAAAAGTAGGATAATAAGTAAAATATACAGTAGCTTGGCAAAAGGGGGCATGTCATAACTAAACCCACAACACCAACTACAAGCAGACAGGCAAGCAAAAAATGTGCCCTTACTTCCAGAAAACAGTACCAAGAATTTGTGATAAAATTTATTATCTCCAATTCACCTTTGTTGACTTGGGTATAACATTAAACTACATCCGACCCTACAAGTAGTCATCCAACTTGAGTGAAAACTTGGGGGATAGTGGCAGGATTGGTACTCCAGCCATTATAAAAACTTCACAAAGCTCCAAAACGGCAAACAAGACTTCTTTCCACTCTCCACAGGAGTAGCTCTGCCGCAGCTGCCCACAGGATGAAGGAAAGTCTTTGGGAACCTCATTACTGGAAGAGTCAAAACAGCCAAAGAGGCAATGGGGTTAGGCCTGTTGGGGATTGGAACTGATGTGGTGCTGAGGCATTGCACACTGCACGGAAGTACTCTGGTCCCAATTTGAGGCGGACCATCTGGATAGGCGCATAAAACGGCTTGTCTCTCCGGCATCATGACAATCTTGCTCTGCTGTTGGAAGTGCTTTGTAAACTCCACATTTCAGTCGCGGCAGTCTCTTGAGGTGCGCAAACCTGGGACTGGCCAGATCTCTGTAGGTGGGTACTCCTTTTATTGATATGGTCACTTCGATAGGTGTCACAGCATATTTTGAGACTCAGATTAAAGCACTCTCTTGGTGCCTTGTCTGTTGTCTCAGTGTATGCTCTGACCACATTGAGTGGTGTCTTGGTGAGGGAGACATTTTATTCACAACTGTGCTCGGTGGTTGTTGGGTGTCCGTGAGATGACGCGCCTCCAGTTATGGGTTACTTCAAAGTGACCACTGGGCATGACAGGGTTGGCCATGAGGATTGTGTCGATCCCCACGGGTCTGGCAACCAGTACTGCAGGGTCTACAGAAGTGCCTAGTTTGTGAATTCTGACCACAGACTTGTTGTCCAGTACGCTACCACCTACTAGGAAAATGAGGCTGGACCTGGCCGGAATCCAAGATTAGGCTGTTTCTCATGAGTCTGCAGTTTGTGTGAAGAACTCATTTGCGACTTCAGATACTTAAGTAATGTGGGAGACCTTCCGTGACAAGACCCTGAAGGTTGCTGAGGGTTGTATTGGTGTTGCTGGTGTTCCCAGAAGGAGGTGTTTCATCTCGCAGAGCACCCTGAATATCATCAAGAGGAGTCGCAGCACATAGCTTGATGGCAACTCCGCACTGTACCGGGAACTGAGAAGGATGGCTGTAAGGGCTCTGAAGCCAGATAAGGTGGTGTATGTTAGATGAATCTGTAAGAGAGTAACACACCATCTGTGGCCTAGTAACCCAAGTCCTGATTACAGAGGAATTGAAGCATTACACACATCTGAATCTGTTTCTCTGAGTCACAGTTACGGTGGGTGATGGAACAGTCCTTACAGATGACGCTGCTGTTGTGACCCGCTGGGTTGGCTACTTTGAGCAGCTATTTAAAGCTGATCCTCTAGCTAGGACGTTGGACATCTCTGGGTCCAGGGTTTTTCAGGCTGATCAATTAACTGTGAGCCACCCAATTTTACTGAGACTGCACAAATGTTGAATCAGCTGAGGGTAGGAAAGGCTGAAGGTATATGTGGTATCTGTGGTGAACTTCTCCAGGCTGAAGGTAAAGCTGTTTTCCGGGCATTGTAAGCAATATTTGCTTTCATTTGGGAAACGGGCATAATCCCAACTGAGTGAAAAATGCGACTCTTCGTCCCTATCTGGAAAGGGAAAGGTGATCACCTGGATTGTGGCAACAATGGGAGGATGCACTGCTCTTGGTGCCTGGTAAAGCCCTTACTAGAGTCATTATCAATTGGATCTGTGATCACTTGCTCACCTACCAGCAACCAGAGCAGTCTGGTTTTATGCCTAAGAAGTCTACCATTGGCTGCATCCTGCCACAGAGGGTTCTCATCGAGCGCAAACACAAATGTCGGCAGGGCTTCTTTGCAGCCTTTGTCGATTTTTGTAAAACATTCAACTCAGTTGATTGACCTACTCTGTAAGATATCCTGAGACTTTGCGGGATCCCCCCCAAAGTTGCTGGATATCATGGCCAGCCTTTACACTCGTATTGTGAGTGCTGTGCAGAGTGGATGCAGAACCTCTGCGTTTCTCCCAGTTGATTCTGGGGTTCGCCAGGGGTGTGTTCTTCTTCCTACTCTGTTCCAATGGTTACATGGACTGAGTATTGGGCAGGGTCGTGGGGTCCAGCAGGAGTGGGCCATCTATTGGTGAAGAGAGATTCACTGTTCTTGACTTTGCAGACGATGTTGTGATCTTCGCAAAGTCAATGGAAGCTCAGATCAGGGATCTCGAGAGACTTAGCGAGGAGTCTGAGTGTCTTGGCTTGTGAGTGTCCTGGATAAAACCCAAGATCCAGGCTTTTAATGACCTCTTGGGCACAGCCATCAGCAGTGTGTCTGTCTGCAGAGGGAATGTTGACCACGTTGAGAGGTTTACTTACCTCAGCAGCAACATTCATGTCTATGGTGACTCTTCCTATGAAGTCAGTAGACGGAGTAGGAGAGCATGGGGGTTATGAGGTCGCTGGAAAGGGGTGTGTGGCGCTCCTGATATCTTTGCAAAAGGACAAAGGTCTTTAGAGTGCTGATGATCCCTGTTTTGAAATATGGTTGAGAGAAATAGATGCTATCCAGTGACCTGAGACGAAAAGTGGACTCCTTCAGTACTGTGCCTCTCTGGAGAATCCTCGTGTACTGCTGGTTTGATTTTGTGCTGAATGAATGATTGTTCATGAAGTTAGGAGTGAGACACAATACCTGCATTGTGAGGGAGTGTCAATTACGGCGCTATGACCATGTGGTGATCCGGCTCACAGGATTCTCATTGCTGAAGATCTGAGCGGCTGGACTAGGCCAAGGGGATACCTATGTAACACCTGGCTACAGCAGGTAGGTGGTCATTTGCAAAGGGTGGGACTGGACTGTGTGTCTCCCAGGGGTATTGCCAACCAGGATCCTGAGCTGTTTCATCGTGTTATGGGTGGAGCAACATGCTGTACCAATGCATGCTCCCCAACCTGACCTGACCTTTGTTGTCACATGCATGCCTCGGAAATACAGAGGTCATGTTTTCTTAAATCAAAAGTTTTCCTATATTAAGCCCCAAGTACCCATTAGCTACATTATTAAACACATGAGCAGGCTAGTTATTTTGTAAAACTGATAAAATATGCTTGACCTTGGAATGCAATTTCACATGGCAAATTAATATATATCATGACTGTGAGTAAATAATTTCGACTTGAAAAATACCAAGCTGATCCTTTAATGTGGAGTCAATAGCAATACCTACATTTATCAACACAGTAATAATGGCTAGGAATATTTTTATAATAGCAGAGCAAGACAGTGAAAAGTTTATTAATCATTACTGAAGACTCACCAGAAGAATTTCAGATTACTACAAAGTACTGCAGGATACATGCAGAAAACTGAGTCACATTTTGTTTTTTTCAGAGACAGAGGCTGATAAATGAAAGGACTGGAACTGCACCTAGGGTTCTTCCTTTATTTCCAGTGACATGATACTTGAATGGTTCCTGCAAACCTCAAAAAACTAAATAATAGAAAGGTGGAAAGTCTTATAAAAAAAAGATTGTACATACTATGTCTATTTTAAATAACAAATACATAAATTTGTTATTTAATATTCTTTCTCCTTAGAATAAGATTAAAATATGAGCAAAAAATTTAATTAAAGAAAAGGCCGACACTGAACACTGAGAAACTGAAGATTATTTTGATTCAGAGTTGCATTAGCACGAACAAAACCTTTTAAAAGCAGCTCCTTCCTACACTCCTAATATATAATAAAATGGAAATAATTGTAATTTTCTTAATATGTTATAACATCTGAAGTCTTTACAAATACACAACACAAGTAATTAAAAAACATTTTATGGTTTGTGCCATAACTGATGCTATTTATTCTCCTTAGTAATGTGTCTCTTTGAGATTTCAGATCTTACTGTAGTTAGTTGAGCTGAAGGGATTTTACTTTAGCCTAAGGGGAAATTATTGTCCTCATTCTGTTTGTGATTTGAGAGGTTCCTGCATCGGATGTAGTAGGCTATACATTTTATCTCTGTTACAATATAATGCCCTTCTCCTACATAAAATAACAACGGAATTCAACTTTGGCAGCACATAAAGCACGGATTAATATGTTAATATTTATTCATGTCTACACTGTGTATGGATATACTTCTTTACTAAAGTACCTGCATGAAGTATTGGAAAATTTAGTACATATTCCGGCTATGCCCTTATCTTTAATTGCCCTGGACTACAGTTCTTACCTCTCAACAAACACTTAGTTCGTCATAAATCTTTGTATTTTGTCTTCACAACACTACTAGCTTCACATAGTCTTCTTAATATTTATAATTAATTTTCCTCAGTTTTTTTTCCCCACAATGTATCTGGAACTGGGAGCAGCACCAAACAAATGGCGTGGAAACAGGGGTAAGAAGTACATCAGGTAAGGTGATTGGCGTTACTACTGAATAAAATAAAGTGGTGTATTTTAAGACTTTCTTGTTTATCGTGGCATTAGGAAGTGGTAATGTGTTGCATGTTGGCAGGCCATGCAAGTTAGAATGTCACTATACTCTGAACACATGATAATGCTACTACTGATACACTATTATTATTAGTAATACTTAAATAAAAAAGTATGTCAGCACAGTGGATAGTGCTGCCTCCTCATGAATACCTTGGTCTGAATCCACACTCACATTCTTGGCCATGTTATGCATATGTTTGTATATGTTTTCATACCACATCCCTAAAGATGTGCTGATTTGGCTGACTAGGTATTCGAAGCTGAACCTGTGTATGTGTCAGAGTGTGTTTGTGTGTGAGTGGCCATGTAATAGACTGGCACCCTGTCCAAGGTTGTTTCCTGGCTTGCACATCAGTACTTCCAGGATAGGTTCTACCTCTCTTCCCATAGTGTATTGAACTGTGTGAATTTTAAGTATGTTATGTAGCTCATAAAGTCTAAACCTCTGTTAGTGTGTAATCTGGCCAGATCATATTCTGATTTCCTGGACTTAAGGGTCTTATTAATTCACTTTTAAATCTACATCTGCTAGAAAGGACAGCTCCACCATATGTGGGAGTTTGCATTATATCAATTAAATTGACTCATATGTACACCATAATTAGCTTGGACAATTTGTTTCAATAACTAAACTTTTTGATTTAGTGGTGAAAGCTACTTGTAAAAGACAATATCATGATGGATAATATTCAAAGTGATAAACAGAAACAGAAGAGATAAAAAGTCACAGAAAAGTTATTTGACCAGGAATATGCCAGATTCTTTACATACAATCGATTGTTTTCAGTATTCACTACCTTATAATAAGTTTAAATTACAAAAACAAATTTGTTAACTAAAAATATAAATTTTATGATTTTACTGCAAAATCCATTAAAAAAAGACAACCCTACATTAGCAGCCATTTATTCACATTAAAGAAACAGCAGCTTTTAGAAGACCAATCTCTGTTACAATGAAGAAGTGATTTTCCTGTTTGCTGGGCTGCTTTTTAGTAAGTTTGGAAATGATTTATACTATACGGAAGTGGTTAATTAAATAATCCAGGTGGCTGAGACAGTGGGTTGCTGCCCTATTGGACATTCTAGCTACAAGTCCTGCTGCTTGTCCTGATTAGGTCTGGAGGTGGTTAGCAGGATCAAATGACCTCCATGCTTTGAATGTTAACCTTGAAATGACTAGAGCTAAAACAACCTAATGTGGGTAATCCTGTGAATAATGGAATTTTAAATATTTAATTCTGAAAAAGATGGGATTAGACAGAAAGCTATATTCCTACTGAACATATTGTACTTTTTCCCCTTTATTTTACACAAAATGGAGCTGTTGGGACGCGACAGCTGCTAACAAAATTCCTTGTGTGTGACAGCACAAGGCGAGGAGAACAAATAGGCTCTCAAATACTAACTGTGAATCTTAACAGCTTAAGTCTTTGATGCTCTGAAGAAGGAAACACAGGAAAAGATTGTCTTGTTGTAGGCAGTCAAGGCCAATGAATTGCATTAGTAGCAAAAGATGTTAATTGAAATGAAAAAATTAAACTTAAATCCTAAAATTACCCACAATTATATTAAGCACAAAATGTAGTGGCTGGAAGTGCTGTGCCTCTAAAGACATGATTCACACGCACTGCAGTGTGGGAGGAGGCGGGGTGATGAGGGAATAGGCAACAGTTGTATAGAGTTAAAGCATGTTCAATAAACAGTCAGTAGTTTTTCCCTGCATTAAGAAAACATTGTCTGGGGTGTTTTCTTTCCTTGCAGTGCACTTCAAAAGTATACAATTCTAATATTCCATGCAAATTCACGTTCCTAAAAAATATATAGGCATGTTAGGTATGTGTTAACTGAGCACCATTCCAGGTTTGTCCATAGTACAAAATACTTGTATTGCTCTCTTCTGCACTCTTAAAAATAAAGGTGCCACAGTGGTTCTTCATTTATGCTTTCCAAAAGACCCATCCACATGAAGGTTCCAGAAAGAACCTTTATTTATTTAGCTTAGTAACATGCTCCATACAATCAATAACCATAAACACACAGCAACAGATTTTTGAAATACCAATAACTCATTATTTGAAAATGACTTATGCTTACAATAACACAGGCTAAGTCCAGGTTTTCTTAATTTATGAATGTCCTGCTAGGTAGCCTAACAAACATTAAAAGATTTCATTTTTTTTTTTAAGAAAGACTTTCACAGCACAAAGAACCAACTTCATATGCAGAGAATTCTTCTCAGAATGAAATGGTGCTTTGACAAGTAATGATTCTACAAGAACACACACAACCCAGGAAATAATCTTTTTTAAGAGTGTGAATAGGATGGAAACTACAGGAGGATATTTTTTTTTACTTCATCAGTGTCTTTAACATCACATAACCCATAAGGCTGAGGTTACCATAGTGTTAGGAGGAACACCAAAGCCAGCTGGATGACTTTAGTTGAGTGGTGTTGGTTGAACAACCTACAGTTCATTGCTAGCAATTCCAGAGGACATTGGGGTTAGTTCATGAAAACCAAGTAGAAGTGGCAGTAATTTTGGTACATAAGCTCCTGGGGTACACCTGGTAAGAAATTTGGATTAGACTACAAACACAGAAGTCGTATACAAAAGGAGTCAGAGTTAATTGTATTTCATAGTTGGTTCAGGTACTTTGGTGTGGGCAAATCATTTCTACATATGCTTTATCAGTCTGTGGTTGCCAGTGTGCTCTTTTATGCAGCAGTATGTTCGGCAGTAGCATAAAAAGTTAGATGCCAAATGTTCATCAAGTAAGTAGCAGAGGGAAGGATGTTGCCTAAGCTATAAGTCATCATAACAAATACTTTACACCCTGTGCATGAGCATGACACCATGGTTAACCTGTGAAGCATACTCCAGGGGTCTCAATTATAAATCTTGTGTGCACTCAAAATGAGGCTTGAAATGTGAAAATACAACTTCCTAAGAAAATATAAATGTTTATAAAAGAATACTAGAGGAGGGAACATGCACATATTTATGGCAGCTCTGACTCATATGTACGCAATAATTTGAAGAGCCTGGGAAATGACAACACCCTTGATAATGTAGTGAAATGCGGCCAAACCATCTAAACAATGGCCCGTATGCATTATTATAATATGTATTATTACAATTTGTGTTAACATAACACACATACAGGGGTGGGTAAAAGTATGTTTACAGTTGTGAGTATGCGAAACACAGTTCATTCTTATATTTTTATTTATTAATTATTGTATTATTTATTTGAATTATTTGTGCTTGAGTGTAGCAATCATAACCTGCTTGTCTATTTCCTTACCATCAACTGTAAACCTACTTTTATCCAGCCCTAACTATTATACCTCAAAAGTCTTGAATATGATGTGCGAACTGTATCAGTTGTCACTTCTCAGGGAACTCGCCAAAACAGGTCACAAATATCTCATTCAAGCTTCACTCCATTATGCCCACTGTGCTGAAAGCCAGTGGCTAACCAAGGTGTTACATCCAGTTTTTGTACAGTGTGTGTGTACATACATAAAATATTTTTGCCAACATAAAGAGGCAACTTGCAGCAGCATCTGGTTCTCCTAATGTAATCAGATAATTTTCTGCACTCATATTAGAGGTGGCTGGCTTGCTGGTAAGGTAACTGGTTGAACCCAGCATTTCATATGCCCTGCATTTTTCATTTTATCAGCAACCATGTCCTTATTCATCTACTGTACTATTAAAAATCTCTCAATAATAGCTTAGTGTATTTAATAAAAGAAACAAATGATAATTTAAATGATAACTTAGAACATATAGCAGAAGAATTTGTTAGTAAAGGAAAATTTAACACACAAAAATTAAGTCCATAGTTTAGATGTAAGGCATTGTGTCTAAGACAGATGCTGTCAGCACCATCATAGCTGTCAAGGTTGGTGATGGCTGCATGCCGTTAAATAGTTGAGCACGAAAATCAATGTAGTAAATTACAGCATACAGTAAAAATTAATTCTACATGAAAACATGATCAAGACAATGATCCAAAACTCAAGGATAAATGTACATAGTGGAGGTTTAACATAAGATTTGTAAATGCCTCCACCAAATTTATTACTGAACAAAAAGTCTTAAAATTTGCTGTTAAAACGCTGCAAACCAAATGATCACCAACTAAACTTCTGATTCGAAAAATGTAAAGGATGAAGCAGTTGCAAGATGGTAACATATACAAACAAGTTAAAACAGTTTTTAACTGTTTATCCAAGATGTGAAATGCTAGTTTTTAAAGCTCTATATGTATGAACTGCTTAGTATTAGCTAGACAAGCAGAAACCCAAGTAAATCAGACAGACCGCTTCAGTGTACTTTGATTGAATGATGAGACCATCTGCAGATTATACTCCTTCCCCAACATGGCCTTGAATATCATCAAATAATGAGCTTATTGTGGACCCTGGGGGAAGACAGAGAAGATGCACTACAATCAAACATCTATAAAAATATATAATTTTTCACATTTCTGAGAGCTGAGTTGACAGAAACATCAGTTTGGATTAAATATAATTTTCTTCAGGTGTTCATTTGAGAAAGAGGGTTAACTGAGTGTTAACAGGATAACATCCAATGACCGAGGACATGTGTAAGTGCTAATTCATCACATGTCTGCCTCCTTGCTCTACCATTCACATCTCTTTTGCAGCAATCCTAATAACCACCATTCATAATTTCTTCAGCATACTTGTGCATCTGGATGAATCCAGTTTGTTTGGTTAGCCAATTTCCAACAACAGAGTTGTTACACGTGAGCCTGCGATCTGCACATAGGCATTACTTGACAGTAATGCCCATGTGCAGCAATACTGAAGAACAGCTGAATGATACATTTTTTAATTACTGCATGTTGATTTGGTAGTAGCAATGTCACATTTACAGAATACAATAAAATTGCTCCTTGCATGTCCAATCAATATAAAACACATTGTCACTCTCCAGCACCATGATAACTATTAAATTATAGCAGGTTGCTTACTGTATGGATTTTGTGAGATGTATGTCATACAGGTTATAATAAAATTACAAGATAAGTTTACTTTTTTCTTCAAGTAAGAATTCTGATGTCCTTATAACATAAGTCAAATATACCAACAAGGAAGAGAGCTGTAACTGCTGCCAAATGTGGTCTTAACATATAGTAATATGTAAAACTGGTTATGCAAATATTTTACTTATGGATGCTCCAATCAGGTTTTTTAGTGGCAATACTGATTTTATGTTAATGAATTGGCAGATTCTGATTGTTACAGCAGCAATGAGCATCTGTTGGGCACACATGCGTCCCCTTCAGTGTGGCACGGTACTGTCTGCTTCACCTTGTGCCTTTTCACTGTGGTTTTATGTCCAATCAGAAAGACTAAATATGTCACACATTCATGAAAGATATTAGCCAGACTGTGGACAGTCAGGGTGTATAATAAACGTGTCTGCATTATACATTATATTGGCGACATACAGACAGACAGCAATAGGCATGCGCCAATTGCATGCATCAACCCCGTGTGTGAGGGACAGCGCAGTCTGAGGTGAAGTGAGGCTCGTTGCTTTCACACCTCGTGTTTCTCCCCTGTATTCGAACAAGAAATGCACCAAATCAGTGATTTTGATTATAAAAATTATCGCAATCACACAGAAAACTAATTTATAGCATAGACTAGTGGACAAATTTATTTTATGTTCTCATTATTAGTTTTTTTTTACTTTTCATGATGACCGGAGAGGCTCTGCCTCACCTGCCTCCCCTGACCGTACGTCCCTGGTCCTTCGTTTATATTTCTTACACTAATGTAATAAAAAATATTTTTTTTGTTTTGTTACTAAGAGGAGTGTAATTTGTTTTGCCCTTGTCTGCTTCATCTATAACATAATACTACACTTCAGCATAATCAATGTACTTGACTGTTAGTTGTCTGTCTGTGACACTGTGTCAAGCTTGGCCCTGCTAGCTAGTACTGTTTATAAATAATATGTTTCTGACTACACACTGGTTTATTTTTAACCAGAGGTTAATCTTTTAAAAAAAGGGGGTCAATGTTTTAATTCATTCATGTCATACATGAAAATCCCAGCTTAACCCATTGTGGAACTAAACGTTATTTTTATGAGGTGTTAAAGATCTCTGGTGGAAAAATCACCAGCTTATCTGTGTAGTGACTGAGTTTTTCATTGGAGGGATGATTTGGACAGGTTGCTTTCCTTTTGAAAACAGCTCTTTATTTTTTTTAATGTATGCAGGTGGGCCATGAGAGAAAATGAGGTAGACCACTGTTTTCAAAATGAATAAACAGTTCATCAAGGATATCTCACAAATCACGGTCATCATCTGAAAGTGGGACTAGACTTGATTTGTAGTTTTACTATTTTTTCCAGACTTTTTAATGCTGATCTCCTGCTAATGGCAGTAAATGTCTTTTCAAGTTGAGTTGTGTAGATGGCTTTCCTAATGTCAGAATTCAGTTAGTCCTTAGCAGTCTTATACAATATAAATCCTTATCTCTATTCAGAATACTTATTTCTAAAGAAAGATACTAATATTTTATTAAACCATGGCTTGCTCTTGCTGTGTGTTTTAGGTTTTAGGAGGATGAGTGCACCTTCACATAATTTAATATATTAAACACACAGTAAAACAGTGCAATTACAATTGAAAATCCTATCAATATGAAGTCTGTAAACATTACAACTGAGATATTATTAATTGACAGTACAATTTAATAAAAATTCAGTTGAATGGCATTCTTGGGGAAAATAAACCTCTTGGGATGGTCCTCATCATTTAAAACAGACAGTCATAATTCAGGAGACTCAGGACAACTGACTGCCCACCCCACATATACATGTCAAACAGTATCAAAAGAAGGCTAAATCCTTTTTTCATTGAATCTCAAAGACTTCCAATAACTCAGGTGTCACCTCCTATGTTACATATGAAGTCACTTAAATTTTTAGTCTTGTTAATTCTCTCTGTGAACTGTACACACACATATTATTGATCCCTGCCTACCTTAAAGTTAAATCATAAGCTGCACACTGATTGCTCTCAAAGATAGATTTATTAATCAATGAACAGTTTCCAACTGTACAATGTGTACTGTTATGTGTACAGAGTAGAGTGAAATTCTTATTTGCCTGTCTAACCAAAATGCAACATACTGCCTCTCTCCAGCACCTTGATAAAGAAAAATGTATTAAAATGCACAATTTCATTTTAATTAACAAAAAATGTATATCATCTTACCTGATGTACTCCTTATCCCTATTTCCATATTACTTATTCAGTTTTGTTCCCAGTTACTAAAATATTTTGGGGAAAAAAAACTGAAAAAAAATCCAGTGTAATGTGAAAGATTTTTACTCACCATGCACAAAGAAATAAAAATTTGCTAAACCCATGTAAGAACACCCCATTTGAAGAAAAGATATGCTAGGCTGTAAAAATGAAAGCAAGCAAGGGACATATTATACAAGTGAAACAATTTAAGTCTCCATACTTTAACAGATAGTTTAACTTTTGAGATACTGACACTCAGGAAGAGTTAAACTTAATTGGTGACAGCCATTCTGGTTTATGTTGTGCTTCTCCTAGGAAACATGGCATATTGGCACTCATTAAATTAAAAAAAGAAGGAACACATTTCATTTACCTCAAATATGAAATTTTACATGATGTGTGTAGGAGAGTGCCAGTAGTTTATGAAATGCCAGTCTGGAAGAGATGGATGAGAAGTATTTTAATTGTGTTTACAGTATAATATACAAATTGTTTTGAGGATTATTTATAAATAATATCAGTATGTCAAATTATAGAATTGTTTTTCAAGTATAGACAGTATGTGCACATGTGTGTGTATAATAAATTCCTAAACATCACATGCCTGCTGTAACAAAAAATGTCATTGAACACATTTACCTGTGATACACTTCATCACACAAGAATAATGGACAGAAGCGGGTATGCATATTTTAGCCTTGGTTTAGCTATGTACTATGACAGAGATATTTAGAGTAATAGCTTTACAAAATTAGTCATGTTGCCCTTTTCTTTAAAAATTTGTTTAGTCTGGCAAAAAATCCTTTGCCATTGCTAAATGCAGCTATGTTTCTCATCCTCCCAAGGTCAGCCCCAGAAGAGAAATGAATCCTGATTCCTTTCAAAATGGAAAACTCTGACAGGCCTGTGACGAGAATTTATGAAGCTTTTCTGCGAACTACAAATAATCCATGACAGCACAGCCAGCCAAGGACAGCTTTTTGCTTAATTCCATCGCTCAGACTAGATTAACCAAAGATGCTAAACATGCACAATTCCCTGAATACATTTAAGTGATGGCATACTTTCTTTGAAAGGGTTCTTGAAATTTTTGACATATATTCCATAAATGCACTACAGCACTTGTTGAGATAATGACACCACATTGAGTCTGTTTGTGATTCTGCATAAAGGTAAAAACAGTACAAAAAAAAGAAAGTGATTTCATTATGACAATGCACCTGAGAAACTGCAATATAGACAAACACTGAATACAGTTTTATTTTGTTTTAAATTTAAACAAAACTAAAATTAAACAAGATATTATGGTAAGAGGATTATTAAAATTTATTTTGCAAATATATTACAATTTATTTGGTTGCCAAGAGCCCTGATGAATGAGTAGTTGTAAAGAAAAAGATATACAAGTTTGAGAAACTAATTAGTAAACTGGGGTAAGAAACACATCAGGTTAGCTGACCTATGTTTTCTATTTTACCCTCATTGTGCAATCAACTTTCATCTCACATGGCTCAAAACCATGCCGTTTAACTCAGCAAATTAATCTTCTTATTGCAGTATTTATCATATTGCAGAACTGTATCCTTTTAGGCCAAAATGACTATTAATTTCTATTCTGTGGTCACAGTGCAGGTAAATTCAAGGATATCACCAGAAATGTAAAGTAGCTTAAAGGGATTTCACATAGGATAGTCAAACAAGCAAGGCTCAGAAACAAAATTCAGAAAAACAAAAACACCTATGCCAACACAACAACCAAAAATCTGAGTCAAAAATGAAAGTAATGAACAAGTACATAAATTCTTTAAATATAAAAATTATTTTCTTTTTCAGTGAATCCCTCCTTTAGTGATTTAAATTCTGGACATTGAGCAAAATGCAATGCCTTCTTTTATATAGTAGGGGCTTTGTGATGCCATCACAGGACACAAACCCAGTGACTATTGATGGGTACATTACTACAAGCAGCATAGTTTCATAATCAGTGAATCATTTTACTGCTAAGTGATCTTATTTAAATAACTGGTTGGTTTTTTCCTCCTATGTTATTCTGCATTCAGAAAAGCACAGACGTGTGATTTTATTACATTTATAAGACATTTACAATCATTGGCATTGTTTCTCAGTGTTTAAAGGTTTACTTTTTTTGTTGCTTTCCTATTATTTTGCCCCTTTTTCTGTGTAGTTTCCCTTCTTTATTGTATTCTAATTAAGACAATAAACCACAAGCAAAACAATTCATGATGATGATGAAATATTTAAAAAAAACAAGTTTAAAGAAACATCAAATCATCCCCAAGTAATATACTTAACTGGTGCATTCTAATAAACATTTACCAAACTTGTTTTGAAAATTCTATAGTGACCTAAAAATACAGAAGCATAGAATCTGAGAAGAAACAGCTTGGCTAATTAAACTAGGAGTCCACATAAAAAACAGAAGTTTGATGCAGCAAAAATCTGTAGCCATTGGGGTCCCAGGACTGAGTTTGTGAACTGTTGCTTTAAAAGAAGACCTTCTGTTTGAAGAATAATAATGACAGTTGGTGTGCAACAAACAGATTTTGGTGAATTTAAATAGAGCAATGTATACTGTAGTTCTGATACATTACATGTAGTTGGCATTGTAAATACAAACCAAGCAGAAAGAAATGTGTACTACAGGGTGAAAGATTATAACTTTATTGGCTAATCGAATGCAACTTTAACTAGTTTTGAAAAAGAGGAAAATTTGAAAAAACCTATTATAAGAAAGATTTTTTTTTAACCAATTGCTTATGTAAGCATTGACATTTTCCCAAGCTCCATTCTTAACAGTACTGCAGACATCGGCACTCATTCTTTTTAAAAGCACCTGACATGTTGCTGTTTTTTTACAACCATACTTTCTCTAAATGCTTGAAGGCAACCATTTATATTATCAAACCTATTTGATAGACATCACAACAAGAGGACTGTATTTTCTGGTTCAATTACTATACTGTATACAATAATCTTACACTATTCATAATATTTGATTACTATTGAAACTTTGATATGAATGAAAATAGTTTAAGATTCTTTTAAAGTACAGTAATTCTTATTAGGAGTTCTTTTTTTTTGTATAATTAACCCACTAAGTTCAGACCTCAGACAGGTAAAACCTAGCAGTGAAGGGATTATACAAGTAAATGGCTGGAGAGATGCATCAGTTTTATATACTCTGCCAAAAAAAACACATTTGTACCCAAATTATATTATTCAGGTATGGTAATTTTGCAATATGCAGCTTGTAAGGACTCTCTGCGGAGACATTTATAAACTGTATTTCTGCAAAGTAATTTGAGATGGCAGCTCAGCAATGATGAGCTTCGCAATAAAATTAAATTCCAGCATATATCACTAAGCTTGCATGGTGAAGACTGAGCAAAACAAAAAGGCAAACAGGGTAGTAGAAATTTTCATTTCCTTATTCATTTGCTTAGAATGTTACCTGGAAGCCATTCCAATGCAGACAGTATGCTAATTCACATAAATAAATTAAATGCATATAAGACATATGGAGAGCAATAATGTGATTCTTGTTAAAACACATACACTGAAAGGTCAGAAACTCATTAAAGAAAAAGAAAAAAAATCACTATTTTATAAAATAAATAAAAGATTGGTTTGCAGTGTTGCTATATACAGATGTTTAGATAAAATTTAATTCTCAGAAAGGGCTGTGCAGAAGATTCGGATTCTAAGATGATAAAAAAAAATGTAATTTAGAAATAAATTATTATTACTACATTCTTACCAATATTACCTTTCTAACACTGTTTCATAATAGAAGTCTCTAATGAACCTAGTTTTCAATAGCATCTTTTAGCTTATAAATCTAACTGTGAAGTACATCATCACATAGCTATAGGAAGCAAGATAATGAAAGAAAAAATACATACCTATTTAAAAAATATGTAAATGCATTCTGAATATTTTGCACATTCAGACTGTTTTTATTTATTATGACTAGATGATGATTTGATTTTAGGAGACATTCATGCAGGAATCCAGAAAATTCCAAACAGCTCACAAACAGTTTCTACCCACTGTATGTTTTATAGATACATAAAGAAGCTCATGTGGCATTGCAGGCTAATTTTTTTTTATTCTTATAATAGGCCATTTAAATTCAAAAGAAAATTGCCTGCATCTGCTAAAATAATACAAAAGAGATGGCAAACAAACAGATGGTAATGCTGATTGGTTTTGGTATGAACATATGATTTATGTTCACAGAAAAAGCTGGATATTTAAACAGCTGTCACCGACTCTTGGCCTGGATCAGAAAATGGATTTTACTGTCTCCTGTGTATCCACAGCTTTTCTTAGAATGAAGCCATTATTGATATGGCCACACAGAAGAATAACAATCACAGATGAGTGAGATGTATAAATAATCAATATATAATTTAATAATAATGGACTCATTGACAGACTTGGAAAAGAATCTTTGATTTATATAATGAATTCAATTTCTTCTATATTCAATAAAATCCATTAGCATGTTTGGCTTTCTATAAAGGAGACATAGTGATTTTGCCTTGTTGCCTCACAGCCCCAAGAGATTTGGTCCTTATACCAACCTGTCCAATAGGGTTTTCTAAAAATATTTCAGATTCTACCAGCATCTCAAGCATGTGCAGAGTGGGCTAACCAGCCCTGCTTGAGTGAGTGGGTACGGCCTTGCTCTTCAAAAGGCTGATGTAGCAAATTTGAGGTTTGTTCATGTCCAATGCCTGATTATAAGAATAAGTGAGTTTAGAAAATAGATGAATGTTTTTTCAGTGAATGAAATCACAAAAATAAATACCACAGCAATATTTTTTTCCTTAAGAAGCACTGCATTTTTTAAAAATACCTTTTAAGATTTGTTTATTTAAACAACAGTTTCTGCCTAACAGTACTAAACACATCTAAGAATATACCGAGTAAATTGTAAAATTATAATAAATAAGCAAGTAGGGAACAAAATCATTACCCAAGCGTATACTATTGTAGCAATAAAGCACTGCACGGTAAAACAGTCCTGTTTTACTTATTTAATCATTGAGCTACTTCTCCTTGAAACTTACAGAGTAATAGAAATGTAATAATGAGAGAGAGGAACAGCAACAAAATTATTTAATGAGACAGAAAAGGTACCATACTTCGATTTCATACATATTATAAACTGCAGTTCTAGGCATGCATCTTATTCAGGCATCTCCTGACATGTATCCATTGTCGTCAAAATAGGCTCTGTTTTATGTGTTCCCAGGAACAAAAACACTAAATGAAGATTAAATGCCGTATATTTACTTCTGATTTTACCATTTCCATTTGTCTGCAACTTATAGTTTTTAATGTGTTAAGAAGCACAACTACAGCAGATTTCAATCTACTGTACATCCTTTTATATTTACAACACAGCTTAAACCATAGGCCCAGCATCATGGTGTACACCTATACTATGCTGTCCTAGATATCCTATAGGAAATCATGTTTTTTGCATGAAAATTGATGAGTTAAAGGGATAAGAGTATTCCCAGAGCAATTGTACAAAACCATTATGGGACAGGGTCAGAAAAGGTTCGGTCTCATTGCAACCTCAAAATTAATAAAGCAGAATTGGAAAACAGCTGCCTTTTCTTACAGTTATACTATATTTATATAGTACCTTTCACAGCAACGATAATAAGAAATTCTTTATGATACAAGTAACAGCTCACATAACAATAAATCATATACTATAACAGCAAAAACAGAAAATGAAGTCAGTTTAAAGGAAAATAACAAGACAAATGGAACAAACTATTACAAATAAAATGACAGTTTTAGGGTGAGCGCTACCAAGCAGAGTAAGTATTGAGTGAGGCTTATGGGCTGAAGCTTTTTAATAGAAAAGATGGTCTGCTCACTTCTCTCTGGCCTCTGTTATTGAGTTCTACTTGATGTTATTCAGCAGTCATTTGAAGTAATAAGAAAAGGCAGTGTAAGCCATTGGAAATGAAAACCCAGGGTCACAGATTCCAATCTCTCTGCACGACCCTGAGTAAGTCATCCTGCTTACTTAAATTGCACTCATTAGAATATTTATGTCTTGTGTTGTACTGTATAATAGTATACTATCCTATTCACGTGTAAGATGTTACTTACACAATACAAACATTCCTTTATGTATTTCTGGGAATATACACATAGGAAGAAAATCTACAACTGAAGCATTTCCATTGACATGAAAACGAGTGTTAACCTTGCGGTTCAGCTCTGTCTGCGCCTGTCTTATATTTCTCCTGTTATATTGTGTACAAGAGTGTATAATAGCTATGTCAAAATGCTATTTAGATTGTAGGCTTGCCACTGACTGATATGGGAAAGGAGGGGGATCATTTGGAGAGAATGTATGACTGCCCCACTACATTAACTTTTCCAGTGACTTTTCAGCTGTAGCCTTCATTTACACAATCTTGGTGGATAGCTGTGCCATGCATCCATGACTGTCAGTCATATAGTGTGGCATCCCAGGCAACTCAGTCAGAACAACTATCCATCCATCCATCCATTCTCCAACCCGCTGAATCCGAACACAGGGTCACGGGGGTCTGCTGGAGCCAATCCCAGCCAACACAGGGCACAAGGCAGGAAACAATCCTGGGCAGGGTGCCAACCCACCGCAGGACACACACAAACACACCCACACACCAAGCACACACTAGGGCCAATTTAGAATCACCAATCCACCTAACCTGCATGTCTTTGGACTGTGGGAGGAACCGGAGCGCCCGGAGGAAACCCACGCAGACACGGGGAGAAACATGCAAACTCCACGCAGGGAGGACCCGGGAATTGAACCCAGGTCCCCAGATCTCCCAACTGCGAGGCAGCAGCGCTACCCACTGTGCCACCGTGCCGCCCTCAGAACAACTATCCACAACAAAATCAAACAGGCGCAAGTTGTAGAGATGGGGCTTGTGTGTGTGTGGGAGGTGACAACTAATAAGCACCCAGATAGAAGTGGTAGTTGTAGTGACAGTAGTAGCAGTACTGACACTTGTGCAGTCATTCTCACTGTGTCATTGCGAGATTTTTATATGTTCTACAGGCTCTAGAAAGATTCTAAAGACAGATGTTAAGTTAATTTGTAATTCTGAATGGGAATACATGTAGTTGAGTATGTCCTACGTTACCAAAGGTAGACACCTGCCTTGACATTGATGCTGCTAGGATAATCTACAGTTTCCCAGGTCTTCTGTTTTGAGTATAAAATGTGGGTTAAGGAGATAGATGGATGGATGGATGGAGTTAAAATGTGTTAGTGTATCTATTGGTTTGAAACAAGCGAGAGAAACAGCACAGTAATTTGTCATTGATCTATTTTTTAAATTAGCACCAGTCTTTTTTTTGTTTATAGAGTAATATGTCAAATAGAAAGCATGCAGGCATATCTAAAATCTCTGCATCATGCAGAAACAGCATTCATCAAGATAAATGTTAAGTGCAATCAATGCCTGCTTCAGAGAGACAGAGACATAAGTCAAAAATTTTTCAGTGGTGGCAGCATTAATTAAAAAAGGAAAACTGAGATGTAGTTCGAGCTACAACTTCTGTCACTAGGTTTTTCCCTCAAAATGTAAACTTGTGGACAAAACATATATTAAGATATAATTTTTATAACATTCAACAAGAGGAAGGAGAGTTTGCCTAAGAAAAGATGGGGTACAAATAGATCACTTTCTATAATTAAACTGCAACACTGATGTGAAAAAATAAAACAGAATTTAAAAAAAAAATGTACAAAAAGAATGACTAAAAAAATATACCATCATAAAAAAACAGAATGGAAATTAAATTTGGTGTTCAACAGATATTATAATGCACTTCTACGTAAATGGAAAGCAACCCCATTTTCCTATTAGTGTGGATATGCTACATTCTTCAGCAGCTCAGCCCAATTAAATTGCACAGTTCTCTTTCTTGACTCCGTCAATGCTTTATAGCTGAAACCTCAAGCTCGGCACTGCAGTCTGGAATATTTAGTGACCCTTTCAGCTGCAACTGTTTAGGCACTGAAGTATATTTCACTACCCCCCCCCCCCCCCCCCCCCCCCCCCCCCCCCCCCTATTATTATTGGATATCATTGCTACATTCAGACTTGTTTCTTTCATTTCACCAACAGTGGGAGACTGCAAGATGCTAATGGCAGGTATCCCTTAAAAAAAAAACAAAAAAACACTACAATTCAAAGCTGCACTGAATTTGAAATTCACAACTGTGGGTGGTGACGACAGTCAGGATTTGCTGTATCATAAATCTTCACTCCATCCCCAGTTCTCTGGCTGAATTGATTATTTTGTCTTCTTTTACTTATTATTATGCAACAATTGAAAAATTTGCCCAAATCTATAAATAACAAAAACATGTTTTAAATTACTGTATTGCTATTTCTTGATTATTCTAAATTTATGATGAGTCTTTTTCCTCCATGTTATTGGCAAAATGCATTTAACATCCAGCTGATTATCCTTAAATCCTGAAAAAACAATTTTCTCATATATTAATTATGTATGTAAAAGCTGCATCGCCCTCTCCACCCTTTCTATTTAATCTTTTTATTTTTTTTAAAGAAACCAAATCAGCTAAATAGTACTTATGAGCAGGTATTCTCTAAACAAAACCTTTTCTTAGGATTTTACTAATCATAAACTAATTATAGGTCTAAGCAATCCAGCCAAACTGACAGTATGCAAGTCTCATTGGCAGGATTTTCATGCTGCCATGAATTTTATATTTGATCTTTATAATGAGGTGGATTGCTGTGAGATCTCCACTGCTAAAATCAGGATTTTGAAGATCCACCATGATTGCCACCACTTTTGGCAGATATGCAAATTGCATGTACTGAATGTTTTTGGGAAAAGTCAAGTTATCATTTAGCGATAACTGCATTAGCATTTTGACATTTTAGTACATTATCACAGAAGGACAAGTTTATTCTTAAAATAAGAATTAATAAATTTGAAAATATTAGTCCATATCATTACACTTATTTCATTTTTTAATAAAAGGTCATTTTCATAGAGACACCTAATTTAGACTTGCCTAATATGCATGTTTTATGACGCTTAAAAAAACCAAAGTATCTGGTTAAAGCCCACATTTGCTGATGACACTACCATTACTAAGGACTGATGACCAACAATGATGAGATAGCACACAGAGATGAGGTCTACCTGTTGACTCAATGGTGGCAGGACAACAACCTCACCCTTAATATCAGCAAAGTAAGATCATAGATTTCAGGAAGCAGAAGGCACACCACAGTTTCATCTACATCAGAGGGGATACTTTTGAAAAGGTGAGTATTTTTAAATTTCTTGGAATTACTATCACTGATGAATTGTCAAAAAGGCTCAAAAAGGCAAAAAAAGGAATTTCTATATCCTGTGCTTTAGCAATCCATCTTTTTATCTGTTTCTACTGAACTGTGTAAAACAACATTCTTGTGGTAGTAATATTGTTTCTTATAGCTATTCACGAGCAGTTTGAACTGCAGTGTAGAGGGTGATGAAGATGGCAAAGAATATTATCCGCTGTCATCCGTTTCCTGTTCAAGATTTAGAGTTTATAACACTTTCTACTTTAGAAAGAAACAGTATAATTAAAGGCCTCAGCCATCTTGAGCAGCTGCTTTTCGGACTCCTTTATCCAGAAAAAGGTACAGGACCAATGGAACTTGCACTTGCAGATACAGGGACAGTTTCTTTCCACAGGCCATAAGGTCACTAAGCCACTTGTCATAATAATAAATATTGTATCTTTAAAAAAATAACTGTGTATATGTAAATATGCAAGTAAGAATTTCATTATAACATGTAAACTGTACACACATCATAATTAACCTGAACTTTAGACTCTGCTCAGGTAAGAAACCAAATTCAAGATAAGTAGGAAAATACAATTGCCTAGTGCATCACCATGTCAAAATATACTTGCCCCTAAAAAAACTTCATTTCAATTATCCATCTTACTAAATATCAGTCTTGGGCTCACCAGTTTCTATCAGACATGACAGAGGGATTAGAAGAAACTGCTGAGGTAAGTTGGATCTGGTCTGTCTAGCTCAGAATGGATTCCACTTTGACACTCATCAGTATTAGTTACAACTAAAAATCTTACAGAAATAGCAACTACAAAATAAATTTTGAACTGTCTTAGCTACTTGCAAAACCTACAATTGTCATTATCATTGATGAAAAAGCTCAAAAATATGTCTCATTTCTATAAATAGTATACCTTTCCTATAAATAAGACACCTGGTGAGCCATTACTATTTTGAAATGTTTTACTTTAAGTATTTAAAAAGCAGTGCTAATATATATTTACACATCATCCATGGGGTTCTCAGAGAGATTTTTCACTCTTTACCATTATACCTTTTAAACTCTGATATAGCTGTTTACAGAGCTGTAGGTTTCCATGGTTTCATATTACTCAGTGTTTAAAGGCTTTCTGCAGCTTATTACCTTATTGTTTTAACATGTTCGACAAAACAGTACAGTAAAGCAAATATAATTAAACAGGCTTTGGAAATGAACTGCACTATTCTAACTAAAGAGGCATTTCTCTTTTTGGACTAGCATTGTATTTTTTGGCAAGAGCTTTTCCATGTTGCTTTGAAATGATTTTCGATTGCCACTTACTCTGAAAATGCTCTGCCTTTTGTATTAGGCACTCTTTGTTGATTTGTTTGTAACGGTTTTATGATGACATGGAATGCATGGAGGCACTTATTTCCATCAGCACTGAAAATAAGTGAAAGCTGCAAAACAGAGAAAGATGAATGGAAAGTGCTGCATCAGTGTGTGACCTAAATACATAATAAAATGAGTTATGAAGAATGTCCTAAATAAAAAATGACTATTCAAGAAACACATTAAAGTCAGTAACTCTTGCCTATTTCTGTATAAGAAACAGTCTAGAGTTTGCATCTCTTGCTTATTTCTGATAAAGTATCACCATCTCTGACATAACACATACTTACAAACCTCTTTGCACTGTTAAGTATTATTACTATGAGATCTTTAACGGAACTTTCAACACTTAACTAAACATCCTTAACCTCGATGCTCTTGGACATTTCTTAAAAAGGCAGCAATGTTGATGAAAGGCAGAACTTATTTTATACAGTATTATAAAAATTATCTTCTAATTAGCCTTAAAAAATCATGTAGAATCTCTTCACATAGGCTTGACAGCTAAGATGCAACTCTTCCTATTTAAGGTTAAACTCAGTAGAGTTGGAAAGCATTTCGTTTCCATAGCAACCATTTTCCACTTACGTAAAAACCCTCGTCCACTGGAGCTTTAAGCTGCATTAAGCTGCATTGGCTTTTCTGTAATTTACTACAAGTATTATTTTAATTTATGGAATCATTTATTTTAATGCACTAATACACAAATTAAATTTGTGCATACATCTCACAGTGCCTTGTGATGGACTAGCATCACATGTACGGATTCTGTAATAGAAAATGCATGATCAAAAAATGGATAGAAGGATGAGAGAACTCACAATGCAGATATGCATCCTACATATAGTTCACTGAACTTCAGATGTTTATGGCTGAAACATTTGATCAAGGTCTGACTTGAAATTTAGAGACACTTGTTTAAAATGAAAACTTCAGTCTCAACAACATGTAGACCTTTAACTACACTAGAGATAATTAATACTTTATTCTCTATGATTTGTTTAGATTATGGACGTTAGTCTTAAAAGGAAACTCAAGTATTACTTGTTATGTCTGGCTCACTCATTAAAAGGCTCCATACTGTTATATTATTTAAGAAAATGTCTGGTTCTTTTGATATACAGGAAGAATGCTTGTACCTAGGACATAATTTGTGTTGTAATCATGGTTTAAAATCCTCTAGAGCAGGGTTCTTAACCTGAGGTTCGTGGACACATGGGTTTCAGGGAGTTTGTGAGGGTCAGATAAAAATTAACATTTACATTCACTTTACAGGCCAATACTGTTGATTTAGAGTAGATGTAGTCGTAGTAGTAATGGTAGTAGAAAACACAGTAATAGAAGATCTGTTTTAATTTGCACAAAATTATTGTGTTTCATAATTATAATGAGTGGCCATTACTTTTTGCATAAAAAGAGTGTTTTTTTTAGATTGTGTATATCATATATGTATGAGACAATCAAATCTCAATAAATAAAGTACATTATATTCATTGAGTGCAAAGTTGTGTTTATGTGAATATTTCTGGGGGAAGGGAGTCCATAGCTTTCATCAGATTCTTAATGGGGTCCGTGACTCAAAAAAGGTGAAGAATCACTGTACTAGTGCTTAGTTCTGAACCTCTGGTATACTTGTACTGTGTCTTTCTAATTCTTACATTAATTTTCCCTATTATGAAGGTGATATATTTTTTGTGCCATCTTGCTGGTTGTTTTGCAGCCATTTTATGTGCGGATTTCATCACTCTGGCCGTATTGTTTACAGTTGCTACACTTGTTGCTGGTCACATGAAATCATGTGGTGCATAGTGCCTGGCATCCATGAATTGGATCATTTTTCTATCTCAACATCTTTCTCTTTAGCATTACAAGTAGCTAGTAGATATTTATAAGAAGATCCAAGTGTTAAGGTTTCTTTTGGGCTTCATTCTTTGACTGACTTTGAAAATCGGGCTCCTGTTGTTTTTGATAATATGGATACCTTTGCCTGTTTTCTGTTTTCTTTTTGTTTACATTATGCACTTTTTATTTTTAGTTTTGTCCTTTACTGCCAAGATGGAAATAATGGCAGGCCACAAAGACAGAATAAAAAGGATAAGGAGATGAAAACATAACTGAGGATAAATAAGGATCAAAACTGAAAGTACTTTGAAATCTTGCAAATAAACCAAAAACATAATTCACTAAAGTCTTGAAACAGGAATCAAAGAAGCAAGCTTAGCATGCACAGACATTTGTTTTTGTATTAAAAAAAACAAAAAAACAAAAAAAACCTTTGGGCATTAAATATAGTGGGTCATGGCCTTAAACACCATTCAAATCTCTGAAGCTAACAAAATAAGAAACCAAAGGAACTGTGACAAAAATATTCATACAAAAATGATAAAAATTTGCCAAAGTTCCCAATACAAAATTAAAGTAAAAAAAGTACAAATTTCAGCACAGAACATAACAAAACCTTAAAGTTCTGACATTTCAATCTTTTTGTTGTTTTATTTCCTAAACAATTATCCCAATGCTGGCCGGCAACCTTTTTAAAAACAAACTGTGGTGGATGAGGAACAATGAGTGACTGCTACATGAAAATATACCATGTGAACAGATGTAGGATGTAGTCATCTTTGATCTTCAGTAAAACTTTTCTGATTTCTGTTTTTATCCTTTATGTTTTGGCATTTCAATATTCTGTGCTTTATCAATCTATCTTTTTATCTGTTTTTATTGAACTGTGTAAAACAGCATTCTTGTTGTAGTAATATTCATAGCTGTTCAGCAGGAAAGCTAACATTTAGTGTTCAAAGTGACATTTTTCATAATTGTTATAACACGTAATGAAGAAAAGATTTGAAAACGAATAACAAAATGCTGCCCATTAAAAGATAAATAAACTGCACTTTAGGATTGAAGGAATGGTTCTTCTTTTACTTAACCATTTGATTATAAATATATTGATTTAGTTCTAAACCTAAACTTAACTTATTCTGTTTTCAAGAGACATAAAACAAATGTGGAAAAAAAAATTACAGCCTATTTTTTTTCTAATTGGCAAAGCGCATAAGGCCAAATTTTTAGTTATATGTGACTTAAAAATAATTCAGTATCTATACTATAGTTAAAATTTACAAAATATTTAGAGGTTAAAAGAAGCCTTGAAAACGTAAGGTGTACGTTTTACTATATAGAGTAAACTGATTGGTCAGTCTGACTTTGGTGACACAACAAAAGAGGAAGTGTGAGTGTGAGATACACAAGGAGGGGTAAAGGTACACACTGAGAGAGTCACCTTCAGAGGCAGAAAGCATAAAACCCGATAGGCATCTCAAAAACAAATGACAGAGTCTGAGAAACAGGCTTTACAAGAACATGTTCAAGAAAGACAGCATCTCAGTGAAGAGAGGTCCAGACTCACACAAATACAGAGGAAAAGTGCTGAAAAGCACACATAGGGCAAGATATAGCAAAAGTTTTTCAATTACTCTATTAACTGTCTTCAATTGGTAATAGGTTAGAAGAAGAATAAACCATGTCTCTCCCTGGCATGTGTCTTGAAATGTCTCATTGATTCTATTGTATACGAGAAGTCCTATTTAATGTGTATTAAATGATGTCTGTTCTGACTATGTTCAAAGTAAACAAAAAGTTTACTATTGTCACTTGACTTTACTTTTCTTTATTGTAGGTCTAGCAATTACTTGATGAGCACCTGAGCCGTGTTCAAACCCATTTCTTTCCTTATGTAAACAAGTTTTTCAAATTACATTTTTTGGAATATGAGAAGCAGGATATTATGTGAACCGACCTCCTGTCTATGGACTGGTTCAATTTTCTGAAATAATTTATTTAATAATATTTTAACACCAACTGCATAATTTTAACACATTGTGAGCATACGACTGGATGACTCGACATATGAAGTTTGTGACATGAACAACATTAGATTTTTAATGGATGAATTTGATATTGTTTGATGTTACCTAGCATAAATTGCCGTAGGCTCCCACATTATCAGAAACATTATCTCCATTCTCCATAAAAAAAAATAAGATTACATTTTTTTCCAACTATCAATACATACCACATGGGGTAAGTAACATATAAAAAATATAATTTTTAGGTGTAGTATTCCTGTAACAATAAGAAAACAAAAGAGAATATGCTATATGTTTCTGTTAAAGTATAAACATGTAATACTAACCCAATCTTTTGTTAAAGGTAGTGCTTTTGCTTCTGTTCAAATGTCAGGTAAAACGTGAAAAATATTTACATTGCAATTGATAATATAAAGAAAGGCATGTTAAATATGAATTGAAAGATTTGTAATTTTAGTTTAATGAACAAATACATTTAAAACAATTTTTTCAGTATTTTTCTCATTGATCCAGAGCAAGGTTGCAGGGAAGCTGGAGCTTATCCAAGCAAGCAGCAGGCACAAAGTAGTCTATTACACGGTGAATACACACACTAACTGGCCTATTTAGCATCACTAATCCACCTAAACTGCAAGTCTTTGAATTGTGGGAGGAAACCAAAGCCCCAGAGGAAATCCTCATAGACACGGAGAGAACATGCAACTCTGGCTTCCTTAAAGCAAGGCAATAGCACTATTACTATGCAAACATGCTGGCCTAAATTTTGATGTTACCCATATTACTTTATATACAATAGATTAAAAAAGTATTCAGAATTTCTTAGGTTGCAGCCTTACGCTAAAATCATTTGAATTCATTTTACCCTCATAAAACAACACCCAATGCCCCAGAACTGACATACAGTTAGGTCCATAAATATTTGAACAGAGACAACTTTTTTCTAATTTTGGTTCTGTACATAAACCGCAATGAATTTTAAATGAAACAACTCAGATGCAGTTGAAGTGTAGACTTTCAGCTTTAATTCAGTGGGGTGAACAAAACGATTGCATAAAAATGTGAGGCAACTACAGCATTTTTTTTAACACAATCCCTTCATTTCAGGGGCTCAAAAGTGATTGTGAAAATTAAATAACTGGAAATAAAATGTTCATTTCTAATACTTGGTTGAAAACCCTTTGCTGGCAATGACAGCCTGAAGTCTTGAACTCATGGACATCACCAGATGCCGGGTTTCCTCCTTTTTAATGCTCTGCCAGGCCTTTACTGCAGCGGCTTTCAGTTGCTGTTTGTTTGTGGGCCTTTCTTTCTGACGTTTAGTCTTCAACAAGTGAAATGCATGCTCAATTGGGTTAAGATCAGGTGACTGACTTGGCCATTCAAGAATTTTCCACTTCTTTGCTTTAATAAACTCCTGGGTTGCTTTGGCTGTATGTTTTGGGTCATTGTCCATCTGTATCATGAAACGCCACCCAATCAATTTGACTGCATTTAGCTGGATTTGAGCAGACAGTATGTCTCTGAACACCTCAGAATTCATTCAGCTGCTTCTGTCCTGTGTCACATCATCAATAAACACTAGTGTCCCAGTGCCACTGGCAGCCATGCACGCCCAAGCCATCACACTGCCTCCACCGTGTTTTACAGATGATGTGGTATGCTTTGGATAATGAGCTGTTCCACGCCTTCTCCATACTTTTTTGCCATCATTCTGGTAGAGGTTGATCTTGGTTTCATCTGTCCAAAGAATGTTTTTCCAGAACTGTGCTGGCTTTTTTAGATGTTCTTTAGCAAAGTCCAATCTAGCCTTTCTATTCTTGAGGCTTATGAGTGTCTTGCACCTTGCAGTGCACCCTCTGTATTTACTTTCATGCAGTCTTCTCTTTACGGTAGACTTGGATATCGATACGCCTACCCCCGGAGAGTGTTGTTCACTTGGTTGGCTGTTGTGAAGGGGTTTCTCTTCACCATGGAAATGATTCTGCGATCATCCACCACTGTTGTCTTCCGTGGACGTCCAAGTCTTTTTGCGTTGCTGAGTTCACCAGTGCTTGCTTTCTTTCTCAGGATGTACCAAACTGTAGATTTTGTCACTCGTAATATTGTAGCAATTTCTCGGATGGGTTTTTTCTGTTTTCGCAGCTTAACACTAGAATTACCAGAGCCTACGAAAAAACTTGTATATCCGGCCCACCTTAAATCGCTTCTTAAAACCTTTCTCACCTCTCCGCCAGCGTCTTTTGTCATCTAAATGTACTGATAAAGACAAGCTGCCCAGCAGCCGGCTATTCCATCCCCCAAACGACTTAGAACGTAAACAAGCTTTTCCCAGCTAATGCCTTGATTGATTATCTGGGAGTGAAGTGGAGTTTTAGAGTAGAAATAATAAGATTGTTATTTGGAACACACGCATTTCATATGTGTTGCATTTCTACAGTAATCTGTGTAAACACATTGTTAAAACAGAAACGGTTTACAATATTCTAGTAGCAAATGACAAAATGTAGGCATAAATATATAATGTATGAAGCCTGAAGTCCAAATATCAAAGAAACACTTTCACAAAAGGTACAAAAAAAAGCCACCGCCAAAAAAACCCGTCTTAGTGTGAGACATTGACATGACTTAACTATCACTGCTTCCGTGGCGTAACAGTATCAGTCGCTGACTGGGAATCAGAAGGTCATGAGTTCGATCCTGCACAACTCCCATTTGAGAAGTGTTCTTATTTTCACTATTTAGAATAAAATGATACATTTGATTTCAGTCTGTAACAGCTGGTGTAATTTATGATATTTGTAAAGGTTAGCTTTATTTTTTTAAAATTCACTTTTCATTGTCTGACACTGCTGTTTTTACATAAAGACGCACTATAGTTCTGCAGTGTATCACGATACATACGACCGCGTGTTTTTTCCCCCCAGTATTGCCAGTCCCCACGTGTTGCTGTATGCTGTTTCTTCTGTACTCCAGGACATGCAGAGGAAAGCATAGTAAAGAGCAGTAACTTCAGCGCTATATGCAATCATCAGACACTCCCCATCTGACACTGCTAAAGCTCTGCAGTGTACTTGTGACTGCATTGTCGTACCAATGCTTGCGAACTGAAGTGTCTGCATGCACTTTTCGTGGCATTATATGTGTATTTTTTGAGCATGCCCATGTAGCTCAAACACAGGAACATATGTTGATGTAAAAGTATAACAAAACAAGTGCACTTTTATTCAAGACTATAACCGAAGAAAAAAGAAAGCAAGTTACAGTAGGTGGAATGCTAAGAACTGCTGATTTCCATTCTGTGCTATATAACTGTTAACATTTGAATCTGATGATTGCATATAGCGCTGTCTGATTTAGTGTGCGCAAGAACATGCAGGTGGCCAGTTGCTGAGTGCTACAACGCACATTTTAAAAAAAGAAAGAGACAAATATATGTGACGTTTTGAAGAAATCATTTTATGACGCGAATAGTACCAATCAGAAAACATCGTGAAGTAATGCAATATTATTTGAAAACGAACAGCGTCAGGTTGAGTGTGAAGTTATACTGGCGCTGTTTGAGTCAGATCAGAAGCTGAATAAGCTGAAAAAGCTCCTGTTCTGACTCTAAGTAAAAAAGCATGAATTAATCAACAGAAATAACCGCGATTGACATTTTAAAGTTAACGATTTACAGTGCATACCAATTTATAAATTCAATGTCCGTTTGAGGAAAAAAAAAACACTTTCTTCAAAGCTGGGAATCGAACTCGCGTCTCTGTGGCACAGTAAGGCAGTGGTGCTCCAAGTCAGCAAACCGTCCTTATAACTTATTTTTTCAAGATCCATAACACACAGACAGACAGAGCACTGCGTAATACAGAGACAGACAGGCAGAGATATAAAAATAAACAGGGAAGGCACATGTACTGAAAGAAAAAAAAAATCAACATGTGCGCTGTTTCTGCAGCACTGAATGAGCTCACCCACTCTAACATCACCCCTCCCCCGATCTGACTCTCTAAGTAACAGCGCAAGTACAGACACAAATCAAGTGCATGTGTGTACTGTATAATATTAACAAAAAGAGCAGCTTACTACTGAAAACGGCAAATATAGGAGTGAGTGGGGATCGAACCAGGACTCTTGATTACACTTGGTTTGCATGGTGCAATGCTAAGAACTGCTGATTTCAAGTGACGGTGAGATACGAAGAAGGCAGCTTCGCCAGCGTTTGTGTGTCAGAACCCTTTTGTTTGGGGGGGGGGGGCGGTAGTATGTATCGTGGTACACTGCAGACCTATAGCGCGTCTTTATGTCAGATGGGGTTGTATGGATTGATTCTGAATGCGACTGCGAGAATGAAAAGTGAATTAAAAAAAAAAAAAAAAAGCTAACCTTTACCAGTATCATAAGTTACACCGGCTGTTACAGACTGAAATCAAATTTATGTTGTTATTCTAAAATTGTAAGAATAAGAGCAGTTCATTTCTCGAAGTGGAGCCGTGCGGGATTGAACTCGCCACCCTCTGTTTCCCAGTCAGGAACTGATACCATTACGCCACCGCGGCTGTTGTAGTAAGAGTGTGAATGTGGCATGCTAACGCGGCTTTTTTTAAAAGCGCACGTGTTCTCTTATTTGTACCTTTTGTGAAAGTGTTTCTTTGATATATGGACTTCAGGCTTCATACGTTATATAGTTTATACCTACATTTTGTCATTTACTATTAGAATATGAAAAACGTTTCTGTTTTAAAAATGTGTTTGCACAGACTACTGAACGGAACAGAACACACATGAAATGCGTGTATTCCAAATAACACTATATTATTTCCACTATAAAACTCCACTTCAATCCCACATAATCAAATCACGGCAAGCCATGTGCTAGGAGAAATTCGTTCTAAGTCGGTGGGGGGATGGAATAGCTGGCTGCTAGAAGCTTTTGTTTATCAGCACATTTAGATGACAAAGGACTCTGGCGGAGAGGTGCAAACGGATCTAAGACGCGATTTAAGGTGGGAAGGATTTACGAGTTTTTTCGTAGGCTCTGGTAATTCTAGTGTTAAGGATGGCTCTTTCACCTGCATGGAGAGCTCATTTGACCACATGTTGTCTGTTCACAGCAAAATCTTCCACATGCAAGCACCACACCTCAAATCAACTCCAGGCCTTTTATCTGCTTAATTGATAATGACATAACGACAGAGTTGCCCACACCTGCCCATGAAATAGCCTTTGAGTCAATTGTCCAATTACTTTTGAGCCCCTGAAATGAAGGGATTGTGTTAAAAAAATGCTTTAGTTGCCTCACATTTTTATGCAATCGTTTTGTTCACCCCACTGAATTAAAGCTGAAAGTCTGCACTTCAACTGCATCTGAGTGGTTTCATTTAAAATTCATTGTGGTAATGTACAGAACCAAAATTAGGAAAAAGTTGTCTCTGTCCAAATATTTATGGGCCTAACTGTATTACATTGACACAAGTGCTCAAACTCTTTGCTATAACACTTGATATATGGCTCAGGTGTACTCCTTTCTATGGATCATTGTTGAGATATTTCTATAATTTGCTTGGATTCCACCTGCTGTCAATTCAATTGATGGGATATGCTTAGGAAAGGCACATACCTATCTATAGAAGGTTCCACAGTTAACAATGTCAGCAAAAACCAAGCCATGAGTTTGAGGGAATTGCCTGAAGAGCTTAGAGACAGGATTGTGTTGGGGCACAGATCTGGGGAAGGCTATAAAAAAAAATCCCACATCACTGAACTTTCCCAAGAGCTTATTTGCCTTCATAATTCTTAAATGGAAGAAGCATGGAACAATCATAACTCTTCCAAGAGCTGTCCACCTGGCGAAACTGAGCAATCAAGGAGAAGGGCTGAGTCCAGAGACACTGTGAGGAGATGGGAATAACATCTCAAAGGACAACCATCACTGCAAAACTCCACTTAACGTGTTTCTTAAAACCCTGATATTTGCATTAAACAAACCCATCTATGACTAATAATCGAAATAGATTCTTGGCAGGAAAAAAAATCTGACTTTCATTTCACTGACAGCATTTCTAGGTGAACACCAATGAACCTAAATATGGCTCATTTTGTCTAAATGTAATACAGCGTCAATTCATATCCAGTGAAGACAAGAAGAAACAAATCAAAGTCAAGCTAATTAAAAGTAAACTACAACCATTGTGCCTACCAGAAATTGAGAAGAGCAGAAGTACATAATACAATTTTCTGAGGAAGATGAGTTGCTCAAAAAAAAAAAAAAAAAACTCTATTATACATCTGACATAAATTTCAATAAACAAGTAAACTATACTTGTTTACATGTCTTTGCATGTCTTTTGACTTATTGCAGCATCTTGAAACAGTCTTTTCCAAAACATTTTTCATATAAGAAAGGAATATAAGGGTTAGTTCATTAACATCAGGGGTGCGGAAATCCAGCACCCGATTCGTCCGACACGGGTAAATTGACCGTCAGACAAGCGTGTTTTTCTGTTTCAGTTGTCCGCGGACAAGTGCAAGAGACAAGAGAAAAAATAATTATATGTGCTGTGCAGGGCACATCTTTACCACTACTTTCAAATTTTAAACATTTGGGTATGTACTTTGTGCGGAAACCGTCTGCTTAAGCATGTTCTTCATGTCTGAAATTGGTCTTCAATATTGTTTACAAAATGATGACTGATTTTTCAAAGGGGAAGCACTCTTACGGTCTTACATAAGTATTTTACCCTACTACTGTATTTACACGCTTGGAGATGCGGTCATTTTTTTCATGCTGACATTACAATGTAACCTGATGATTTTTCATTTTAATCAATAACTTTTATATATTACCAGTAACAGCGTACTGCACGATAACGTGCAGTGAATACACTTGACTTGAGCATTCATAGTTTTCATCCTCTTTCTCTGTATGTTTAGCATTCGTTTGCTCAGAGGTTGATGCGCTTGCTGCTTCCTGAGCAGCCCTTCTTTTCTCCACCCTAGCCGGTCACTGCTTCTCTTCTTTCGTTGGCATCTTTTCGCGTTAAAACTGATTAAGTTAGTTTTTGTGTTGCAATTACTTAGTACGTTTTCTTTAATTTTTCACTTAAGCTGGCACTTAAGTCTTCAATCTGCCACAAGAATGATTAGTAGTGATGTGTCGTTCGCGAACGAGCCGGCTCTAAGAGCCGATGCTTTGAAGCGAATGAGAGGAGCTGATGCCCGTCGAGCAGAGCCGAAGCTTCAACCGCTCCTGCTCAGCTCTGCTGAAAATCCATTCGGCAGGGGCGGGACTTTACTTATATGGGCGCACAGAACATTGGCTCATAAGGCCAGCTCGTTCACGAACAACACATCGGACTAGGATCGTACCATTATGTGAAAGAAGGAATGGGGGCAGACGCTCCAAAGACAGCGAGTGTTGGTACAGGCCAGGTACACAGAGCGACACTGTCGCTCTGTGTACCTGTCGCTGCGACAGACGAGGAGCCAGATTTAAATGCAAGCGCATCGTGAAGAAAAAAAGAAGAGTGAAGAAATGAGTGAAAGCCAAAAAAGAAGCAGCATCTGGCTGCATTTCAGTGATATTGGAGACTGCAAAGCTAAGTGCAGAATTTGTAATATGAAAATATCCGTTAGAGCAGGGTCAACAACAAACCTGCACAGACATACGAGGAACCACCCACCCATCTTACCGAAAACTACAGGTATAACACGGTCTTCAGTTCAAACCAAAATAAGCACATTTATTCCAAAACAAATGACGCCAAACAAACAAATAAGTGTCGAGGAGGAGGAGGACGAGGAGCTGGCTAAAATGATAGCTAGCGACTTTTAACCATTTTCCATTGTGGAAGACAGAGGATTTACAACTTTTGTACAGGCCTTAAACCCCACGTATGTTCTCTCTAGCAGAAAAACTTTGTCCCAAACAATTATTCCATAACTATATATCTGAGGATGGAGTACAACACTGTGCTTTCAGAAACCACTGCTCTGGAAAAAAGGTAGCATTTAATGACAACAGAGCTGTGGATGAGGCATTTAAAAGAATAAGTGCAGCAGCAGCAAGATGCAACCCCAGCAGCCTGTCTGCTCCTCCATCAGAGGGCCAAGAGGAAGAAATTGGAGCAGGGGCGTATTACATTTACATCATTTAGCAGATGCTCTTATCCAGAGCGACTTACAACAGTGTTTGTTAGTTTTTCGCATACCCCTTGGGGTCAGAGCGCAGGGTCAGCCATTGTACAAGGAGGCCCTGGAGCAATTACAGGTTAAGGGCCTTGCTCAAGGGCCCAGCAGAGTAGGATCTCTTTTGGCAGTGATGGGGATTCGAACCGGCAACCTTCCGGATACCAGCGCAGATCCTTAGCCTCAGAGCCACCACTCCGCCCATGGCTTGTGGTATTCACAGGAACCACAAGCTTCTGCTGTGTGGAGGCTCTTTGACGAGCAACAGGAGACACTGCAAGGAGAAATCCCACAGCTGATGCTATGCTGGAGTTGAGGTCCTATCTTGAGGAGCCCCTTATCCAAAGATCTGAAGACCCACTGAGCTGGTGGGAGGCCAAGGCTGCAGTCTACCCACGCCTGGTTAAGGTAATGGTAGGAAGACTTTGCATTGTCACTACATCGGTCCCCTCAGAAAGAGTCTTCTCAAAAACAGGACAAATAATCACGGAGAGGAGAAACTGCATCAGCCCATCTAAGCTGAGGCATCTGGTATTTCTGAATGCCAACCTGGCCTAAAAACTTTTATTCAAAGAGTCATAGTGTTGTGTTGTTGTTGTTGAGTTTGGCCTTTGTTTAATTTGTTTGCTGTGGTTTTGTGTTAAGTTGTTCATTTAAAGCTTTTATTAAAATGTTAAACAATAGTAACTGTGTATTTATTGTAATGAAAAAATGCATAAAAATACGTAATGTCTGAAAACAATGAATAAGAAATTGCTTAGGCTATACACAAACCAGTCATAATTGCTTAATTAGGCTAAAATATAAGCATCCAAGTGATACTAAACGAAGAGCCATTCGGGAGCCGTAGGAGCCGGCTCTTTAAAGGGAGCCGATCCAAAAGAGCCAAAGCTTTGAAAAGAGCCGAAGTTCCCATCACTAATGATTAGCGAAGGTGGCGGGGAATGAGAACGGCGCATATACGCATGCGCCACATGGCCTCCCTGCTGCGCGGTGCTGAGAGTTGATTCAACAATAAAATAAAATAAAAATGAAGAGTAATACAAATCATCACCCCGAAAGCGGATAGTAGACGTCACGTAGTATATGTGTACCAAATTTCAAGTCAATAGGTGAAACGGTTTGCGAGCTACAGGTGACTTAAAATCCTGGACAGACAAACGAACAGCCACGGTAGCGTATTATAGAAGACGATTGATAAAATTCATTGTTTCTACATAAAAATGCGGTCATTTTACTTACAATGCAAATGTTTTCACCACATAACAAAGCTTGTTAGGCAGTTAATCTTTCCTGAAATTTGCGATTTCGCGTAGGTTGTGATATATTGAGGAGTTAAGAAATTTATTCCGTGACAACATCAATTTTGATGAGCTGTCTATAGATTGTTTTTGATTAGAGAATTTTTCATATAAAACAAGTTGGTTTCACGCTGTCAGTTTATTAAAAATAAAGAAGAAAACATTCTAACGGTTTCCAAATGTTATGAAATATCTATAAAAATCTTCACTTAGACGTGACTATTTTTTCTTCTTGTGAGAGATTATTCTCCAATATGAATTTAGTAAAGAGTTCTCTAAGAACCCGCCTGACTCAGGAAAACCTTCAAAACCAGATGCGCATTGTTGTTAATGGCAAACCTTTAGAAGAGTATGACCCACTACCAGCTGTGGAATTCTGGCTGTCATCTGGTAACAGGCACATCACTCATAAAAACCTGAAAAGTCATCCGCAATCCACTTCTGCAGGACCATCAGTCCAGGAACCATGCAGTTCAGCTCAAGCAGAAATGAACAGCATTCAGCCCATGCTTAGATGGTAAAGATTCTTGGGGGAGAAGATGTTGCAAGACAAAAGCTGAAGAACATGGCAAAAAATTAATCAGGACAGTGTTCTGTTATGTAACTGTAATATGTGAAACAGAACTAGTGTAACTATAATGAAGGCATTGTTTATTAGTGAGTTAAAATGATAAGAGAATCTTTTATATAATGTTCTAGAGCAAGGTGGCAAAATACTGCTCCCTGAAAGAACTTTTTTCAGTTTTAAAATGGAAGGCAGTTTTGGTATCAATAAAAGAGATCAGAAAAAATAAACTATTTTTCACTTTTGTTATTTGTTTATGGGCAAGTGAATTTAACTGGCGGACAAGTGGATTTTCTAAGTTTACTTGTCCGTGGACAAGTAGAAAATAATTTGATTTCCACACCCCTGAACATTAAGTTTTATTTGGACATATTTCTCATATTTCTCTATGACGCTGCCGTCACTATGTGCTTTATATGCCAAGAACAACAACAAAAGCACAAACATTGAACAAGGATGGGTAACCTTTGAGCTATGTACACCCAGTGGGGATGTCACTTAAGACAATGCAATCAACCTTGACATTTCTATGTCCAGTTTAATTCCTAATGTTCTATTCACAAAACTGCTGAAGATTTGAACAATCTCAAATGACACAGGGCACACCCATTATCCTTATCCTGATTGTCTTTGTAAGCAACACATACTGAACTGAATACCAAATATGCCGTTCTGATGTAGAATATATTTTATAATAGGGAAATCAAGATAGGAAAACTGAGAATAAACAACAAAGAACAAGACACGGAATAACAATTTTTTTAATTCAGTAAGTTCATATAGCACACATAAAATACTGAAAAAGAATTTGAATACTAAATTGCACATCTTTTCAATAATTTTTCAGAGAGGGCAATGCACTTCACTCTTTCTTGCACTACTATGTAATGATGAGTTTGAAAAAGTAATAAAATGTAAGGGGATGCTAATTTTAGTTTTTGATCTTTTTTCATTCTTTTAATGTACCATCACCACTTCTTCAAAATATGAATTACTCACAAATGAAAGGAAACAGTGAATTTTCAAAAGAAAATATACAGTAAACTTTTTTCATACATCACAAGACAAGCAGACTGATTCATGAATGTGTTAATCTGACAAACTCCAAGTTACATTTCAATTACATGTTCATACAAACACTTCTTCACCAGTTTTCCTTACAGTTTAATTTCTGCATTTCATTTCCTATGTATAATTAAGACTTCTTCTCCCACCCGTATAAGAACGCTGCTATTCTCAGTAATCAAAACTAGGTAATTTACTTTAATGCACCTGAGAGCCAAGATGAAAAGAAAAACTAGGCACACAGAGTGGGTTAGGAGGTGACGGCTCTATCATTTGCATAGTCCAGTATCATTATTACTACAGAACTGTGATGGCTCCTGATGTGCCCCAACTGTCATTTCAAAAAATAGCAAATCCTGAAAATCAATAAACAGTGCACTAGTGTATCAATTTTAAGTATGGCGTTCACATTAAAATCATATCTAGTTAATATGTTTACAGAGAATACTTGTTTCAAGGTGTGTTTTTATAGTTACCACAGTTATCGTTAAAGATTTAGTGAATCGTGATGGGGTCCTAACACCTGTACAAGGAAAGGGAAATAAAATAAAACTTTCCATTTGGTTAAAAAAAGTTAACTGTTGTCTGACAGAGCTACATATATAAAAAATTTTCTCAGTAAAAAGAGTTCAATAAGACCAAAATGTGTTTGTGGAAATGCACACATTAGCCACACCAAAATTCAAACAGGCATAGTTCAGTCAGAAATTCTTATTTTCAAAAATAAATAGAAGAGGAAACTTTGAAATCAAACGTATAATCTGCATGCAGTACACAGTTCATTACATGTTGTGCCAAGGACATGACTAGCAGTCAAAAATATGACACAGTACACATCCAATAGCAGTTATTGGCAGCCACAGTGTCACACAAAGAGGTTTTAGGCTAAGGATGTGCCTTAATACAGCAGGAAAACCCCATGCCCAGGCTCCAACAGAGGCTCTTGGGATATGTAGTATTTGTAGGATGTGTTTTATTGTAGTGACCCAGAAGTGCTTCTTGATAGGCTGAAGTGGCACAGAAAGTATTCCTTATGCCTTATATAGACCTCTGCCTCCTTTGTTGGACAAGATTGGAGTCGGAAAAGGCAAGCGAGCAGAAGCAAAAGCTTGTCTGCATTGGAGGAAGATGATGCCAGAATATTGAGGAAGAGTAAGGCTGGGAGTTAACAAGGAGCATCATTGTGAAATGTAGTATTAAATATTATTTATATGTGTATTTTGTGCATTTTAGTTTTTTTTGTTTTTCTTTTACAGATAAATATTCCACTTTGGAAGTTTAGTTTTTATTTAAACTGAATTTGAAAAAAATATATTTTTAATCCCATCCCACTGAGTTTATGCAACCACATTGATGATGTCACAGAAGTAACACAATAAATACATGATAGCTTTACTGTGCATTATCCCTCAAAGAATACTCTAAATTTTTAACCTCTATAGTGTAGTTAGCATATTTTTTAATAGATCCACCTGCAACGCAACATCAGCATAACAAAGGAGCCAGTGGTGGACTTCCAGCATGCCAAGGAGCCTCTGAGACCAATCACCATTTGGGGTAGGATGTAGTAGTGGTGAAGAGCTACAAGTACCTGGGGGTTCACATAATCAACAAACTGGACTGGTCTGACAATGCCATTGTGCTGTACAAGAAGGGCTAGAGCAGACTACTTCCTAAGGAGATTCAGGCATTTTGATGTATGCAGCTGGAAATGTTTTATCAGTCCATAGTAGCCAGTATGGTGTTATGTGCTGTAGTCACCTGGGGCCTCATGTATAAACGGTGCATACACACAGAAATGTTGCGTACGAATGTTTCCACGCTCAAATCGCGATGTATAAAACCTAAACTTGGCATAAAGCCACACGCATTTCCACGGTACCTCATACCCTGGCATTCGCAATTTCTCCGCTCGGTTTTACAGACTGGCGCACCCAGCATCAAAGCAGTGCTGCTGTTCCTGTGTGGTCACCCTTTCTTTCTTAGACCCACATTCCTAACACGGCTTTATAAATACACTAAAACTAACTGCATATTGTTTATTAGTGTAATGCATCTGATTGTAATTAACCTGCAGCAATATAATGGTCCAGGGAATAGCCATAGTATTCCTAATACCATAACTGCTTTAGCGTTGTTACTCTCAATGCACACACATAGAGCACATAGAAGATCAAATACAGAACAAAGCATTTAATGTGCTACTTTGGTTACAAAGAAACTAGTAAATTAAACGATTTTAAGATGAAGTTTATGATGTTCTACTTTAATGGCAAAATAAACTACGTGATTAAGGTGGAAATTTCGAGATTAAAGTTAACATTTCGTGCTTTTTTCCCCCACTGTATGCCTATTTTTTTTTGTCTGTACCCTAATAAGCTTTCATATGACACTCAGACGGTGGGTTACGACTCGCCTTTTCACGGCGACTTTGATATGTGATTTCTTCTTTATTTGGGGCACTGTGCGACTTTGTGAACTTGAGCTTTCGAGTTTCTCCGACACTCTGTCACTCGATCAACTTCATTTTGTTGATTATACCACTGTTTAATCCAACAAATAATATGTTTTTCCTTTGCCTCCACTTGGTATTCGCTGAAATTCTTATATTTTCCCCCGTGCTTTTAATAATAATAATAATAATTCATTACATTTATATAGCGCTTTTCTCAGTACTCAAAGCACTATCCACACAGGGAGGAACCGGGAAGCGAACACACAATTTTCCACAGTCTCCTTACTGCAAAGCAGCAGCACGTTTTCCCATTGTCTTTTCACAGAAGGCTATTTATATTGATTTGCATATTCAAAGAGGCGTAATTCTGGGAGGAGTTGGGGCGGGACAGAAGGCGCGTGCACGTGCGTTACTTTTCACGCTAATCGGGATTTATGTAGCGGAAGAACGTGGAAGTTTGCGTACATACAGATTCCTGCATCTGAATTTTTCTGTGCGTACGCACATTCCCGCTTTTGTGCTTACACCATGTTATAGTGTGAGTTCTACGCACGGCGTTATACATGAGGCCCCTGGGGAGGCAACTTGAGCTAAAAAGAAGCATAATGCCTGAACAAAAGTAGCCAGTGTGGTGTTAGGTATTGTAGTCTCCTGGGGAAGCAACTTCAGCTCAAAAGAAGCATATTTCTTGAACAAACTTATCAGGAAAGCCTGCTCCATCACAATATGAACCCTGGACATATGTAAGCTGTTGTGGAGAGGAGGATGATGGCAAAATTGGATGCTATCATGAACACCAACCAAATCCACCTTTCCTTAGAGGAGACAGTCTTTTAAAACAATTTTAGCCTTTAGCACAGTGGGCTAAGAAGTGCCTCTGGGGATCTTTTGTGCCTACCACTAACAGGCAATTCAACATACTCTAAGTTCATTTTGAAGTTTCTATATACATTTATTTATTTATATATCTTTTTTACTTATCAATTTATTGATTGATTGGCTATATTATCTGTCAATCGATTCTGTGTTCTTGTTTTTTTTATGTTTCTGGTGCTGTATGCATGTAAATTTCCCCTTGAGATTAATAAAGTTTATATAATCTTCTCTAATCTAATCTAAAACAAAACGTCAAAGGAGCAAAATATAAATTCTTAAAAGACTAACAAAAAGTAACAGGACCTGGGAAGCATAAAAAGGGAGACAAGCAACAAGAGCAAAGAGAAGATAACTAATGCTCAGCAGAGACCTATGGCAATTTGATGATAAACATGGGCTCTTAAGTCACATTTGAAGACCGTAATTATAAATTTAGTAGAGAAAGGTATCAGAGCAAAAATAGCAACATTACAATAAAGTCAAACATAGAACAGAAAAGGGAACAGAGAAAAATTGCAAACACTACAGAAAAAGAGAAAAGAACACTATAAAACAAAGACACAACCGTAACACCAACAACAATATGGAGTTTTTAATAGCATAACAGTACTGATGTCTTTTGTGTAACACTTTGTAATCAATGAGCCATCCACCTATTTTTCTTTACACAAGAGTATTCTATTGAAAAAAGTTTTGGCCAACTGTCTGACAGCTAAACAAATAACTGCATCTTCTTCTGTAGCTATTTCCATTTTTATATAGGATTGCCTGGTTTTTTAGACTTAGACTTTTCCAATAAAGGTTTTGGGCCAACTTAGTGTGCAGAGAAACAGAAACAGCCTTGGAAAGGGTGTAGTCATGCACATCTCCACCTTCACATGAGAGGAAAACACACACAGAGTCAGGGAAACATGCAGACTCCTTACAGACAGTTTCTATGTGTGGAATTCAAACCTAAGATAATGGACAATGAATGAGAACAAGACGACATTGTGCCACCATGTCACCCCTGAAAGCTAAATCTTGGCCTAAATTAGATAATTCAATAGGGCAATGATCCTTAGCATACCAGCAGATCTACAGATTAATGACTAAAAAGAGAATGAAGGATTTGGAATGATCAAGTTAAAATGCACAATTAAACTGAATTTAGATGCTACATCAGGACCTAAAGAGAGTTCCAAAAAACACTTAAGAGATAGGTGAACTACAGCATTGTATTAAGGAGAAATGGATCAAAATTCTCCCAATACAATGTAAAGGAGTAATAAACTTATAAACAATATTTATAATGCTTCCAAGTCAATCTACAAGATACTGAATATTGGTATGTCCTTACTTTTTACATATGATTTTTACATGTTGGCTTATTTTCTTTTGAATCAAAAATGAAAAAATTAAACCTGTTATGTGTTGTTTGTCACATCAGGCTAGATTGATCTGTTTTTGGAATACAGCTATATCACGCTTCAACTTTCGCGGCTTCACTCTATCGCGATTTTTTCTCATACACGCTTACGTCACTACACATGCGCTTTCTGAGAACTTTTATCTAAGCCCCACAATGGCTCCTAAACGTGCTGCTTTTTCTAAGCCTTCTGACAATGAAACTAAGCGCCGGAGGAAGATGCTTACCATCCAGGAGAAGGTGAAACTCTTGGATTTGAACAAAGATGGCAATACCCTACAAAAGCATATGAAAAGACAGCGCCAGCAACTGCTTATCAAGATGTTCTTCAGCCGCGCACCCAGACACCCACGGAAGAAGACAATGACGCACCTGCTGAAGATACTGCACCACCTTGTCACGCTTAGGTCACAGATTTGCACAGAGACACCGGAGGTTGTAGAAAAAAAAAGAACTTTATTCAAAGCACTGCAAACGAACATTTGTCTCTTTTCAAAAGTTTAAACGTGCTCCAAGACAAGTCAGAGATGACAGTTCCGCCAAGAGCAGAGAATGTCTGAGAGAGAGAGAGAGAGAGAGAGAGAGAGAGAGAGAGAGAGAAACAAAACAACCAATTCCAAAGCTGAGAGGCGCTGCACAATACTTTTAAGTAAGCGGAGTACCGCGTGAGAGGTTTATTGCGCGTTATAACGCAAGTAAGAAGGGTAAGGAGCAATGTGAAGGTAGACTGTCAGCTGTTTCAGGGGTTTTCCCAGGGGCATCTGTGTCCTCTGAGGGTGCGATCAGCGCTCCAGCTTACAACCTGAAGACTCTCCTACTGAGCTCGTGCCTTCATAGGTTAGTGGTTGTGTGTACATGTATATATACATATATATACATATATACATATATATACATATATACATCCACATATATATACATATATATATATATATATATACACATATCAAACATATATATACACATACATATACACACATACATACACACACACATATACATATATACATATACACATACATACATACATAGTGCGTTGTAACACGGGCTGTGATTGTTACATGGGAGGGAGACGACAAATCACAGCTTCCCGCTTTCTAATCGGGGCTGTGATTGGTGCTTTGACTGATGCCCAGATCCCACAGTATCTCCCCTTAGGAGAGGCGTTAGGCAAGTGTAATTGAATAGCGATGCTGCAAGTTTAGCTTTACACCTGTTTTTAAGGCTTATTGACTGAAAGGGGCTTTCATGAAAAAAGTTAGGGCTTTGCTACAGGATACACCCTCCACAAGTTAAGGAAGTAAAAATAAAGGTATATATTTGTTTTATTTAAACCTTTTAAGTTTGTATGCGGGCGGTATGGTGGCACAGTGAAAGGTGCCAGTTAGGAGACCCGGGTTCGCTTCCCTGCGTGGAGTTTGAATATTCTCCCCGTGTCTGTCTGGGTTTCCTCCGGGTACTCCAGTTTCCTCCCACAGTCCAAAGACAATGCAGGTTAGGTGCATTGGCGATTCTAAATTGTCCCTGGTGTGTGGTGTGTGTGTGGGTGTGTGCGCCCTGCGGTGGGCTGGCACCTTGCCCAGGGGTTTGTTTCCTGCCCTTGTGCCCTGTGTTGGCAGGGATTGGCTCCTGTATTTAGGATATAGCGGGTTGGATAATGGATGGATGGACATTTGTATGCATAGCCCCCATTTGCCCGTTTTCGTTTTTTTTTCTTTCTTCAGTAATATTTCAGCAAACCCGGAGCTTGTTAGTTCAAATCCTGGTACTGACACCACTGTGTGACCCTGAGGAAGTCACTTCACCTGCCTGTGCTGCAAAAAACAAAAGTAATGTAACAAATTGTACCTCAGATGTTGCAAGTTGCTGGAATAAAGGCATAAGTCAAATAGATAAATATGTATTATACACATAGGAACTATTCATTTATTTTCAGTTAAGTCATCTGCAGCAAACCTTTATAAATGAGGGTTTTCTCCTTTTTAGATAGTGCAAACTGTTTCTTCTTCATTGAGGTTTTCTCTTGGAGAGCTTTTTTCATTTCATTGAAAATTACAGCAGCAGCTGCCAAAATATGTAGCTTTCTTATTAATTTTTCAACATTGTGTAAAATAACTTTATAAAGTAGCATAAAAGGTTTAAATACTGGTTATCCTTTTACACTAAAATATTACTAAAGAGATACAAAAAAAGTAAAAATGCATATGTTGTTTTTCTTTAAGGAGATTAAATATTACTGAAGAAAGATAAAAAAAAACTAAAACAGCCAAATGGGGCTATGCATACGAACTTAAAAGGTTTAAATAAAACAGAAATATATACCTTTATTTTTACTTCCTTAACTTGTGGACGGTGTATCCTGTAGTAAAGCCCTAACTTTTTTCGTGAAAGCCCATTTCAGTCAATAAGTCTTAAAAACAGGTGTAAAGATATTGACAATAAGCTACGCAAACCCACCAAGACATGGAATCATTTAAATCAAGGCGCGAGTCGAACAACACCATCCCATAATATTAGGTAACAATTAACACATTTCTATATGTATTGTAAGCATACAATACAACTGATAATATGTTGCGCTTATTTATCTGGTGTACCGACATTTTTGCACGTTTAACGGCTGAAATCCAACGTGGTTTGTGCCCTTCAGAATGAAAACAGTTTGCATTTACCTTTTTAATAAAAGGCGAGCTTTTAAGCCTGAGAAATCACCCCGTAAAATGCACACGTTTAATTGCACATGTGTTAATATGTATGCTTACACACTGTTTCTTCTTCATTGAGGTTTTCTCTAGCATGTAGATCGGGGTAATTACATTCACGGCATTCGCAGTTTGAATCACAATCTGATTGTATGGGTGGTTGCCTACCAGGTAACGCTTATGGTTGGCCAGCAAGTCAGCTAACATCAGCCACGGTGCCTTCAGTTGTGAGAAACAGATCATAGAATGGTTGAAAATAGTTTACTGTCAAATAATGCAAAGAGTACGCGGCACGTGTTTCGCCCTAATTCTTGGCTCATCAGGTGTACACACTCACTGCACTCCCTTACGAGAATTGAACCTCAGACGTCAGCGCTAGAGGCGCTTCGCAGCAGTGAAGTACTGCTTTTAAATTTTAATTAAGAAGAAAAGAAAACCTTTTTAAATTGAGGGAAAATATACCAATAACAATTTGTTAAGGATCTGTTTTTTTGTGAAGCTGCCTTTACACAGCCTGTCCGCTGTTTAATAAACGAACGCCATATAAGGCCGTCCTTTCTCCTTCACAGTCAGTTCACGTGATTACGTGTGAGGTGTGATGACGCGATACGCAACCCCGCCTCCCACAGCCAGTGAGCTGCAGTCCATTACTGTATATGGACAAAAAAGAGGTTCCATTTATTACCGTTACGCTTTGAATTTCGAAATGAAACCTGCCTAACTTTTGCAAGTAAGCAGTAAGGAATGAGCCTGCCAAATTTCAGCCTTCCACCTACACGGGAAGTTGGAGAATTAGTGATGAGTGAGTGAGTCAGTCAGTCAGTCAGTGAGGGTTTTGCCTTTTATTAGTATAGATATATATACATATATATTATATATATATATATATATATATATATATATATATATATATATATATATATATATATATATATATATATATATATATATATATATATACACACACATTTAAAATGGCTAATGTAATCACTTCAATTATAAACTATATTTTTTTTGGGTAATGAATTGCACAAGGTGCTCCCAAACTGGTACAAATTCCTTCACATTGCAGAAGTGTATATTGCAGAGTACTTTATGAAGGTTAACACTAGAATCCATGAGGCCTACGAAAAAACTCGTAATTCCAGGCCACCTAAAATTCCTTTTTACCTCCCCATTAGCGTATTTTGTCTTGTAAATGTGTCAAGCAGCAAGAAGCCAGCTATCCCATCCCCCTACTGCCACAGCTCAACTCGGGCAAAAAGTTCTCCCAGCTCAAGTCTCGTTTATCAGTGTGTGAGGTGCCTGGAGTTGTACTGGGTAAATAATATATTGTTATTCGGAACACATGCATTTCATGTGTGTTCCAGGTCTACAATAATCTATGTAAATGTAGGATGACAGGAAATGAGAGAAATGCACAAAATGTTGAACACATACCTAAAACAAACTATTTTCAAGTTATAGTACTAATGACAAAATTCTGACATGAAGTGTATAATGTAATGAGGATGATGGTTCTACATTGGAGAAAGAGAACAGAAGCCCTCCCTGCAAGAAACGTCCACTCACACATAAGAACAACGCAGCTGCACTGGGCGTAAATGTGAAAGATGGGACCATTTGGATTCAGCAAGAGGTCAGGCATCATCCTGCTAGTCTATCCGACACACACGTGTCCTTCAAAGAAAGAGCTGGGCATGCTGAGCTCGCCAAGGTATCATGCAAAGTTCTGTTTCTGATTATCTTTTGTGATGGTCTTTATATGAAAAACATTTAAATGTTACTTATATAAAAGCCACATCGAAAGTTATTTACCTATATTTATTTTACTTATCTTCCTATAGCGTAAAGTCACAAGTAGACTGCAGAGCTTCCTCTGCTTGTTCACCATGGGCATGCTGACATTTGTGCAATGCTACTTCAGTACACGAATGTCAGTATGCCCGTTTAACTGTTTTTGATAAATCCCTATTATAGTCTTAACAAATCTATATGCAGATTTTTTTTGACAACAGGAAATGAATAATGATTCTATGTACTTTGTCCCATAGTTTTTAGGACATTTACTTTACATAACACTTTTTCTTCTTGATCATTATTAGTTTGTGCATTACAAACACATTAGCTTCAAAAATAAAAGAATAAATGAAAAGAGCACAATATGCAATATTTTACTTTTCCTTAAAATAGTAAATATGCATACACAGATGGATTCCATTACTGTACTGCCACAAAAGTAATGACAACGGCATGCCTCAAGGGTGCATTTTGATGACCAGAAGACAAACATGTATCGCAAGACTAGCAAGAATCGTAATCAGTGAAGCAATAACCTAAACATTTTAAACCAAATCATTAAACAGAAATCATTGTCATAAAACCCTAAATCAGTTTAAAAATACATGAATAGGTTTATTATTAAACAGAAAAAAGTCTTAAAGACCAAACTGCAATTTTGGAAAACTATCAACATTGATCACTTCATTTTAAATTGCGTTGTGCCACAGCAACTCACACTCAAAATGACAAGACCTGCTTAAAAGGTGATGCAGTAAACACCAAGCATAACAATAACAAAACTCTTGTGGCACGCGGCTGGGGGTGGTACCCAGCCAGGACACCCAAGAGGACCAGAGGAGGGCTCAACCCTGTAGGGGCCAGGGGGCGCCCAAATGTCTGGAGAGCCCTGGACCTCAGAACTTCCGCCACACCAGGAAGTGCTGGGGGGAAAAGGAGCAGGGACACCCGGAGTGCTTCCAGGGATGCAGTCGGCACTTACGCCACACTGGGGCGTGTCGGTGGTAGATTGCCGGAGCACATCCGGGGGACAATTAAAGGGGCTGCCTCCCTTCATTCAGGGCTGGAGTCGGGTGGAAGAGGAAAGAGGCGGCCTGAAGAGACGAAAGGCAGTGTGTGTTGGCCTGGACTTGTGGGGTGATTGGTGCTGCGGCACTGGGTTTGCGTGTTTTCAATTGTAAATAAATGCATGTTGGACTTTAAACAATGTCCGTCTGTCTATGTCCGGGCTGTTTCCCACACTCTACAATTTCCAGAGAAAAGAAATTAACAATATAACATTACCACTGAATTCTCTGCTATCATAAACAGTTTTATTTGAAACTAGGAAGAAATTTGTGTGAAGAAAAATCATATAAAGAAACAAGTATAAACATTTCCTAATCCATAACAAATACACAATTATAACCAGTGTTTAAATATTTATATATACTGAAGATATCATTTACTCAACGATACCCTGAATCATACAGTATGCATCAATTATCTCTAGAACAAATACTTGTGCTATTGAAACAAACTAACATTTTCTTGTTGTAGCAGAATACTACTAAATTACAACATAGCTGATATCGCACTTAAAAATACAAAAGCAGTGAAATTTCATACATGTGATAAATGCTTTTATCTTTTAGACAAGTACAGCATTGCAAATTTAGAACTTCAGTTGTATTATTTAAAAATCAAATGCTTTTCACATTAGTGTATAAATGATGATGTGACAGGCATCAAAAAGACAACAACCCTAAATTTTCTTAAAACATCTTAAATACTAAGTGCTGCTTTTGTCTTTGATTCATTATAGCAGATTAATTACCATTTTACATGTAGATAGATAGATAGATAGATAGATAGATAGATAGATAGATAGATAGATAGATAGATAGATAGATAGATAGATAGATAGATAGATAGATAGATAGATAGATAGATAGATAGATAGATAGATAGATACTTTATTAATCCCAAGGGGAAATTCACATACTCCAACAGCAGCATACTGATACAAAAAAAAAAAAAACAATATTAAAGATTGATAATAATGCAGGTAAAAAACAGATGTCCACATTGCAGAAGTTATTTATACATTTAAACACAAAATTGAATTTTTTATAGCAAAACAGAACAATTAAATCTGAAGAATAAGCACAATCATCTGTAATCAGATAATTGACTCTAACTCACTACAACATTTGTTACTTGGGACCTCCTGTTCCTGGTGCATTAGTGCAGTGCAAATAATTAATCACAAGTGAATTATTAAAAATATGAATATTTTTGAACAAAATGTAAGTAACTGACAAACAAAAATCAAATTGACATGTGCATTAGTAAATAAAATACAGAAATATATACATTATGACTGAGAGATACTGTATTAAATACATTTAGAACATTTATACAGTACTGATAACAGAAGCATCTGTCAATAAACGTTCATGTTGAAAATACTAATGACTACAGTAAGATTCCCAAGTCCTTCTCACTTGGTATACTTTCTTGCTTTTGGCAACACCTCCATTCATTTGTACTTCATTTATGTAAAGCTTTATATTTATAACATTCAAAATTACATATCTAACCCTATTACATTTTGTCAGTGTCGTTCTAATTTATTACTTACATTTTAAATAATTATGCAAATTCTAAAAAGCAATGGTCTCATGATGAATCTTGGCAAAATCTCACTTTTGAATTTGCCTAATTACAAAAAAAGGTCCATGTACTGTCATGTCTTTTTTCTGTGCCCAATACAATTGAGAATGCATTTGTACACTTTCCTCTGAACCCCAGGCATTAGTACTTTGAAACCTTATGTCTCATGAATTACCTGAACCTGATTAAAAGGTTTTTACAAGCCGACGTACATGCTCCACTAAAATCAGAATTATTTGTTAAAACAGCAGCATGACTTCTTCAGCTGAGTCCTTGTTGCATGTCCACTAACACACCTTTAATGGATAGCTGGTTGTCTGTCTTATCTTTTATAATTGCCTTCCTTAATTTAACTGTGATGCACATTAAGCTAACTCCCTATGGCAACCAGAGTTAGACTGATAACCTTTTCATATATCAAGGAACAGTGTTTGATACCTTCTAGACCTTAGTAATTTCACAGGAATGCAGCATCACAATTTTCAAAAACAATTTTCCAACCTTAATCCAAGTGTAGGCAGCAGTGACAATCAAAAACATTAGGTGTCTGACTGTTGTCTCTGAATTTAATAAGCTTTTAACTCATATAAATAACCTATTTATTAAACAATATTCTTTCATATACAATATATTTCTACATATTATTATTATCACTATATTAAATTCCTTTCATTCCCTTTTTATTATGCATTACTTGCTTTTTGTTTTCATTACTGTGCTTGTACATGAGAAATTATTTCCTGGGCTCTGCCAGTAGAACCACAGAGAATGTTCTTTATGTGCAGAGATTTCTAGCAAAAAGGGTGGTGAATTGGTTTACTGTAAAAAAAAAAAACAAAAAAAACAAAAACAATATCTTAAATTACAAATACTGAGATCACACACTAGCATTTGAGAATCTGTCCACTCCTGGGCATGCTGGAGCACCACAACCACTGACCTACTCAAACTTGGGACTTCAGAATTGTTGCCCTCTTTAACTTTCCACCTTCTAGACTTGACAGTATTTTTCGGACCATAAGGCGCACTTAAAATCCTTTAATTTTATCAAAAATCGACAGTTCGCCTTATAATCCGGTGCGCCTTATGTATTAATTCTGGTTGTGCTTACTGACCTCGAACCGATTTTATGTGGTACACGGTGCTCAAAAATCTGTCAAAATGTTTTAGAATGACTTTGGTAAGCTACGAAGCCGCACCGCTTGATGGATTGTTGCAGCATTACGGCTACCGTAGTCAGGGGCCTCGCAGAGTAATACGTACTGTACTTCAACATATGGCAATATTACGGTGTGTTTATTAGGACCCCAAAATGGCACCGGTTAAGTGACATGCTTATGAAGCGGATTTCAAACTCAAGGCTATCAAGCACACAGTAGAACATGGGAATAGAGCAGCTGCGAGAGAATTCAACATTAATGAATCAATGGTGCACAAGTGGAGGAAGCAAGAAGATGACCTGCGCCAAGTAAAGAAGACCAAACAGAGTTTCCGAGGGAACAAAGCGAGATGGCCACAGTTAGAGGACAAACTTGAACAGTGGGTTATTGAACAGAGAACAGCAGGTAGAAGCGTCTCTACAGTCTCTATTCGACTCAAGGCAACAGCGGTAGAACGTGACATGAAGATCACTGACTTCCGAGGAGGTCCTTCTTGGTGTTTCCGTTTTATGAAAAGATGTAATCTCTCCATCCGCACAAGAACTACCATCTTGCAGCAACTGCCAAAGGATTACGAAGAAAAGCTGGCCATTTTCCCGCACTTACTGCAAGAACAAGATCACTGAAAAGAAGATCCGGCCAGAACACATCACCAACATGGACGAGGTCCCTCTTACCTTTGACATCCCCGTGAACCGTACTGTTAAGAAAACAGGAACCAGTACAGTATCTATACGCACCACAGGGAACGAGAAGTCATCCTTCACTGTAGTTCTCGTTGCCAGGCTAATGGCCAGAAACTACCACCCATGGTCATTTTCAAGAGGAAGACTTTGCCAAAAGAAAAGTTTCCGGCCGGCGTCATCATCAAAGCTAACCCAAAGGGCTGGATGGACGAGGAGAAGGTGAGTGAGTGGCTGAGAGAAGTTTACGTCAGGAGACCGGATGGCTTTTTCCACAAATCTCCATCTCTATTGATCTGCGACTCCATGCGCGCCCATCTCACCGATACTGTCAAAATCCAAGTGAAACAAACTAATTTGGAGCTTGCCATCATTCCGGGTGGATTAACCAAAGAACTCCAACCGTTAGATATCGGCGTCAACAGGTCGTTCAAAGTTAAATTGCGAGCTGCGTGGGAGCATTGGATGACAGAAGGCGAACACACATTCACCAAGACAGGAAGGCAACACCAGGCGAGTTACGCCACTATCTGCCAAAGGAACGTGGATGCCTGGGCAAAGGTATCAGTCTCAAGTAACGTCCGAACTTTCACGAAGGGCGGAATCATTACTAAACAGCTAAGTAACAGCAATGAGACTGACTCGGATAATGACGAGAGAGAGATCCAGGCATGCTTGATGCTGAAATCGACCAACTATTTACCTCAGACACTGAGAATGAAGAATTTGATGGATTTGTGGAAGAGAAATGAACTGAAAAAGTGAGTGTATTGTTTTGTATTTTATGTTCCAACTGAACAATGTTGAGAGTTATTGTGAATGAGTTGAATAAGGTTTGACTTATCTGACTGTTTTGTTTTGCTGAATGCGCTTTATAATCTGATGCGCCTTATGTATGAAAGTAGACCCATTCATTGATATTGCGCTTTATAATCTGGTGAGCCTTATGGTCCGAAAAATACTGTACTTTTATAAATGAACCTGAACATAAATACAGCCCCATACACTGAGAACATCTCAGCCAGAAGAGTAAAAATACTTAGTGTCCTGACCGTTACAGGAAAATTCACCCAGCCATTACTGAAATTGAGTGCTCAGAGTAGTGCCTGTGCAGTACTGCATATGCTTTAATACAAACAAGTACAAGATTTGTAAAAGATGAGTAAAAATACTGAAGCCGTGAGTTCCTTTTCAACCTTTACTTTCCGTTTGTTTTTTCTTGTGCACCAAGCATACATCACTTTAATTTCTCCACCTCTCTCCTTTTCCAGCTTCAACTAATATAGGTACCCTGTCCAAGGAAAAACCAATCAATTCAGAAATCCCAAACAACTAATCTGAATTATATTCAGTGACAAAATTATTTGTATCTATGCTTTAACACTTTGTATTAAATCAAACTATTATGTATGTTATTAAAAATATATCTCTTACACCAAGTATAAATATTTTTTGTGACATGATTGGTTTATGTTGTTATTGTTATGGCAGTGCTGTAAGCAGAATGACCTTTCCACAGTGCAATTCCCATTTGAATCTGATCCATTTATGGAGCTAACACTCCCTGCTGGACACAGAAATGCAGTGTCGGTATTTTCTGAAAAATATATGTAAAAATGTTGCCTAGAAATTTATTAATTTCTTTAAGCACTCTTAAGTAATTTTCTATCCTTTGGTGTGCCTAGCTGGTAACATCACTTCAAGATAAGCCCACCTAATTAACAAGCTAATTAAAAAGCAGGCTCAGTTATGGGACTGTGGCACCCAGCTGGGGGTGGTACCCAGCCGGGACGCCCAGGAAGACCAGAGGAGGGCTTATGCCTCTTCCAGATCACGAGGGGGCGACCGCCCTGGTTCCTTTGGGGGCCACAGGTACAGAGCTGGGAAGCTCAACCCTGTAGGGGCCCATGGTCACCGGCAGGGGGCGCCCCAATGCCTTGGGGACCCTGGACCTCAGCACTTCAGCCACACCCAGAAGTGCTGGGGGGACGACGAGCAGGGACACCCGGAGTGCTTCCGGGGATGCAGCCGGCACTTCCGCCACACTGGGGCGTGTCGGTGGGAGATTGCCGGAGCACACCTGGAGCACATCCAGGTGCTTATAAAAGGGGCCGCCTCCCTTCATACAATGACTTGAGCTGGGAGAGAAGAGAGGACGAGGTCTCTGGAGGAGAGAAGAAGGCGGCCTGACGAAAAGGCATTGTGTGTTGGCCAGGACTTTGGGGTATTGCAGTTTGTGAGCAGAAGGGTAAATATGGAACACCTCAATAAACGTGTGTGGGGTGATTCAAACATGTCTGCCTGTCTGTGTCCAGGTCAAGTTCCACAGGGACACACTTTAGACCCCTTGGAGGTAGGAGTAAAGAAGAGGATTAAAACTGAAGGATGTTATGAACAATTCTACACATCCTCTTAGGTTTATTATAATGCATAATGCCTCACTGTGACTGTGACTGCCAAATCATATGTTTTCTTTTGCTTCTTTTTAAATTTTTCTTCCTTTTAAGTCATTCTAGTGTGTGTTTAAACTGCAGTGTGTGTGTGTGTGTGTGTATGTAAATATTTATTTTTCTATTTATTTATTTATCTATTTAAAGAGCTTCTGTAAAAAGCCAAGGTGCATTTTTTACTTTTATACTATTAAGTCTGGTAAACTATCCATCCATCCATTTTCCAACCCGCTGAATCCGAACACAGGGTCACGGGGGTCTGCTGGAGGCAATCCCAGCCAACACAGGGCACAAGGCAGGAACAAATCCCAGGCAGGGTTTCAACCCACCGCAGGACACACACACAAACACACCCACACACCAAGCACACACTAGGGCCAATTTAGAATTGCCAATCCACCTAACCGGCATGTCTTTGGACTGTGGGAGGAAGGAAAACTATTGATTTTAATTTTAATATTACATACATTATTGATTTCCTCGCAGGTATGATTTGCAGCATATGAAGCAGACTTTATCCCAGATTTTCCTTTTCTTTAAGGCTTTGTTGCATTTGTTTGAAATTCTCTACATTGAAATTCAATTTAATAGATTTACTTTTTGTTCATTTGCTCTGTGAAACTTAAAGTAATTAATGGACCTTAATAGTTCAATAATCTTTGTAATATGAATTTTGTCTTTTTTATGACATAGTCAATGATTTTTTTTTAAGGCTTATCTCTAAGAATTCTAATTCGTATGCTATGGTATTTGAGGGCAACAGTGACATTTGCAGTCACAAATGTTTCTTCTTGAATGAAAAAACTGGCAAGATCTTTCAGAAGTGCAGCTTGTTTCACAATGCTTCAGGCTTCTTTTTTTTTGCTGACACGTGTAGAACTCTGTTTGGGTCATTGATTCCCTCACATCCTCCATTATAAGGTGCTGCGTGCCTCTTTGTGTATCACTTTAGTTAATTAACAACTAAGTACAAAACGGGTGGCCTGCCTGTTAATCTGCACAACCTCCTGAGGCTCAGCTGGCCTGTTTCATTAATAGTTTGTTTGTAACCAAAGGATTCTAGTCAGCCCACCAGTAAACAGTCATCAGAACCCAGTATACTGGCTTTGAATCATCGCAATCATGTCATAATAAATGTCCAATCAGGTCACAATAACAACTAATCATTTAGGAAAAACATTCCATTTTAAAGGGTATTCAGAGTAAAAGATATTGGAAAATGAGTTTCATAATGTTACTATACTGTATTTTGTGGAGGCCTGAAAAAGCTATTCTGCTCTGCTACTGTCAGCTAGTGACTGTAATGCTATCTTTGTAACAAACACACTTTTGCCACAGTGGTTATTCTAAAGCTTGTCGCTACATAAACAGTATTCTCTAAGTCTGAAGAATATATTATGAAATTTCCATCTATTTTACCAATATAACTGAAGAACAGTTCGGTATTATCAATACAAACAGAAAAAAATTACACAAGAAAAATTAAATTAAGACTTGGTTAAGTTATTGTGATTTGAATACAATGAAGGATACCTGTGAATTTTGTTTTTCTGCACTATGAAATAATGCCAGCCAGCAAGATACATACCATCACTTAAATACCTTGTCAGGGGAATCAAACAATTAAATAAATTTTTCTTGAACATTAACTATCAAAAAATTAAAACTTGACTATTTAAAACCCAACTAATTCATTTTTATTTCCCTTCATGTGTCCTCTAGCCCTAACATCACCTCTATAGCAATTCCATAGTCTACACAGAAGGGGGGTTCTGATCGACCCATCCTGCAGAATACCACTCTTAGCAAGATACTTTACACTGAACAAATGTTGAGCAATCCATTTGCTATCTTTTTTTCTTTTAATCAATATTAGCGTTGTCTAAAGTGGGTAACTTTTAATATAGAAGTTTTCACAACAAAAAGCACTACGAAAATATGAGTGTACCCTATATTCAAAATTTAGAAAACTCAAAAGTAGCATGATGATAATTGCAGGAAGGGTTTAATTCAGGAGACAATTATTATACAGTAGTACCTCTGGTCATGACCATAATTCGTTCCAAAACTCTGGATGCAACCCGATTTCCAGACCGTATAAACAGTATGTAAATATTTTTCTTTAATTTAATTTTTAAGCACAAAAATAGTTCATTATACCATAGAATGCACAGTGTAACAGTAAACTAAATGTAAAAACATTGAATAAAACTGAGAAAACCTCTAACAGCAGATAAAACTAACATTGCAAGAGTTCATGCAAGACCAAGTTCGCGCTAGACCCTTACAAACTGTTCATACAAGACCCATATGAACCACTCGCTGTAAACACTTTTTTTATGAATTTTAAGCACAGGGGAAAAAAATTAAAGTTTGAAAAATCCTTAATTTATACAAAAACTAACCCTTAAAAACCAAGAAAACTAACCTTGCATCAGTCAAGTTCTGGCGGAGAAAATGGGAAATGGAGAATGGGAAATCATTGGCGCATACGAATCGGAAGGGAAACTGGCCGCTAGTGTTTTTGTTCGCCACCAGAGCGTGTGGTCGTGAACAGATGTTAAATTTTGGCGAACTTTTTGATCGTAATGCAATATGTATGTGTTCGGAAACATATGTGACCAAAGGTTCTGCTGTATAATTATTACTTCTAGAAGAGAAAGAATTATTAAAAAGGAAAGAAACTCTCTCATAAACCAGGTTTGACTTTATAAATTTGGGAGATCCCTGTCACCTTTTCATTTGCTATTCTAGTCCTCAGAATAACTATGTAGTATACACTTTATAGTGCTGTCAGCGGAATTTTGCTCATTTCACAATTTTTCATTGAGATTCATCCAAAAAGTATATAACACCATTCAGTTATTCTGCATTTCACATAGCTCCATTAACTTCCTTAAGATGGCTTTACAAAAGGCAGCTGTACCAAACCAACACATAAGAATATATTATATAAAACAACTAAAACCCATGTCAGGAGTGTTATTTTATAGTATTTATAGTGCTTATACATTACATTCAAGTATCAGACCATAGCAAAACTATGTTTGCAGCACCTCTTTTGATTTTACAGTTTCCGGGTGTCATATTATTAAAGTGTCAAATTTCATGTATAAATTACAGGCATCATAAAACCACATGAATATATTAAAATTTTAGCTTACTCATATTACTGATTGATACCAAACAGACAGTTAAATCTCTTTTTATTCTAAGCTGTATAGCTTTAAAAAGTAAGTTTGTTATGCAGTCATAGAAACAGCAGCAGATTGCTCATACTTGCTCATGTGCGTGGCAGCACAGCAAATAGAAATAGAACCGAGACATGCAACAAAGGGAGTATTTTTCTCATGCAAAATGTAAAAACTACTGGCATAGTTATAGCAAATATGCCTTCTAGCAAGACCATAAGCAAAGAAAAATATATACATACCAAAACAAGAAAAATACATTGCAAGAAGCTTCCCAAGGAAATGTTGTGTAACAAAAGAAGGCAACATTTAAAAAAAATCAATAGTCACAGACCTGCAGTATTACATGCAATATAAAATGACTACTGTTCTCATTCACATATATATTTCCCTAGGGAATGTACATTTGGTCTACGAACTATGGAAGGGTTAATGATAATTTGAATTGTTTATTGACTACAATGGTTGCCGTTCAGTCAAAGACTACAAAATAAATGATTAGAGATTAGTATTAAATACAGATTCAATCAGTTTTGTTAAAACAATGGAAACTTAACATTAAGAAAATGTTTCGGTCTACACAGCATTTCTAAAATACAACACATTTGCAATGAATGGATCTCTTATCTATGAACTTTTATAAAATCCTCATTATATTCAAACTAAATTTAAGAAATAAATTTTGATTAATAAAAGTAAATGTTTAACATAAAAGTAGGTTGATGGACTAAAATAGGCTACTATACCTACTGTAAATTATAAAATGAAGAAAGGTGGGTTAGCATGCAAGCTCTCCCAGAATTTCTGTATAATATCGAAACACATCTACATTAGTTGTGAAATGTTTTATACCTGTCTGCAAATTGCAATAAAACATCTGCCTTTAGGTCTAGAATGCTCATTAACCTCTGACCTTTCTGCCCTCTAGTTTCCCATAACAAATTAAACAACGTCAATTCCTAATTCTACCTCAAAATGAAAGTTACTGGAGTAATAAAATGGCAAAACCACCGAAGGTTTCTTAAAACTGATTAGCTTGTGCATTAAGTTTCACAATCTTAAAACCCTGAGGTTGTTCAAAAGCTTACTATATTATAAATTCTACATGACAGACTCAAAAAGTAGGACAATGATTTGATATGCCTTAATCAGCTCTTACATTTGGGGACATGTAGTTTTGTTATTATTTATTTCCCAGAGGTAACTGGTAAATCTTTATTGATCTTGTATGAACATCACTGTGCGCATGACTAAGCCTTGAGATGGATGGGTGGTTTTAGACTTAATTCCTTTTACTTTCCTTGTAGAAAGTGCCAATCATTATAATCCACATTTACCAAAGGTAACAATCATTATAAATTTGATGAGTAAAACTAATTCATAGAAAGGAAACTCTGAAAAGGAATTTTGTTGACATAACATTTTCATTCTCTTGACAATACTCATAAGTAATTAAGAATGACTAAAATGTTAGATAGTATAAAAATCAGTATAAATAAAGAATATTTTCCACTCGTGAGACAATATATAGTGTATTTTATGCCATTCTGGTCATCATGCAACACAGCAGCACTAGAAGCTATGCAGAGGGGAGGAACTAGGTGTATCCCAGGAGCAAAGAACGTGTTCTACCCTGAGAGACTGTTTAGTCTTGAGCATAAAAGACTTCATGTGGACCTAATCCAGATCTTCAAAATGCTTATAGATATCAATAAATTTGATTCAGCAGAATGCTTATGTTCTAAATTCAGTATTCTAATAATGATGATGACATTCACTTACCGTTGTATACTTTGATGTTTTATGCATTCTGGTTATAGTTTTTTTTTTTTTTTTTTTTAATTGCAATAAATCTTTAAAGTTTTTAGTTTTGCTAACAAGGCACACATCAAAGTAAAGATGATTAACATACAGTATTGTAGCAGTAGAGGCTTTTATCGACCTCTTGAACCCTCAGGTACCACTCCAAACACCAGGTAAAAGTCCAAGACTTCTTTATTTTGAAATAATTACGTGCACAAAGCACCCTCCACTCCACACTACTCATATAATCAATAAACACTATTCTCTACAATCACAATACCAATCCTCCTCTCCCAGACACTTCGCCACCCTACCTCCCAGCTCAGCTCAACGTCTGGGCTTTCCCATGGTCCTTTATACCCCCTGACCCGGAGGTGTTCCTGTTCCATAACCCACAAGTCCTTATTACTTCCGGGCCAGGGTAAAAAGTCATTTTCTTCAACCTGGAAGTACGTCATTTCTCCTGTTCATGTGACCAGGACGTACTTCCAGGTTATAGGGCACATAAGAGTCCACGAGCCTCCCTACAGCGACTCCCGGTGGTCCCCAAGGTATCCAGCAGGGCTGTGCATAAAAACTACAAAGTCCATGAGGCCCTGCTGGAATTCGGGGCCAGTCCATGCTGTCGGGAGAGCTCCTCCTGGCGGCCTGGGGTTGAGGGTCGGAAACTCTCGCCGGCCATCCATCACAGTATATTAAATCTACAATGTTATTTCAAACAGCTACCCAAGGGGAAAGCATCCACTTACTTCCTGTATCATTCACTGCTGAAAGATACCACAAGAATAATTTTTAATTCATGATCGCATGGAAAATACATAATACATTTTATTAGTTTATAATTTGCTTTATTTTTTGACAGAATTATATACAATGTACCACATAAAAAATGAAATATATATAAAAGTTAATTGTGTGCTAAAAAACTCAAAGCTGAACAATTGTGTTTTTCTGTTCCTTTTTAGGTTGCCACCCAATCTTGTCTTTTCCAGGTGGTTTCACGGCATTAACCAGGCTTAAGAGTGCTACATTATTCTAGCTCTTCTCTTACTCCATTTGGCTTAGTACTCTACACTAGTGTTTCCCAACGACTAGATTGCAAGTTGCTATTATTTGTAGTGGGTGGTGGTGTGTCACTCCAACGATCGCGCTGGATCAACTCTGATGATCATGCTTGATTCAAAAAGGAGAACAACACCCCAAGCCTGTGTGACAATCGCCCTTGATTCAACAACACTAGGTAGGTTTGTGAAGACACTATCATCGGAAACAGTGGGTCATGACACCAGAAAGTTTGAGAACTACTGCTGTAAACTGATAGGTGGTATGGAAGACTCAACACATCACAGGACATAAAGGATTTTTATATATTTTCAGAGGATAAGGGGCCTAACACTTGGGGGTGGATGTTAACCAACCTTAAAAAGTATGCTAGTCCATCACAGAGACTGCAGGATAAAAAGCTCAAACTAAATGAGATTTGGCAGAAGCCAGTTTAAGATGAGATGGGAGTTCATGTTCAAGCAAACACCTAAATTCACTCATACTAAGCCAAGTTAATTTTATAAATAAAACATGGCACAACATTCTCAAACCTGCATAATTCAATTTAGGTTTGTATAGGACCATGGCCAATACCAGAAGCATAAGTCAAAAAGCTAGCACCAGCTCTGATCATATGTTCATCGCAGTGCCAGATCTCACACACAACCAACCACACCCACCCACATTAGGCCAATTTACAATTTAGAAGTTAACCTAACATGCATGCCTTTGGGGTCCATCCATCCATCCATTGTCTCCCGCTTATCCGAGGTCGGGTCGCGGGGGCAGCAGCTTGAGCAGAGATGCCCAGACTTCCCTCTCCCCGGCCACTTCTTCTAGCTCTTCCGGGAGAATCCCAAGGCGTTCCCAGGCCAGTCGAGAGACATAGTCCCTCCAGCGTGTCCTGGGTCTTCCCCGGGGCCTCCTCCCGGTTGGACGTGCCCGGAACACCTCACCAGGGAGGCATCCTGATCAGATGCCCGAGCCACCTCATCTGACTCCTATCGATGCGGAGGAGCAGCGGCTCTACTCTGAGCCCCTCCCGGATGACTGAGCTTCTCACCCTATCTTTAAGGGAAAGCCCATGGGCAGAATCACCAATCATCACCACTCATGGTTAAATATAAATCAGGAATTCTAATAAACAGTTAACATTACATTACTCTTATACAGATACAGGCATATTTTTTACAATGCCACTGAGTCAGCCATTGTCCAGTTTTCTAAATAAAAACAATGCCAAAATCCTTGAAAACCTTGCAGAATCATATTTATCATATGTTATGAAGGGATACCCTAACTCTTAGACAAAGAAGAGCTGTGAACATAGAGTATTGTGTGCATCTTTTTTAATGGAGGATTTTAATTTTAATCTCTTAGGTTTTAGAACTACAGTGGAAACTCCTTGAATTATCATCATTGACCTATACAGTAATCCCTCGCTACTTCGCGGTTCACTTTTCACGGATTCACGACTTCACGGATTTTATATGTAAGCATATCTAAATACATAACGCGGATTTTTCGCTGCTTCGCGGGTTTCTGCGGACAATGGGTCTTTTTACTTGCTTCCTCAGTTGGTTTGCCCAGTTGATTTCATACAAGAGATGCTATTGGCGGATGGCTGAGAAGCTACCCAATCAGAGCACGCAGTTAAGTTCCTGTGTGCTGCTGATTGGCTCAGCAACGGAGTGTTGCATTAACCAGGAAGTCTCATCTCACTCATTCATCATTAACGTGCTAATGCTTCAGGGGCCGGGTCCAAGCACTAACAGAAGATGCAAATGATTGCAGAAAAGGTAAAAGTTTTGGATATGTTGAAGGAAGGGAACAGCTACACCGCTGCAGGACATCGATTCTTTTTATTTAAAAAGGAGGAAAAGCATATAAGATCTACGGCCGCAGTGTCCTTTAACCAGGGTGCAAAACGAGTTGCAAGTGGACGTGATAAGGCAGTAGTCTGGATGGAATCTGCTTTAGGAATCTTTGCAACAAGGTCGACGACGTCATGACCGCCTACAAGCTGCTACGTGTACTTCGCTATACAGTAAGTGTAAACTTATCTACCGATTTCATATTGCTTAGCAGTTGTCCCTGTTTTTAATAGAGTAAATGGTGGGTTGTAAACAATACAGGGGGGGTTTAAAAACGTCCAAATACACGTTAAATAATTAAATAAATATAGTGTCCCTACTTCGCAGAAATTCAGTTATCGCGGTCGGCCTTGGAACCTATCTCCCGCGATAAGTGAGGGATTACTGTACTCACAAATGGACACTCAAGAGAAACATCAAAGATCTAGCAAGGCTTGGAATATGCCAACCATGTCCAATCAATAAAATAGCTATAAACCAATTATATCTGATTTGTGGTGAACACCTTAGCTATCAACAGAGCATATTTACTCAATGTGCAAGCTTTCAACAATTATAATAAATTCTAATGTTTCTAATACTGGTAAGTATAAATTTGATTCTTCATTAATGTAAAAATTAACTAAAAATTCAGTTTATATTTAAATCAGTCTCCTGTTTCAAAAACCTAATACTTGTATCATTTTTTTAATTAAATGCCTATTTTTTCCTTACAGGCATGTGTTATACTAACTGGTTTACCAGAGAAATATGATGGACAACATTACAGAAAACATCCACCTGCTTTAGAGTTCTAATTAATTGAAAAGAGCCTGGGAAGAAATGAAAGTTGTCACCAACAGGGGAGGAGTAGCCAGAGTGGGTTATTTACATTTTTTGGAAATGTGAAGCAAGGGTACTTATCAAAAATCAGAGAAACTATTATAAAAATCAAACCACAAAATTGAGGACACAGCCAAAAGGTGAACAGCCAGAAGTCAGTTACAAAAGACATACCATTGCAATACTTGAATGCAAGACAATCAAGGTGAACCTATCGCAAATCAAAAATCAAAAGATGTGCTGCCCCCAAAACTAGATGCAAAACCGTTAATGGAGTCTAAAATGCAATTATTATGATTCAAAATCAAATGACCTTTAATACTATGTATACCTACACTGAAATTATTTGAGGTTGAAGACTAAAACTATAGAAGCCATAGCCAAAACTGAAGCACAAAACCGTAATCACTCTCAAAATATGAATCGGCAGAAGGTGACAACCAAAAGGTGAGTTGTTGGCAAAATCTAGACTCAAAACTGCAATAATCTGAAGGCAAGCTGTTGACAAAATCTGAAGGTAAATTGCTTCCAAAATCGAAACACAAAACTGTTACAAAAACCAAAACAAGAATTACAGGAAATCAGAAATCAAAAGGCTCGTGCTGAAGTTGAATGACTGTTAGATCCGGAATCTCAGACACTGCACTGGGGTTGTAAAGAGAATTATCAATGATGTGGTGGATATTACCTCCTAGGAGGCAGCTACTAGCAACAGTGCAGCGCATCTTAGCAACACATTTACAAAAAGCTACAAAACGTCGATGTCACACACTGGAAAAAAATAAACAATAAAAGAATTTCCACTAGTTCATAACTACATTATAAATACAAATAACTCACTATTAATATTCCCTGAGGTTTAAGCCTTTCAAAGACCCATAATAAAGCAGCAAAAAATATCACCTTGAACAAAAAACCATAACACCATTATCTTGATTTGAATAAAGTGTTCTGAGAATGTTATGTTATGTTTTCATTACAGCTTTTTATGTAGCAGAACACTTTAACATATAACGCAAAATATAACCACTGGTGAGCTGTTGGTATGCAGGCACAATAACTTAGATATATTTTTAACCGGTACAGAAAACTAAAATTAAAATGAAGTAATAATTAAATCTCACAATGTATTGTTAATTTCAGAAACACTACAATTCATGCAGAAATGTGGAAAAAGCATTACACATTTAAAGTGAACAACGATTACAAAGTATGATGTTTAAGACTCTCATCCACATTTAGCTAAAGGTTTACTAAAGGACAAAGCTGATATTTCATCAAAACTGTTGTTCTTGCTCCCAATGTAAGTCGACAAATTCATGACAAATGTGACAAACAAATTATGCACTCTACACATGTATTAATCATACCAAGCACATTTGATAATCTAAAATATTCTTCCCCCCAAAGTCATTATTAAAAACAGAATATTCATAAAATTATAAGCACACTCAAAACAGCATTAAAACCTCAATATAATATATAGTCACACGTAACGGGAGAATGGAACACAATCATGTTATATGCAGTAAATAAAGAAACGTACATCTAACATTCATGAGATAACAGGCTAATTCAAAATATCTGTGTAAACTGAAATAACATGCTTGTGTAATCTAAGTACATTTCTCCTGATCCAAGTGCATTTCTGAAGAGTAAACTTTTACTATTGCTTCATCCTACTTAGGAACCTCCGAGTTTTAATTTAATACTGAACTTTCATTATTGTTTTAACTTAATCTCAAGTCTTCCTTAATGCTATCTCTTTTAAGTGTTAAGAAAACAACTTTGAGTTCACTCCTGACTAATTTATTGTACTGTGAAAGAAAAATTATATGGTAATACAGTTGATTTCTTATACCAGGTATAACATTTACATATTTATGGATATGACTATATGACAAGACAAATCACATTTAAAAATTTTCACCATTTTTTAGGTTTTTAGAAAAGGACCTGGTTAACTATATAAAAAGTACTATACTCTTCTATTGCATTTATATGTAAATATTTTATACATATATATATACCTTATATATAATACTGTACTGTGGCTATTCGTTTGTCTGTCCAGGATTTTAAATCACCTGAAGCTCACAAACCGTTTGACCTACTGACCTGAAATTTGGTACACATATACTACGTCATATCTACTATCTGCTTCGGGGTGATGATTGACCTCCAAGGTTATTCCTATTGTTATTTTTATTTTATTTTATTGTAGAATCAACTCTCGGCAGCGGCCAGCAGGGTGGCTGTGCGGCACATGTGTACGGGCGCTGTTAACATCCCCATACACAAATATAGATAGACGCCGCATTCACTGTGTTTCCCAGTCGACACCATATGTCAGCACGTCAGCCTTATTGTGAGTGGCAAAAGTGCCATTTAAACTAAAACAGGTAGACATGGAAACCGGGTTTTCTGATGACAAAACAATAACGTTTAAAACAGTATCGTTTACATACAACAAATTTTGGCGAATCGTTTAAATGCAATTATTTATATCCATTTATACACTAATAATGGCAATATCATTATAATTATTAAATAATTCCTCCCATATAAGTAACATTTCTCAGACTGCCTTTTTCCATATCCTAAACATTTCTAGACTTCGTCCTGTTCTTACGCAACACAGTACTGAAGTATTGGTTAATGCCCGAGTCACCTCACGTATAGATTACTGTAATGCTATTCTATCTGGCATCCCACAAAAACGTATCCATTGCTTACAACTTCTTCAAAATTCTGCTGCCAGGATAATAACCTGCTGTTCTAAATACACTAAACATATTACACCTATTCTCTCTCAACTTCACTGGCTCCCTCTTCACTACTGAATACAATACAAAATACTGTTCTTAACATTTAACACTAAAATTACCACAGCCTATGAAAAAACTCGTAGATCTGTCCCATCTTAAATCGCTTCTTAAATCCGTTCGCACCTCTCTGCCATTGTCTTTTGTCTTCTAAATGTGCAGATAAAGAGAAGCTGCAAACAGCCGACTATTCCATCCCCCCACCGACTTAGAACGTGCACGAACTTCTCCCAGCTCATACCTGATGACCCCGATTCTCTTGATTCACTAACACAATGTCTAACTTGTATCTCAGAATGGATGAATAGTAACTTTTTCAAATTAAATAAAGAGAAAACTGAAATCTTAGTGATTGGCAATAATGGATGCAATGAGGCTATTAGAAATAAACTGGATGCATTAGGATTAAAAGTCAAAACGTAGGTAAAAATCTTAGGGGTAACTGTTGACTGTAATCTAAATTTTAAATCGCATATTAATCAGATCACTAGGACAGCATTTTTTCACTTAAGAAACATAGCAAAAGTTAGACCTCTTATATCATTGAAAGATGGTGAGAAATTAGTTCACGTGTTTGTTTTCAGTCGACTAGATTACTGTAACGCACTCCTCTCAGGACTACCCAAAAAAGACATAAATCGTTTGCAACTAGTGCAGAATGCAGCTGCTAGAATCCTTACCAGGAAAAGAAAATCCGAGCACATCTCTCCAGTTTTGATGTCACTACACTGGTTACCTGTGTCATTCAGGATTGACTTTAAAATTCTGCTTATGGTTTATAAAGCTTTAAATTATCTCGCCCCATCTTATATATCGGAATGTCTGACATCTTATATTCCAAATCGCAACCTCAGATCCTCAACTGAGTGTCTCCTTAGAATTCCAAGAGCAAAACTTAAAAGAAGTGGTGAGGCGACCTTCTGCTGTTATGCACCTAAAATCTGGAATAGCCTGCCAATAGGAATTTGCCAGGCTAATACAGTGGAGCACTTTAAAAAACTGCTGAAAACACATTACTTTAACATGGCCTTCTCATAACTTCACTGTAATTTAAATCCTGATATTCTGTATATCCAATTCATTATAATAACTATTCATGGTGGCTCTAAAATCTGTACTAACCCCTATTCTCTCTTCTGTTTCCTTTTCTGGTGTCCTTTCTCAAAGCACCATGATGTTCCAACAATGATGGATGGATTAAAAGCCAGAAGTCTGTATGACCATCAGCATCAAGTGACTTCGTGAGAACCCTAACTACAAAGAGGACTATTTCATTTATGTTAGGTAGAATGCCCAGAGGGGACTGGGCGGTCTCGTGGCCTGGAACCCCTACAGATTTTATTTTTTTCTCCAGCTTTCTGGAGTTTTTTTTTGTTTTTTCTGTCCACCCTGGCCATCGGACCTTACTCCTTTTCCATGTTAACTAATGTTGTCTTATTTTAATTTCTTATTTTGTCTTTTATTTTTCTTTTCTTCATTATGTAAAGCACTTTAAGCTACTTTTTGTATGAAAATGTACTATATAAATAAATGTTGCTGTTGATTATCTGGGAGTGAAGTGGAGTTTTAGAGTGGAAATAATAGATCGTTATTTGAAACGCACACATTTCATGTGTGTTCCGTTTCTACAATAATCTGTGTAAACACATTTTTAAAACAGAAACGTTTTTCATATTCTAGTAGTAAATGACAAAATGTAGGCATAAACTATATAATGTATGAAGCCTGAAATCCAAATATCAAAGAAACACTTTCATGAAAGGTACAAATATAACAGAACAAGTGCGCTTTTATTCAAAAATATAACTGCAGAAAAAAAAAGCCGCCTTAGTGTGCGACACTCATTTACTACGACGGCCCTGTGGCACAACAGTATCAGTTGCTGACTGGGAATCAAAAGGTCACAAGTTCAATCCTGCACGACTCCCTTTTGAGAAGTGAACTGCTCTTATTTTTACTATTTTAGAATAAAAAGATACATTTGATTTCAGTCTGTAACAGCCGGTGTAATTTATGACATTTGTAAAGGTTAGCTTTGTTTTTGTTTTTTTTTTTATTCACTTTCCATTCTCTCAGTCGCATTCAGGATCCTTCCCTGCCCAATCTGACACTGCTGTTTTCACATAAAGACGCGCCATAGCTCTGCAGTGTATCACAATACATACAACCGCATGTTTTTTTCCCCCCAATCTTGCCAGTCCCCACATGTTGCTGTATGCTGTTTCTTTTGTACTCCAGGACATGCAGAGGAAACATAGTAAAGAGCAGTAACTTCAGCGCTCTATGCAATCATCAGACACTCCCCATCTGACACTGCTGTTTTCACATAAAGACGCGCTATAGCTCACCCAAGGAGCGCCCTTCCTACATTTACGACATGTGTACTTGTTGCAGTGTACACACTTCTCTGTGCTATGGTTCCTATTACACTGAACAAGCACCTGTAATTTGCAGCTCTATTCATTATCTCAAAACAAATATATGCGACGTTTTAAAGAAATCATTTTATGACGCAAATAGTACCAATCAGAAAACATCGGCGAAGTAATGCAATATTATTTGAAAACGAACAACGTCAGATTGGGTGTGATTTATACTGGCGCTGTTACTTAGAGACAGGTCAGCAGCTGAATAAGCTCCTGTTCTGACTCTAAGTAAAAAAGCATGAATTAATCAACAGAAATAACCGCGATCGACATTTTAAACTTAACGATTTATAGTGCATACCAGTTTATAAATTTTATGTCTGTTTGAGGCTACAAAGAAAAAAAAAAAAAAAACACTTCCTCCCCAGCAGGGAATCGAACTCGGATCTCTACGGCACAGCAGGGCTGCCGTGCTCTGAGTCAGCAAATCTCAGCGTTACGCCATGGAAGGTGTTGTGACATCCTTGAACCTTTTGTGAAAGTGTTTATTTGATGTTTGGCCGTCAGGCTTCACACATTCTATAGTTTATGCCTACATTTTGTAACATTTATTATTAAAATATGAGAATGTTTCTGTTTTAACAATGTGTTTACACAGATTACTGTAGAAATGGAACACACATAAAATGCGTGTGTTCCAAATAACGATCTATTATTTCCACTCTAAAACTCCAGTTCAGTCACTCCCAGATAATCAAACAAGGCATGAGCTGGGAAAACTTAGTGAATGTTTTGCGATGGTGGGGGATGGAATAGCCGGCTTTTTGCTGCTCGTCTTAATCGGCACATTTAGAAGACAAAAGAGAGGTGAGAACGGTTTTAAGGTGGGCCGGATCTACGAGTTTTTTCGTAGACTCTGGTAATTCTAGTGTTAAAGCTCCCCCCTACCTCACTGATCTCCTCCAGACTTACACTCCTCTCGCTCACTCAGATCCTGTAATTTTGAGAGTATTCAGTCTGGCAATAGTCTGGTGCAGACTTAGTTTGCGGAAGACAGACACAACTAAAGACATGAGCATAAAATGATGGTTGCCAATTTCAAACTGTGTTTCCTCAATGTGCTCCTTGAGAAAAAACATCATCAAGTTTGAGAAATGTTAACAGCTAACAACAATCTACATTGTTAGTGACTAAATACGTTTAGCCAAAACGTTGTTTGAAGGCTCACTTGAGCACATAAATGCATAGCTTTGCTAGCTTAGCCTGGCGTAGCTAACGTAAAGATTATAAAACAGGATTTTCTAATGGCCAAATATAACCAAAACAATTGTTCAGCCTTACCTATGAAATGTAATCTCCCGGGATCTGGTTTGGAGCGTACAGAGGTTTGTAAAATCCCAAGCAGAACATGTGTGAGGCATCTTATTCATTACTTCACTCCACAGCAGTGCCACTCGCAATATGGCGGTGACGTTGACGTACGATTCTGCTGGTCATGAGGCGTCTAGTTCTTCTATGTCTATGCTCATCCCTACCACCTTCGCCGTCACTTCCCCTACCTCTTCATATCTTAAATCATTCTTGAGGCAGAGTAAAGACTTAAGTGCCAGCTTAAGTGAAAAATTAAAGAAAACGTACTAAATAATTGCAACTCAAACACTGACAATCAGTTTTAACGTGAAAAGATGCCGACGAAAGAAGAGAAGAAGTCGGCCGCTAGGGTGGCGAAAAGAAGAGCTGCTCAAGAAACAGCAAGCACATCAACCTCTGAGCAAACAAATGTTAAACATACAGAGAAAGAGTCAAGTGTATTCACTGCACATTATCGTGCAGTGCGCCATTACTGGTATATACTATATATATGTACATATATACTGTATATATTTTTTTTTCTGGGTGGTATTCTAGCACAATAGTGTTGCTAATTCACAAGTTCAGACAAATTTTACAGATGTATTCTGAATTTTGTTTTAACAATTAACATTTTCTTCAGTATCCCATGAACACTGACTAGGGAAGAATAAATATAATAATAATTTTGCCTGATGTTGGACTGAATAATAATGTTAAAGTTATTAAATTCAATTTCATGAAACATTTTTAAGTAGTTGTATACACATAGGTGCAGCATCTGGACATTGTCCATGTAGAGTATATACATTTTCTCTGTGTATCCATGTGGTTTTCACCAGTTTTCTTCCAACATACCCAAAATTAGTGATTTCAGATTAACTCATCTGTGAGTATGGGTGTGTAAATGAATAGACCCTGCAATGGAATGGCACCAAGTTCAGGGCTGTTTCCACCTGACCCTCAGTTGGATTAAGTAGGTTTGAGAATAAGAGGGGATATATAAGTATGTTTCACTTTTAACTGTCAAAAGTAACATTTAAAGCCCTTCAAGCAGTTTTACTGATCTATATATTTAATCCCATTTTTTCATGTTGAAAGAAAAATTACTGAAATAATAAAAAAGTAAATATAAATTTAAAAAAAAACTCTTATCAAAGTAACCAAGATTAGCACAGATACTAAACATTGATAATACAAGGTACATGATAATTTAAGCAGACTGTACCTATGTCCAAGAACTTTAGGTCAATGGACTGAAATACTCTAGACATTTTACATTAAATTGACTTAAAGATAAAAAAATTGGCTTTGCCAAAACAAGTCCATGATAAGATTATTAAAATCTCTCTCTAAAGTCAGCACACATGAGATATTGAGATTGCAGAAACAGATCATTGGTTAAAAAAAATGAATCTTCACAATATGCTTTTTCATTGGTGGAGAATAAGGACAATGCTGATGAAGAGCAGCAATAAGAAAATGTTTGCAAACAAACATTGAGGTAGAAGCTATTATGGTCTGATTAGACAGAAATTTGACTTATGTGTCACAGTGCAAAGAGGCCAATAAGGCTTAAATAAACTAAAACTCATTGGTCTTCCAACCACCTCTAAAAAGCTAGGCACAGTTGGTCAATTTGATAGAAGGTACTGTAGATTTGAACAATCAAAGTCAACTAAACAGAGACTATTAAAGAAAGAAGAATGAGCAAAATGGGCACCCTCCTACCAAACAATCGTGACTGATTTTTACTCAAAATAATTCATAGTCAAAATAATTCATACTTTTCATTGCAGAAAAAATAAGCCTACACTAAGTGAAGAGAGGTATTTAATCATTTGTTATAGCTTACATGATAACTTTTTGAAGATTCCAATCAGTTCTGCAGCACTTGATCATTGAAATCACCATGGAAAAGCCACACTCCTAAGTAAAAAAAGTAACACAGTCTACATGTCCTTTATGTTCACAACCAACACCTGCGGGTTAGGCTATATAAAGATGATTACGGCACTAGATTAGTCACACTTTTAATATTGAAGATGTTGACCAAAGGATTTGTACATAGAAACAAAGCAGATGACATTTAAAACTGGGAATTTTTTCAAATGGTACATCTCCCAGAACATAGTGTCATTGCCTACAATCGGGTATCACTTTTGATGCTTGTAAGAGACAGTATGACCAGACACAGAACAAAATGTCAAAAATATTCTGTTATGCTTTGTGCAGCATTTTGTGGCAGACCAGCACATTGCCGTTTGTTTAACAGAACAATGCCAGGTCATTAATAACTAACAGCTTGGAATAAACCCGCATTACTGATCCAGGTGCACAATGAGCTGCCTCTGACACAGCATGTTACGAGAGCTTCTAAGATATGCCCAACAGTCCTCATAGCACCCATGGGCTGCTGCACCCCTAGAGAGCATCTTACAATGCTTATAGGAATATGCCACACCACAGTTCCAGACATTTGTGCCATAACGCAGTCACTTACACTGATCAGGCACAACATTAATACCAGCTGCCTAATATTGTATAGAATTCCACCTTGTGATGCCAAAACAGCTTTGACCTGTAGATGCATGGATCCACAAGAATGTTGAGAATATCCTGTGATATCTAGTATTAAAATATTAGCATTAGATCCTTTAATCTTTATAAGTTGAAAGGCGGGGCCTCCATGAATCTGACTAGTTCGGTTGAGATATGTGGAGTTTGGAGGTCAAGTCGACATCTTCAGCTCTTTGTCATGTTCCGCAAACCATTCCTGAGTAATTTTTACAGTGTGGTAGGGAACATTATTCTGCTAGAAGAGGCCAGTGCCAGGGAATATAGTTATAATGAAAGGGTCAACATGGTTTGCAACAGTCTTTAGATAGGTAGTTCATGTTATGAATGCCAGAACCCAAGGTTTCCCAGCAGAATATTGCCCAGAGTATCACACTGCCTCCGCTGGCTTGCCTTCTTCACATAGTGCATCCTGCTGCCATCTCTTCCCCAGGTAAATGATGCTCACGCACCTGGCAGTGCACATGATCTAAAAGAGAATGTGATGTATCAGACCACCTACTTCCATTGTTCCATGGTGTAGTTCTGATGTTCACATGCCCACTGTAGGCACTTTCAGTGGTGGACAGAGGTCAGCATTGGCACTCAGGTGGCCCCATGCAGCAAGTTGCCATGCACTGTGCATTCTTCACCTTTCTCTCATTGTTGGCATTACGTTTTTCAGATATTTATGTTACAGTATGTCTTCTGTGATATTAGAACAGACAGCTAGCCCTCACTGCCTACATGCATCAATGAGTCTTATGCATCTATGACCCTGTTCCAGATTCACTGGTTGTTCTTCCTTGGACGACTTTTAATAGGTACTAACCACTGCATACCACGAACACATTACAAGACTTGTTGTTTCGGAGATGCTTTGACCCAGTTGTCTAACTATCATAAATTGATCCATGTCAAAGTCACTTAGATCCTTACACTTGCCCACTTCCTGCTTATAACATATCACCTTCAAGAAGTGACTGTTCACTTGTTGGCTAATATCTCCCACTACTTCACAGGTGCCATTGTAATAAAGTAATCAATGTTATTCACTTTACCTGTCAGTGGTTTTAATGTTTGTGGCTGATGGGTGTATATCACTAAATGTGTGAGTTTTACCAGATCCTATAGCCTCATTTTGGACCAAAAATGTTGTCTAGTTTTGGAATCTTTTTTACTGCCATGCCAATATCTATGTGCATGACTTTCTGGCAAATTAGAATATCACTTGCATAGAGTAAATGGTACACTGTATATCATATAATTCAGGCATAAATACAAGTCAGACAATGGTCATATTTTATAAAATATTCACTTTACGTGAAGATAGATAGATAGAGATAGATAGATAGATACTTTATTCATCCCCACAGGGAAATTCAAATGTCCAGTAGCTCAAACACATCATTAAAAATTGTTAAAATTATTAAAAAAAGGTAACTGAATTAAAAAAAATTTACTTTACCAAAGAGTAACACACAAATTCAAAGTGGAAACTGCTGAAGGAGACAACAAGCAAACTATGATATGCATATGTATAATTGTGGAAAATCTCAGTGGAATGCCCTCATGCAACCAGGAAAGGTTTATGGTGAAAGGAAAGAAGGCCACTTTCCCAAATGGAAAGTATAATTTTCTAACGTGAACTAAATATACATATGCATGGGTATACAAGCATAGAGGTGTGATATCTAGTCATCTACTAGTTGTCTTGAAACAAATAGACACAAAAGGGTATGTGTGCTTAACTTTTATTGTGAAGGGAACTGAAGAACTAGTCAGGGAAAACATGAGGATCAGCAAAACATTCTCAAGTGTTACCTATTTCATTAGATTGAACATCTTATATGCGGCATGAATGAAAATAAGAATAAATTAAAATGTGAGAGAAAAGCCCACACATGAAGGCAATGAATAATAAATAAACATAATTTCTGTATATTTTATAGAAGGATTCAATTTTTGAATAGCAAAAACACACATCATTTGTATTCACTCTTGATCTTGCACAGTTTGCAGTTCAATATAATATGCAAAGGACTAAAGCATGCAATTTCTTAAAAAAACAAAAAACAAAAAAATCAGCTAACACGACTTGCATCTTTCAGTTCTTCTTGATATTCTTACCTCATGTGTGACAATGTCAGACCTTAATCAAATGACTAAAACCTGGATGCTTATTTTGTCTGCATATTCCATCCACATGAATTATTCTTAAAAGCACATCTTACGTCATCAAAACAATCATAAACCTTAATATTATAACAAACAGTTATGCCTACAATTGGCACAGTTAAATCTTTAAAAGCTGGCATACCATATGTAATGCATGTGCACTTTGCTTTTAATATCATAAATGTTGCCAGCTTTAGCTCACACACTTGCATGGATAAATGAATGAATGAATGAATGAATCTATCAATCAATCAATCAATCAAAAATTCTGTTTCACTTGTAGCAACCTGGCATACACTCAAAGGCACTTAATATATATAATGCACAACATTACTAGTCTTATATTTTACAATCATATTACTAGTGATGGCACTCTAAACATAAACCATACTCTAGAGGCATAAAAGAGTTACTGACTCCAAGTTATTTCATCAAGTACCACTCTCCGAGTCTTTCTCAGTAGTCTTATGTGAAAACAGTAGCAGCCCTGCAATCTCAAGTTTTCCAAAAAAAGTACCACCAGTAGTAATGGCATTGTAATTGAACACCCTGTATTTTCAACAAGAGTGCATCTACTTCATACATCCTCTTAACTTAGACAGCATCTTTAAAATCTTTTTCCAAACTCACCATTCACCTCATGCAAGACATTCCTCTTGCCAAAAATCTTTCCAATCAACATTTGATAAAGAGTAATTAGAATCCAGTCAACTTACCCTTGACCCTCTCCCCTCGGTTCAGCTGGATCTCACCCTCTCCTTGGGGTGTGTAGGGTTTCACCACGATGAAGGTGCGCCCAGGCACAGCACTGTAGAGTTTCCGCTTGGGCCCTCTGTGCCCAGAAAGGGCTGGTGGCTGTGGAGGGGGACTCGGCTCGGGGGTAACTGTACTGGGGCTGTAAACGAAAACATAGGTTACCGTGGTGATTCCCGGCAACTGGTAGCTAAATCCAGTGGTCACTGACATCATCCCGTGACCTGAGCTTAAAGCTTTGAGCCCAGTGACCTCATCTGGCAAAAGGTCACTCAGTAATGCCTGCCCAACCCCCCTCCTCGCACACACCCCCCACTTTTCTTCCTAGTGGAGCCAGGAGTCAGTCATGATGCGCGGCGCACGTTTTTTTTGGGTTTCTGACGGGGCACACCTCGGAGTCACACATGTCCGAAGTCACAGCTTTCTTCCCCTCTTGGGAGGGAGAATGTTCCCCACTGCACTCATGCTGTTTCTCCCTCTGCTGCTCCCATCCACCCTTCGGATACACTGACACAACTGCGCTTTGCTACTGCCCTCCCCGTCTCTCTAACCCACCCCTCCCTCCACATTATACCGTGGACACCGACGACGAAAGAGTAGATTGATTTGTGCCTGCACTCGGCTCCCTAAAACAAGTCTTCGGGGAGCGAAGGGCATAAACCACCATCCCGTTTGCTTAATTGCCACTCTGCTCCACCCCCCCACTCCTCCACCCTCTGTAAGAGACAAACTGAGAATTCTAATTGAGCTGCCGTCTCTCTAGCTATTGCTATACAGGTCCCCCATTTATCACTTCTGCTGCGACCAGGTTCATCACCCAGAACTGAAATCTCTGAGGATCCTTCTACTCATCAGCTTTTTTTTTTTTTTGTTTTGTTTTAAATTCCAAAGAGAAAATCTAATAAGCCACCCAGTCCCAAAACAGTGCTGTGCTTCCTCAGTGGATCACTTTTTAACAAGTCCAGGCAAAAGAGATGTCCCTTTTTCCAAGCATACAGAAACTCCAGGTCTGTTTGTTATTTTGTTCCACATCTTTCTATCATTTTTTTCATCCTTTTTTGTGAGTCAGGGATTTCTCAACCCCTCCCTTCAGCTGCTTGATCAATCGAATCAAGCCGTTCATTCTCTCTCTCCCTCTCTCTCTCTCTCTCTCTCTCTCCCCCTCTCGGCTCAGTGACGGCTTTTCAATTACTGCAGGGAGACAGGGCTGGAATGGCAACCGCATATTAATGCCTTCAGCTGAGGGTACTGTGGATTCCGAGAGCCAGACAGTCAAGAGAAAGAGGGGAACAAGCTCAGTAAAGGGGCATATAACATGCTTATGAAAGAATGCCATCGCCAAGACCTTCACAAGAGAGAGAGACAGGTAGTCAAACGCAAAGCGTGGACCTGCACGGCGTAAGATTGCAGTAAACAATTTGGCTCTTAATTCATTTGCTCTGTGCTTCACAGGTAAATACATTTAAATGGCTGGTAAAGTAAAATGGGAAGATTTTGTACATACTGTGTAACTCAAATATGAATTCTTTAGGCAAGACGAGTGAAAATTCATTTCGTTGTTAATAATCAGAAACGTACAAAAGAACTGAAGGATTTTTTCCCCCTCATACGCAGAAATGGTCAGAGCAACTCCTTCATTCTGTTAGAGAAAGATAAGGCTTATAGTTTCTGAAGTGAAATAAGAATGCATATTGTGAAATGTTAGTCTAATTAAATAATCTCCATTCATAATGATTTAAAATTGTCTTATTTCAGACTGAAATACTGCATTAAATAATCCTAATACTATTTTTCAAGATTTATTATTTCCCGATTTTCTTTATTAGTACTCACTGCTATGACTAAAAAAAGATGGTTATGTATAAATATGGTATTAAAGATCAATATTAAGACCTAAGATTTTAATGCCATTGGGATCGAAAATGCCTTCAAGCAAGGACATATTAATTTCTATCAATGCAGTTAGTTTTAGACTTAATCATGCAATTACAGAGGGAAATACTTTACAGAAAGAATCCCACCCTTTAGAAATATTAATGAAAAGCTACATATATAGTATTTAGGAAATAAAGAAATATTAATATAGATAAATTAATGACCATGTGAGTACACAAACAATACTGAATGACTGTTAATTGTGAAGTCAAACATTAGGACCTAGTCCATTATTTAGCCAACTAGACACATTCTCTTTTACAGAAGCAGAAGGAAAAATAATTCTTAAGGTACAGTATGCACTCTTAATGATAAATTGTTTAAAAAGTGCTAATTGCCATAGAAACATTTTCTTCTCAGTATGCAGGTTTTGTTACATCAAGATAGTATGCAAGCTGAAGGAATAATAAATAGACATAAAAATTGCCAAGTTTTGTTTATTGATGTGCTGAATTATCTATCTATGTAACAAAGTTAAACAGGCAGTGTGGTGTAGCAGATGAGAACACTGCATTTTAGACCTACTGTATGACCCCAAGGAAGTTAATTAATGTACCTGTAATCAACTAAATATTACAGGTATAAACAATTGTAAAGTATCCTGATAACGCAAGTCACCTTTGATAAAGGTATCAATCATTTTCAAGTCTACTTAATCCAACTTACAGTCAAGGGGCACTGAAGTCTATCCCAGCTGCACTAGCTGCAAGGCAGGAAACCAGACTTGGACACAGTACCAGTCCAGGCATCAGCCAAATATACAATAATAACAACATATGAAAGAAAACATAAGTCTGTTATTACCTTTTATTGTAAATAAACCTATTGTTTTTGAAGAATATTCTAAATGTAATCACTGAAGAAGCAAAATAGAGGTTGGCATACGACATAGCAATACAACAGAAGTTGCATAACAGTTTATAAGCACAAACAATATTTTTATAGTACTGTTCTCTAAGGAACAGCATCCAGTGGTACTTTTCAGGTACATACAGTATACTATAGTTGTTCATATGTATTTTTTAACTGATGGAGCTAAGGCATGCTACATGCATATCTTAGGGTCACAAAATAATTTAGGTATGAGAAAAGAGCCAGAACCAGGATCTGAACTGTCCACCATATCATTTAAACGTGAACAAATTTCTTAGCCACTCTCTCTCGACGCCTAACACAATGGATTACTAGAATACTGAAAATCTTCACAAAGGACAAGGCACGACTGTACATAATTTTGACTGCATTGTAAGAATTATGAAAAATTCACCTCCTAAACTGACTTGGCAAGCACACAACAACAACAAGAGTGCACAAAAACACCTAATGAATTCCAATTAAAATCAATGAATGAATTAAAATAAAGTGAATACATTAACCACTAAATAATATATACCTGTGCAGAACCCCAAAACCTATTCTTTCATGCAGCATATATATAAGGGGTATGGACACCCTGAAACAGCCACATTCAGTTTGGGGGCTGGCAGGAAGAATGGTAAGGGTTTGTTTATAGCATTGTAGAGGAAGAAATAATATTTAATGAGATGGTGACTGCAATTGACAGCCTGTCTTTCTAATTTGTGATTCTTACTGTAATGTGCATTAAACATTTGTGTGATTTATTAAACACAGTCTTGCTTTGTATGCTGATTGTGTGCACACATTAATATAACAGTTGAGGTCTGAACACAAGAAAGTCAATTTACAATTTTTCTCAGTTTTCAGAGTGTATACCTTTGACTGCAGTCTCTCACAGCAATGAAGTACATATGTACTACATTCTGTATATTTTAAGTAAACACTCAGCATGTTTTTAAAATACAGAGTTATACACAAATGGCTTATTTTTAAGTTGACTGTCTGCAGCTATACTTTCTCTGCACTATTTCACTTTTCATTGGTATTCATGCACATGCATTTCACTGGTAATAGTGTTTCAGGCTTCAATGATTGTCCTATGTTCTCCCCGGATGGTTGTAAACTACAGTACATCAATGGGTTTTTGAATGAAACATCTGAGAGTATGAGCAAATCACAAGCTGTAAAGATAAGAGAGGACTATTAATTTCAAGAAACAACTGAAAAATATGTATGAAAAGAATAATCTTTATGCATTGTACAGAAGAATTATACTCTGAATGCTTTATTTAAGAAGAGATAACAATTAAAATAACACAGTCAATTCCAGCTGCAATCCAAGGAAATAAATAACAAAAATGAACGTTGATAATATAAAAGGAATAAAGGGGGGGCACAATAAAGCCTGGCTTTGAACAAATCCATTGGGTTTATCAGCTGTGCAATCTATGGGTCATTCTACAGGCTGAATCTATTTGTTATTGACATGGAATTTTCATTTTCTTAAAGTCTTAAGACCATTCACTTATTCTAGGACTGTTATAACCTCACAACCCTCTCATCTCAAGCCATCACTAGAGGTACATAAACAATCAGAAAAGCTTAAAAATTAAGTATAACTATCCTATAATATAGCCATATAGTTACACCAGGGGCAATACTTTGTTCCCAAAAAGAGGAACGCACCTATTAAGTTGGAAGTGACAGCATTATCTAAAAATAACATATTCTTTTTGACATCCTGTGACATTATCCTTTTTACCAATGAAGATGCATATCATATTTAATAATTTTACTAACATATTTAATGTATTCCAGTAAAGGGTCAAGGGACCTCAGGGTGCATTGATATTATAATTATACTTATTAGTTTTTATTAATAACACTACAATTAAATAAATATTTATTTAAATCAGTGTTTAAAATAATATTTTTCTATAATAAACATAAAGCACACTTGTTAAAATTATCACTATTTTTGTAATAAGGTAAATTACTGATATTCAACAATTATGAAATAAAATTGAGGAATAACACTTTTTTTTTCAAAACAAATATTACTTTTGGAAAACCTTCCATCATCCCAAACTCACCATTCAAAAATGTAAAGAGTTGAGAAAATGTTAAATACAGGAATGTTCAATTGTAGTTTTTGTGTAGGAAGATAAAACAATGCGCATGTATATGTTAATTAAAAGTAGATAATTAAAGCTTAAATTAAATTAAGTAGATTAAGAAGTTAATGTTAACGCCACCTGTTAACTCTGCTGTACAGGTACGTAAAAGTATTAAATATAAAAATATATGGCAAGTGCCAAGAATTTTTTAAAAGGTGACACCTGTTATATATTGCTGCCCTTGTGTCTTTAGTATATGTTATAATACATTATTATGAATAAAAATACACTTAACAGCACTATCAAATTATAAAAGAACATCAATGTCTGAATACTTTTCAAGTACACTGCATCATAATGCATAATATTTGAGCATTATCATGCAATTATCGGTTACCTTTGTAACATATGGCAATATTGCAGCAGCATAACCACAATGACAAACATAGTGTTTACTGTTAGTCTAAATACCATGACATACTCACTAATCAGTAAATGTAGTCTATGGCCTGGTCTGGTCCACTTATTTATAACAATGCCATTTACTATGTTCACCCCATTATCTGTAATCTTGCAAACTTTGTGCCTCTCCTGCAAACGCCAAGCAGGCAATGAAAATCTTATGTCTTGTGGAAAACCTCCTGTTTGTAAGAATCTCCCTTTCAGCATTAATTCCTCCTCCATAACAAGTACTGTCACTTGCTCAGGTATGTTTCCAAAGTTCTACTCATAGACAAAATCATTTGAGGTTGCATATAGAGCCGTTTGTTTCAGATCCATTTCAGTTTCTGTCTGACATTTGGGATAAAATTAAGAATTAACACAAATTCTAAAAAATAATTGCAGGAAGGAATATATCTGTTACTCTGGGTGCTAGAACATTTTTTAAACCTTTGTTGTGTACAGTTTTAATCAGAGCCTTGTCTTTTGGTGACAAACACGATGACTACTGTTATCTGGTTTTGCTTTTTATAGCCTTTATGATATGGACATCTGTTATAGTGTCAACATGTAATGGTTATCCATATTCTAACATTACTTTGACTTGGTGCTGCTTCTTTAACAATAATTCACAAACTGAACTGAATTTTAGTTTTATAAATATTTGAGTGTTTTCACTACTGAAAACAAGATAATGTCAAATTATGGGCAATTCTCTACATTTTACCAAGGCAAACATGTCCCTTTGGGCTAACTTGGGTCTTTCTGTGAGCAGAGTCAGCTAGGGCTGCCCACAATCAAACCTGTGTGAGCTAATTTTGGGCTTCCTGTAGGTGGATCACTCCAAATGTACATATGGGCCCCGTATAGGGAACAATGTGAGCAAACACACTGGGGCTATTCTAAACTATGCCCATATGGGACAATGATGTTCATCCCAAAATTAGTCCTTTTAGGTTTTAGTTATCCAAACAGAATTAACAAATTGCTCATGCTCAATTACTAGAGCATTACTGTATTACATGTTATTTCTATATGACAAAGTAATCCAGCAAGTAACCAACATGACAATTAATCAATCAACAGCAGTATGAACATTCACTTTTAACTATACTATTATACAACTGAATTACACTATCTGCCATTAGTGTGGTGTAGTGGTTAAAGCTTTAGACTTCAAACCCTGAGGTTGTCGGTTCAATCCTGCAGCTGACACAATGTGACCATGAGCAAGTCACTTCACCTGCCTGTGCTCTAACTGGAAGAACAAAACAAACGTAACCAGTTCTATCTTAAATGTTGTAAGTCACCTTGGATATAGGAGTTAGTCAAATAATAAATAATATTAATGAAGTGTACTCCTTGAAACATATCATTAGCTGGAATCTTTGAATGCCAATATACTTTCAACACTTAGAGCAAGTTGTGCCAGTTAGAGTATGCATCTTATTCAGAGTTGCAGATCTAAGAAGTGGATGCTGTGCTAATGATAGGACATTAGTATTATATGGGGGGCATAGCAAAAGCATTGGGGCAAACCCAGATCAACAACTGTGCTACAATTAAATCACAGACAAAATATGTGCAGTTAATAGAAGGTCAATACTGTGCAGTACATACACCTTCCAAGGACTGGATAATCTATGGTGCTGTCTGTCCTGGTGCTTCCATTGGCAGTGGTGCCTCTTGAAGCCTGCTTAAAGGGCAGTGCCCCAGTTAGACAACATAAGTTGTATGTTTAACAAGAATGTAAGTTTAATGTCACTGTGCTCCGTACAAGAAATTATTTTATAAATTCACTCACATGTGCAGGCCAAAGTTAGCACACAGGGGCTGTCAGCATTTAGAAACTGCTAGTCTAGCATTTGGAGAATGAAGGGGACAACTGTGAAAATAGGCATTGTACTATTCCTGTATGTTAGAGATGAAATTGAATCATTTCCTTTCCTTGTTTGGAAACCAAGGAAGGGCCTACACGTGGAGAAGACAGTATATAAGACTTGGACTGCAGCCAAACACTTTGAAGCCGATGGACGGAAGATTATGTCATCCGTCCTGAAAATCCTTTCAGCGCAGTGACGAAAGATGGCAGACTGTATAGATCAAGATCCCACCTTGATAAAGTGTGTCATGGCTTCCCATCTGTTATGCTGCGTAAATCGTCATTAAAGAAAGCGAAGTTATTTTCTGTAATGTGATTTTTACCGCCGTATCAATATGGGAGGGATATTGCCTTTTATATCATATCTATATATTTTTCAGTTACTTAAAACACCGCAATTTCAAAAGAACTTATTCCAACTAGGGAGCTATATCACCCCCTAAAAGGAAACAAAATGGCGTAGTCGGCAGGATTGTGGCTAAATTAATAACCGTATCATATTCATAATGTAATATATATATATAAAATATGCTTCTGATAATGACGGCATGGAAGATCTCGGTCAGATGCTGAGTGTATCGGGATGGTCGCGCGCACAGTCATGGACTCCCATGACCGAGTTATACTGCCTTAAAATGACTGGCCTGAACTGGAATAGGGATATTAATTAATCCCGTCAAAGTACAAGAGGCGGTCTTGTAACATGGGCCAACAGTGCATGGGGCAATAATAAAAAAAACCAGACAGCTGCCAGTGAGTTGTGGTAGCATCTGCTAACTACATTATACGAGTTGGACTTAAAAGTCCAAAGCATGATTACAAAATGTGGGAATAAAAGACGAAACTAAACCGGAAAAAAAATAAATAAATTGTAAAACGCCGCAATTTCAAAAGAATTTATTCCAACTAGGCAGCTATATCGCTCCCTAAAAGGAAAAAGTATGTTGGAGTGAAGTATGGGTGAGAGGACTAAGTAACAGTTGTGCAACCTAAGGGAGTTAAGAGAGTCTGTGTGTAGCATGGCATTCTTGAAGGCAGAACTCCGAGGTTGTGATGATTAACAGATGTTGGGGTTATCTTGACCTTCACCCAAGCCTCTCTGGAGGGGTCCTTGGACATCAATTAACATATTGCCCAAAAGGTTTATTAACACTATTAGGCATGATATTAATTACATATTGTCAATGTGAGGATGTTTGTTTTACAGTAAGTTCAGCATATTTTGAAGAAAAGTTGAAGGGTTTCAGCTTCTAGTATACAGATGGTGCTGTGCTTCTTCAGAATCCTTACTCTTTTACCATCACTGTTAAATATTCTCAAGCCAGGATCTGTAAAATTTTGCAATTGCACTCAATAAATAATCATGAAGGTGTTGTAACTGTAAACCTGTTTTTACATTCTATAAAATATTTTACTTAACACTTATGGAGTGCTTACTCCCTGACAGTGTTTAAGCATTTAAAAGAAGAGGCAGAAGTAAAAAGATGGTGTTAACCCTTGTAATTCAATCAGTTGCTGTTGCTACTACTCTACTAGAAGACATTACTTTACCATTAGACAACACCTGACAGTAGGGAAACAGATGAAAAACTGGAGGTCTTGGTATGTGTAACCTGCCACCCACAATTGGAATAACTTTGTGTAAATAATATAAACAAGCTGCAGTGGGTTGGCGCCCTGTCTGGGATTGGTTCCCTGCCTTGCGCCCTGTGTTGGCTGGGATTGGCTCCAGCAGACCCCCGTGACCCTGTGTTCGGATTCAGCGGGGAAAATTCAAAAGAAAGAAAAGTACTGATTTGGCTATCACAGTCACAATGAAGTATTACGCAGAATAAAGAAAAGGTGTATGATGAGTTGTATGAGGGGTTGGACACTATTGAGGGAGAAAAGGACCTGTATCGATTGGCTAGACAGAGAGACCGAGCTGGGAAAGATGTGTAGCAGGTTATGGTGATAAAGGATAAAGATGGAAACGTACTCACAAGCAAGGAGAGTGTGTTGAGCAGATGGAAGGAGTACTTTGAGAGGTTGATGAATGATGAGAACGAGAGAGTCAGAAGGTTGGATGATGAGGAGATAGCGAATCAGGAAGTGCAATGGATTAGCAAGGAGCAAATAAGGACAGCTATGAAGAGGATGAAAAATGGAAAGGCCGTTGGTCCAGATGACAAACCTGTGGAAACATGGAGGTGTTTAGGAGAGATGGCAGTGGAGATGGCAGATTGTTTAATGGAATCTTGGAAAATGCGAGGATGCCCGAGGAGTGGAGAAGAAGTATACTGGTACCGATATTTAAGAATAAGGGGGATGTGCAGGACTGTAGTAACTACAGGGGGATAAAATTGATGAACCACAGCATGAAGTTATGGGAAAGAGTAGTGGAAGCTAGGTTAAGAAGTGAGGTGATGATTAGTGAGCAGCAGTGTGGTTTCATGCCAAGAAAGAGCACCACACGTGCAATGTTTGCTCTGAGGATGTTGATGGAGAAGTATACAGAAGGCAGAAGGACTTGTATTGTGTTTTTGTGGACCTGGAGAAAGCATATGACAGGGTACCTTGAGAGGAGCTGTGGTGCTGTATGAGGAAGTCGGAAGTGGCAGAGAAGTACGTAAGAGTTGTACGGGATATGTATGAGGGAAGTGTGACAGTGGTGAGGTCTGCGGTAGGAGTGACGGATGCATCTAAGGTGGAGGGGGGATTACATCAGGGATCAGCTCTGAGCCCTTTCTTATTTGCAATGGTGATGGACAGGTTGACAGACAAGGTTAGACAGGAGTCCACGTGGACTATGATGTTTGCTGATGACATTGTGATCTGTAGCGATAGTAGGGAGCAGGTTGAGGAAAACCTGGACAGGTGGAGATATGCTCTGGAGAGGAGAAGAATGAAGGTCAGTAGGGACAAGACAGAATACATGTGTGTAAATGCGAGGGAGGTCAGTGGAATGGTGAGGATGCAGGGAGTAGAGTTGGCAAAGGTGGATGAGTTTAAATACTTGGGATCAACAGTACAGAATAATGGGGATTGTGGAAGAGAGGTGAAAAAGAGAGTGCAGGCAGGGTAGAATCGGTGGAGAAGAGTGTCAGGCGTAATTTGTGACAGACGGGTATCAGCAAGAGTGAAAGGGAAGGTCTACAGGATGTAAGTGAGACCAGCTATGTTATAGGGTTGGAGACGGTGGCACTGACCAGAAAGCAGGAGGCAGAGCTGGAGGTAGCAGAGTTAAAGATGCTAAGATTTGCACTGGGTGTGACGAGGATAGATACGATTAGAAATGAGTACATTAGAGGGTCAGCTCAAGTTGGACAGTTGGTAGACAAAGTCAGACAGGCGAGATTGCGTTGGTTTGGACTTGTGCAGAGGAGAGATGCTGATTATACAGTAATCCCTCGCTATATCGCGCTTCGACTTTCGCGGCTTCACTCTATCGCGGATTTTATATGTAAGCATATTTAAATATATATCGCGGATTTTTTGCTGGTTCACAGATTTCTGCGGACAATGGGTCTTTTAATTTCTGGTACATGCTTCCTCAGTTGGTTTGCCCAGTTGATTTCATACAAGGGACGCTATTGGCAGATGGCTGAGAAGCTACCCAACCAGAACGCGTATCACGTATTAAATAAAACTCCTCAAATATATTGTGAGCACGGGGGCTGTTCACACCCCTAGAGGATACGGCCGCTCCTCAAAAAACGCTGAAAGATTACCTTCACATTGCTCTCTTTCTTGCTGGGCTTACATATGGCTGCTTTGTCAAGCGATATGCTTCCAGCACGGTGCTTCGCATACTTAAAAGATCAAACAGCACATATTGATTTTTGATTGTTTGCTTTTCTCTCTCTCTCGCTCTGACATTCTCTGTTCATAACGGAGGGGGTGTGAGCAGGGGGGCTGTTCGCACCCCTAGACGATACGGACGCTCGTCTAAATATGCTGAAAGATTACCTTCATGCTGCTCCATTCTGTGCAGCTGCTTTGTCAAACGACATGCTTCCCACACGGTGCTTCGCATACTTAAAAGCTCGAACGGCACGTATTGATTTTTGATTGTTTGTTTTTCTCTCTCTCTCTCTCTGACACTCTCTGCTCCTGACGGAGGGGGTGTGAGCAGAGGGGCTGTTCGCACACTGGCCTAGAGGATACGGACGCTCCTCTAAAAAATGCTGAAAGACTACCTTTACATTGTACATCCTTGCAGCTGCTTTGTCCGGCGGTGCTTCGCATACTTAAAAGCCAAACAGCCCTATTGATTTTTGTTTGCTTTTTTCTCTCTCTCTCTCTCTCTCTGACATTCTCTGCTCCTGATGCGCACTCCTTTGAAGAGGAAGATATGTTCGCATTCTTTTAATTGTGAGACGGAACTGTCATCTCTGTCTTGTCATGGAGCACAGTTTAAACTTTTGAAAAAGAGACAAATGTTTGTTTGCAGTGTTTGAATAAAGTTCCTGTCTCTCTACAACCTCCTGTGTTTCTGTGCAAATCTGTGACCCAAGCATGACAATATAAAAATAAGCATATAAACATAAGGTTTCTACTTCGCAGATTTTCACTTTTCGCGGGGGGTTCTGGAACGCAACCCTCGCGATCGAGGAGGGATTACTGTATTGGGAAAAGGATGTTAAGGATAGAGCTGCCAGGTAAGAGGTAAAGAGGAAGGCCTAACAGGAGGTTTATGGATGTGGTGAGAAAGGACATGCAGGTGATGGGTATAACAGAACAAGATGCAGAGGACAGAAAGATATGGCAAAAGATGATCCGCTGTGGCAACCCCTAATGGGAGCAGCCGAAAGAAGAAGAAGATCGCTGTTGGTATAAAGGAGCCCCAGTAGCATACTCAGTTTAGTGTGCCACAGAGAGGATGAGGATGTTTACCATTGTTCACAATGGCACTCAGCTTTGTTTTAACTCTCTCCTTCGCTGCTACCTCTAGGGAGTCCAGAGTGCATTCTACAGTATAACAGAGCTTACCCTTTTAATTGGCCTGTTTATTCTGTGGGCCTCTTTTAATGTGATGTTACCAGCCCAGCACACCACAGCGCAGAAAAATCACACTGGCCCTCACAGAGTTATAGAAGATGTGAAGGGTGTCACTTCCCACATTGAAGGAATGTAGTCTCTTAAGCAAAAAGAGCCTGCTCTGCCCTTTCTTATACAGTTCCTCTGTGTTCCAAGACCAGTCCAACCTGTCATTAATGTGGAACGCCAAATACTTGTAGGAGTGGACCACCTCTAGATTCACTTCTTGAATAGTGACTGGACATAGGGGCTCTTTGGTGTGGCAATACCAGTCAATACCCAGTTCCTTGGTTTTGCTGATATTAAGATACGGACAATTGTCTTTGCATCAAGAAACAAACTTTTCCACCTGACTCCTATACTGTGTCTCATCCCCATTATCAATACACCAAATAAGTGCAGAATCATCTAAGACTTTCTGCAAGTGACATGAGTTAGTGTTATATTTATAGTCTCAGATGTACAGAGTAAATAGAAAATGATACAGGACTGCTCCTTGTGGTGCTCCAGTGTTGCTCACATCTGTATCAGAAACATAGCCCTTGAGTCTCACAAACTGCAGTCTGCCCGACAAAGAGTCCATTATCCAGGACACCATAGGATCATCTACTGTACCTGCATATCTTTGAGTTTACCCCTTAACAGGGATAGTTGGATGGTATTGAAGGCCCTGAAGAAACCAAAAAACATAATCCTAACAGTGCTACCAGCTTTGCCCGGGTGAGAATAAGCCTCGTGGAGCAGATAGATAATTGCATCCCCCACTCCAGTCTCTGATGGGCAAACTGTAGTAGGTCCAGGTGGTCTACCACAAGAGGACTCATATAATCCAGGACTAGTTTCTCAAAGACGTTCATGTTGTGAGACATAAGTGCTACTGGTCTGTAGTCATTGGGTGAAGAGGTGCCTGCCTTCTTTAGATCAGGAACACTGTAGGATGTATTAAACATCAATGGCACTCTCTGTAGTCTTTGGGACAGACTGAACAGGTGACAGAAGACACCATAACGTTGGCCAGCACAGGACTTAAGAACTTGAGAAATGATTCCATCTGATCCTACAGCTTTTCCTGTGTGTAGCTGCCTCAGTTGACGTGGTGGGAGTTGTTGATGTAGGTTGGATTATGTGGGGAGGCTGGTCATTGTAAGAAGGTGGAAGTGGGAGGAAAATATATTAAAAAATTGGTTCAGGGCATGAGCTTTGTCCTTATCCCCTTCTAATACGTGAGTCCAGTAATTATACCAAGTCCATTCCAGACATCATTCTTGTTATTCTGAGTAAGTCTGTTTAAATAATGTTAGTGTTTATATGTGTATAGTATTTAAAGGTTTGCCACTTTACAAATAAAAAATGTTTTAATGTTTAAAATCTTGTTTTAAATGTGGCAAAACATTAGGTCTATCCTCAGGGAAACCCCATTTTTAATAACCACCATCATGGATCTAGACCACCCTGGGCCACTAACAAAAGCTTTGCCTAAAAACCAGATCAGACGAGAGATGGGCTGAAGAGACCCAGATAAACAAATCCTAAAATTGGCCTGTGATGACATAACTGTCAATTTGGGAAAGTTAAAAATGGAGTCATTTTCGGAACATGTGAATTGCAGTGTCAGTTAAAGAGCAAACTTGCTTATGAACTAAGAAACAAGGAACTGGACTTTTGGGCTGTCTTTTTTACTTCCTCCTATATGAAGTATAGGGAAAGTATTGGAATCCTCAAAAAATTCCATTTCGAGATTTTGATGAATCTCAACATTTTAGATCTACCTGAGTCAGAAAATACCATTTTTGGAATTATGTCTGTGTGTGTGTGTGTGTGTATGTAAACACAATAACATGAGTACGCTTTCACTTTTTGCATAAAAGTATTAGGTACAAAACATACGTTTTTATCAACTTTTGGACTATTTGTGCTAACCAAAGGTGGTATTTTACCTTTTATTCATGCAGCTGCAGAGTCCGATTTATTCAAGTTTTCTTTTATAATTGTTCCAATATATATTAATTTGATTAGATTTCTTGTTGATGGTTCTTTAATGTACATAATATAAAAATATAATCATTGTCTTGTGGTTTTCTCCTCAAATATTGTCTTACGGTTTTCTCCTCAAATATCCATCACTGAATCCAAGTATATGAGAAAGTCTAGGGGAGACCACTACTGATTTTTATCTTTAGGCCTCTGATCAATTTAGAAGAGAAAGCTAATTTTAGAACTGTTATATTTTGGAGTAACAGACTAAAAAGAAGCAGTACACCAACCTCAGAAGATGAAGTCCAGGGTGGGACAAAAATTTCATCAATGTATAGGAGAATCTGGGCACCAAGTCACAAAATATTTTTTATACAGTATAAAAAGAATGAGATGTACAGTATAATAGAGCAGAATCATCTTGAAGACAAAGAGGAAGGACTGAATTGGCATCATCACTGTTAAATTGCAGTATAAACATCATTTTTGTATTATTTACATTTTGCATTTAATCTTTTATATTTGAGTTTTATTCCTGTGCTTTAATAATTACGCTAAACATTTTTAACATTAACTTGGGCTAGATTTTTATATCTTGCTAGTGTCATAGGTTCAGGTGTAGCAGGGTATCACTTTAGGGGTTTCACCTTAGGGATGTTAAACACAGGTGTGTGAGATAATGCCCTCAACAGGTAACCAAACTTGTTATAGTCTCAACACCAGGTGGTAGGACCAGAGTTCCAGAACTGCAAGATGAACCTTAAAGAACTCTAAAGTCATCACTGCCTCAACATCTCTTACCCCTTACCCTGAGAAAGGGAGCCGGATAACCTGGGTAACCCTCCAGGCCCAGATCTAGACACCACTAAAAGTCATGAAATTTTGGCTAAATGAGCTTCCCAAAAAAGCAGCAAACATGGGCCCATGGTAGGACCCCCACATAGGTGGCCACAAATTCATGCCCGGACTCCTCATGCACAGACTCCTAAGAACGGCCACATTTTAAGCCCAAAGTGGCTCCACAATGGCCCATGTTTGCAAACATCTAAATGGTGTCAGGCAATTAAGGTTCAACATTACTTTTACTTCTCAGGTTTTCTTAGAAGCTGTTGCAAACCCAAAATATTGTTAGGAACCAGACTCCTAAAAATGCATGGTTGCTGTGATTAGGCATATGATGCAAGACTTGCCAATGCATTCTCACTTAGGAAATGCACCTGTAATTGGTAACAACCATCAATTGCTGTTTAGAGAAGTTTTTAACTGGGAAAGCTCAATCTCTCACACCACAAGAATGCTAAATGGAATGCAGTAATTGCCACATTTTGCAATTAGTATATTATGGCAACAATAATCGCAATTGCGACTAATATACAATTAATTGTGTGGCTTAAGGCGGGACATGACCTTAAGGCAGGAACCAACCTTAAAAAAAACTTCCACAACATCACCATGCACTCTCAGTCCCACACTGGACCAACCTAAATTTTCCAAATTGACAAGATACACACACCATTGGAATCTGGGAGGAAAATAACATGAAGACATGAAGAGAATGTGCAACAGCTGTGAGGTAAGAGTGTTAATCCACTGAGTTGCAATGTTTCCCATGTTTCTGTTAATTAAAAAAAAAAAAACTGGTCACATTATTAGTTACACTTGCCTTTTCCCCTCTCAATGACAGTATCTTAACTAGTTTGAGAATGGCAAGGTAGTGAATGGCTAACATGCAAATTGGAAGGCATTATGAGCAATGACTCCATTAAGACTGTCAGTGTGTATATTAAGAATTGGTAATCTCACACACAAAAAGAAAAAAATTAAAAACAAAAACAGATGTTTTGTATTAGGAAACAGACTCCCAAGACAGAAGTGAATAGAGGCTGTCTTGCCCAGAGAATAACACAGTTGGCAAAGGATGACTGTTCTTTTTTACAAGTTGGGTATTTCAGGTACAAACTTCATGAATTTACACTCCAATAAAACAGATACTTAGTAGATACGTAGTTGTAATGAACTAAGGAACATTGATACTTGAGATTAAAAATAAGTGATGAATTTTAGTACCTGATCAATTATGGTGATAAGAGGAACAGAGTACCACAGGTTTAATTCAAATGGAACCATTTAAGAGGTCACAATTAAGATAACTTACATATCTGTGGGAAGGACACACAGACACAGAGAGAACATGCAAAATCCATATATACAGTCTCTGGGCCAGGATTTGAATGTAGGACTGTGGAGCTGTGAGACTGCTGTGTTCATCACTGTGCTATCGGACTGCACTTCACAAATCAATTTTTCACTCTTTGACAAAATGTTGTTTATACTGTCCTTTAAAATCATTAAAACGCAATGTTCTATAATAATAACTATTATTTGTCTAACTAAGGAACTGGCAGTCTTATCTCATTTTAAATTGAATTCGCTGGTTAAACTCAACTCTCCAAAACTTTAAAAAGTCCACATTTTAATTAGAAATAGGCACTTGCATCATATCCATATCTTTAATATGTCATTAGTTACTATGTTACAAGCATTTAGAAAAGAAAATAGCCACAAGCATACTGAGAATTTTAAAAGCTGAGTGACACTGACTAAGCTACATCATCTACGTTATGCATAACAGACCTTATAACCACTACATTATATGAAAAGGGTCAGCTCCTTAATATACAGTGCATGTTAAAATAATTCACCTTAAATATGCACCAGTATGAAGCATTTGAGTAACCAAAAGACAGAAACAAGGTAAAGTTTTTAATTAGTATAACACTTCTACATGTTCTATAATAATGATGTTGTTTATTAAATTGAGTATTAGTTTGTATAATCTTTCCAAATTTCTTTATTTTGTGAGGCCAGGGGATGGAGATGCCAAATAACTGGTCTGAATCAATTTTTCCAAGTCATAGCATTCTCACAAGTTATAGTAAGAGACCTTAAGGATGGAGTTTATTGAGCATTGCTTGGTTAGATCAGAGACCTCCATAGAAGCCAAGCTACATCCCCAAAGACAGTAAGTGGTATCAGGGAGGCTACTACTAGCACCCTGCTGTCTACTCACAAGTGGCCTATCAACAATTCTGTGTGCCTGGCCCTTTATGTGAATTTAAAGGCTTGGGGTTAGAAGGACATCAAAGATGGATAGAGAGTGCTGTGAGCTGGTGGCTCCAATATTTTAGAAGAGCACCTCTGAATTCTAGGTAGAGTTTACCAGGGTTAATTAACTGGTTTCTGAAGGACATACTTTATTGACTGTTAATTCTTGCATTTTAGCAACACTGTTTAAACTATTTACTGTATTATTAGCATTACGTAGATATTTCTAATTTATACTCAAGTTGTAAGCCATGTTACTTCCATATTTACCTTCTATTCCCAATATTTTTAGTAAATGTACCTTGTTTCTAATTTGAAGGAACCATCCATTTATCATTTTTCTTACTAGCATATCCAGGTTGGAGTCACAAGAGACTGAGCCTGTCCCAGCAGCACTGGGGACAAGGAGGAATTAAACATGGATGGAGTTGTCAGTCCTTTGCAAGACATACTAACAAACTCAGACTCAATCTCACTCATACTGGGCTGATTTGTAGTTGCCAAGTAATCTAAAGCTCATGTTTTGTGGGAGAAAAACCTGACCAAACTTCAACACAGCCATCAGTGCCCAGCTCACAACATTGATAAAGCCTCTTATTTAAATTCTTTCTCACATCCATCTTGTTTTCTATCTTTTGTAAATAAATCAAACTCATTCTTATTAATAAGGTATGTATAACTTGGCATTAATAAACTGCTAACTGTGATCATAACTCCATTATACAAGAACACACCGCACCAAGCAGTTAGCACTAGCATTTCAATGTTACTGTCTTACTGCTGCTTGTTCTACCTGTTCATGTTATTTGTTTATATCTGATATTAATATATTCATTTATTTGGAATGGTTACCTTTTTTGTGTTTACATTTTAATTGCTGTGTTTAGTAATATGAGTCTACTGTGTCATTCTAACATACCAGTTGGACTAGCAAGAAATATTTTTCATTGTATTGTAAGGTATAATGCCAAAAAATTCAACTAAAAAAAATAAACCTCTTACATTTAGTGTTGTTTCTGTTATTTCTATAGAGTCATGTCTAGAGCAACTGCTACTATAAAAAGGCACAGTTCAATTAGTTTTAATACTTCTAGCATTTAGACTGCATTTGTACATGTTCATTAATAATACTGTCAAATTAATTATCAGAATTGCTAAAGTTGATCTGCCATCATGTACTTTAAACAGTCCTGTACAACCAGTGCATAAGCCTTCCTAATTTATATTTCCAATTCAAAGGCAACTCATCTCAGGATTGAGACCCTCTGTTTTAAAAGTTACTCTATAATGCCATAAACCATTGCCCTATTTTCTATTCACATCATTATCGGAGTGTTGTGAGACACAGATAAGGCTTCAGAAAAAGATACGTAGCATATTAAGTTCTGCCTCCTTAGCTTTTCATGTATATCTGATTAACTGTTATGCTGAACTGTCACTTGTTTTAATGTTGATGATGACATCAGGATACACCTGACCTCTTATTCGTCCATATTCTGAAGAAGGTCTCCAATACACACATACATATCAAACTTTACAATAAGAGAATCCACAAACATTAATTTTCTACATATTCTATGTTAGAAATGATCTATTGAAGGTTCTCAGTTATATGTATTATCCTGGCTGTGTCAAACTCATTCTCAATCCATACATGGTGCTGGAAACATTTGAATACTCCTTCCTATGGGAGTAATGATCCTGAAAAGGCCACTTACTTCCTCATATTATCCAACAGAGACCACCTTGCCTCTGGACTAAATACCCATGCCAATTCTGCTCTGCACAACATCTATCTTAAAATATATTGTGGCGAGTTCCTGCAGGTAATCTACAGTATGTTCTACTTTAGATTGTCTTCCACAAATCAGATTTCTGTTTATTGTTGAATAAAGTTTTACACCACTCTGGATTAATCTTATTAGGACCACTGGCTTTAAAGTTTTCACCTTACAAGCCTATGATCATATTTGCATTATTCTGTGATTACACTTTCACAAACCTCTAGGCAGTGAATAAAAAAAGAAAAACAAGCACAAAGCTGCCCAAAGTTTAAAGCTTCAAGAGACTGTGTTTAAATCCTAACTTGCATATCTTTCTGTGCTTTTGTGCCCTTTTTTCACTCCAAGGTCCCTCCCAAATCCCAAAGATGTGTAATAACCGAGTATGTCCCGCAATGGATTTTTGTTTCATTAAATGTTGGTTGCTACCTTACATCTTATGAAGTCAAGAGATGCACATGACTCTGGAATAGATAAAAGCAAAGTAAAAAAATATTTACATAGACACTTTGTTTTTACTTTCAAGAATATTATTAGTAGAACAATATGGATTATTGCTTTAAATATATAACATAATCATAGTCACCAATAAAATATACAGGATTAATATATAAATCCAAGGAAGAACAAGAACATAGAGTTACATCTAGCAGTCACTATGTTTCTCTGTGTTTCCCATTTTGGAGGCTCAGTAGTATTACTTCTATCTTTCTACAACAAAGAACTGTCAGTAAATCTTCACTTACAATAAAAATTCAATACTCAATAATAGAGAATAAAATTAAATGCAAACATCTGGCTCAAATCGATTAAAACTTTTTGTTCTCTTATTAGTAAAAGTATTTAATTTAGGAGTACTGTATTTAATACTTTTTAACAGAAATAATGAACCAAATATAATGATCCAGTGCTCTCTTTGCCAATTAAGTTCTTCTTTTAGGTATATAGGATCACTTCACTGTGTAATAAGGTTGTACAGCTACAAAGTTAAGTTTAATGTGGAAGGGAGCAGCAGGCTGTTAAGAATTTTCAGTGTCATCAATTACTGTACTAAATTATTCAGGTAAGAACAGCTAAGCATATTAGAGACCAGCATGAGTATCAATTAACTGAATAATCTATTGATTACTCTGTATTCAAATACTGTATTTAAGTAAGTCATATTTTCTCTTCTTACGATTGATGAAATCCTGAAGCTAAAGGGGCAACCTTTAAGCCAAATCACAAATTTAAATAAAACCAAAATTGCTTAAAAAGGGACTACTTTATTCTATCCATCTATTTTGCGAAGCTTGATTAAGATCCAGTTATCTTCCTACATTCTAAAAACAAGGAGATTAGTTATGTTAAGTAGCAGCTCTAAATTGCCTAGGTTTGGATTACCGTGGGTAGAGTGTCTGGTAATGAACTGACACCTCATCTACACTATTCCTAGATGCTCCCAATGCTTCTGCGATAGGCACCAGCTCCACCTGACTCTTTCATTATTTATTTCTTAATTCTGGGGTTTTAAACTATAAGACTGATTTTCTTTTTTTTTTTTCTTTTATATTTTTATTTTATTAATTTTCACTGTAATCATTCCATACAAACAGATCAATTTATAACCCAACAAATTTGAAGACAAATCAAACCCCACCCCTGAGAAGGAGAGCTTAGCTAAAAGAAAATTGCTTAAGGCTTTTTAATAAGGCAACACTAAACAAAAGAAAGGGAGAAGTAAATATATATGTAAATAAGAGATGGAGAAGGGAGTTAAATGCGGTAATAGTTATTTCTCTTATTCTAAAATAATATTGATTAAATCCTGCCAGGTTTTGAAAAAATTTTGTACAGATCCTCTAACTGAGAATTCGATTTTTTCCAATTTCAAATAATATAAAACATCGGTTTCCCACTGACTTATAAGAGGAGAATTAGGATTCTTCCAATTTAACAAAATAAGTCTGTGTGCCAAAAGTGTAGTGAATGCATTCACCGTTTGCTTGTCCTTCTCCAATTCAAGTCCATCTGGAAGAACACCGAACACAGCTGTTAATGGGTTAGGAGGGATTGTGATACTAAGGCTGTCTGAAAGGCACTTAAAAATTTTTGTCCAAAATGATGTTAGTTTGGTGCAGGCCCAGAACATGTGACCCAGTGAGGTAGGAGCTTGGTTGCAGCGTTCGCAGGTTGGATCCTGGCCTGGAAACATTTTGGACAGTTTTAAGTGAGACAGATGAGCTCGATATATAATTTTTAGTTGAATAATTCTATGCTTTGCGCATATAGAACTCAAGTGAATTCTCTGCTTTGCTACCTTCCACTCCTTTTCTGATATATTGATTAAGAGATCTTCTTCCCAATGTCCTCTTGGATCTTTGAAAGGTAGGGACTCTAATAAGATTTTATATATTGCGGAAATAGTGTTTATTTCCTCGAAATTGAGCAATATTTTTTCCAGCATTGTGGAGGGTGCAAGGTGGGGGAAATCGGGCAATTTCTGTTTAACAAAATTTCTAATTTGAAGATAGTAAAAGAAATGTGTAGCTGGGAGGTTGAATTTTGAACATAATTGTTCAAAAGATGTAAATATGTTGTCTATATAAAGATCTCTGAGCATTTTAATCCCAAAACTTTTCCAGGTATTAAAAACTGGATATACTTGCGAAGGTTGAAAGAGGTGGTTCTCTTGCAGAGGTGCCACTGATAAAAGATTTTCCATCTTAAAATGCTTTCTAATTTGGTTCCATATTCTGAGTGAGTAAAGCACAATTGGGTTATTAGTATATTTGCGATAGCTTTCATTTATTGGAGAGCAGAGCAGGGAATATAAAGAAATACTACAGGATTTTACTTCTATTGCGGACCAAGCCTGTGTATGTTCATTTATTTGTGTCCAGGTTTTTATGGCTTGTATGTTTGCTGCCCAGTAATAAAACTGAAAATTGGGTAAAGCCATGCCACCTTCTGCCTGAGGTCTTTGTAGGGTCGCTCTTCGGATACGTGGGTGTTTTGAGTTCCAAATGAATAAGATTATTGTTGAATCTAACTGTTTAAAAACAAATTAATAGAAATATTTGGAATGTTTTGAAATAAAAAGAGAAGTTTAGGAAGGATATTCATCTTAACAATGTTAATTCTTCCGGCTAGAGTGAGATGAAGGGTTGACCATCTATGCAAGTCTTGCTTAATTTTTTCCATACAGACACCAAAATTTTGTTGATAAAGAGCTTTATGTTTACTTGTGATATTTACCCCTAGGTATTTAAACTGATCTGCTATGGTAAAAGGTAGGGTGTCCAATCTAATATTATATGCTTGTGAATTCACTGGAAAGAGTATACTTTTATTCAGATTAATTCTAAGACCAGATATCTTTTTAAATTCTGTTAGTGCTGTTAAAACAGCAGGGACAGTGTTTTCTGGGTCTGATATATATAACACCATATCATCTGCATATAGAGAAATTTTCTACACTGATTATCTAAGATGCAATTCCCTTTATTCATTATAACAAAGACAACTGCCATTTGTTGATGGGCTTGCAAAAAAGGGTGTCTCTGTTATGTGCTTAAACCAATCCATTTATCAATTGGATTGATTTACAGCTTGTATAACAAAAGCAGAAATATTTCTAAATGTCTTATAAATGTAAAAATCATGCTGCTGTGCTTTTCTGAATGGAGAATAAAGGAAAAATAATACCAGCTAATTAAATGAGATCTGTGCTATCAGGTGTTGTCACTGATTAGGAATCTGGTTGGAACAAAAACTTGCAGTCACAGTGGGGGCACAGGACCAAGGTTGGGAAACACTGTACTACACAGATCATATTAGTGGAGTTCCATTTAACCAGCACTGGTGTCAACAAGCCTCAGCACTAGATCCTCATTTTAAAGCACTTCCTTCAAGCCAGGGACATACATAACATATTAAAAATAAACAAAACAGTAAGATAAATAAAAAAACAAGCAGTTGTTTGGAAAGAAAACCCATCCCATCTGGGAGGCTGGTTATAACTATGCCTTGTTGCATATTGTGTTGTTTGCAACTGATTCACACTGTTTTTCTTTTCCAGTACTCTTGCTGATATCATATGGTTGGTCTAAAAACCAGACTGGTGTTGCATGACGCCTATATACATCTTTGGCCTATAATACATTATTTCATTCTTATGTCAAGAGCAATGTTGTGTGTATCAAATGTGCCACAGTGATTTGCATTCCATGCTTGCTGGGTATTACCTGAAGATAAAGTATAGAGAGAGGTGTGGCGTTTGTATTAACAGCAAAGCAATAGGGGGCCCAAAGCTGCCCTCTGCCTAGGGGACCCCAAGTTAGATAGTTGTTCACCCTATGATGGGCTGGAATCCTGTTTGTTCTGGGGTTGTTTCTGCCTGTGTCTGTTACTTGTTCGGATAGGCACCAGTTGCCCTCTGTTCTAGTTAAGCGGGTCACAAAATGTATCATCCGGGACGTTCTATAATCTCTCCTGCCCAAAGCCAACCTCTTGCATTTTGCTAGACCATAAAACTGAGAAGATTTAATTACAGGGTAGTTCACTGTTTCATATTTAGTTTGAGAGAGGTTATTTCAACTTGAATATGTTGCAAACAGAATTTTCATTTTTAACATGCAAGATACATGCTCCTGTCAGTAAACAGGTCATCGAGTAGTCAGTCTGAGCAATTCAAATGGCTGTGCAAACATGTCCAGCAACTGGTCTCATCACTTTCCTGATGTTTTACGACTGTTGTTAAAAGAAGAGGGAATGCTACACAGTGGTAAGCATGGCCCTGTCCCAACTTTTTTGAAATGTGTTGCTGCCATCAAATTCAAAATGACCTTATTCTTTTCTTAAAATGGTAAATTTTCTCAGTTTAAACATTTCATATGTTTTCTGTGTTCTATTGTGAATAAAATCCGGGTTTATGAGATTTGCAAATCATTGCATTTTGTTTTTATTTGCATTTTACACAGTGTCTCAACTTTTTTGGAATTGGAGTAGTCTTAAGTTCTTAAAGTATAATACAATTTACACAACAGATATAGATGCAGTGGTGTATATTACATGTCTTAAGAGGTTGGTGGCATGGAAGATTGTGTTGTCAAAAAAAATCTGGACTTGGTGAACCTCCATGTAGCATTACCACATTTTTCCCTCATACATCTGTTTCCGAAGTATAAGGTTGCTATTTCAGGTTAATCAACCCACTAATTTTGTATGTCTAAAAGTAGAATGGCATTTATTATTGCAGGGCATTTCTGCCATGCATTCATTGCTGTAGGCTGCAGCAAACCTATCTTCCTCATTTAATCTATTACATTACACTAATTAATCCAAAAACTCTGTATTGCATATACATATTATTTTCAGATGATAACAGATAAAAGCATGTTGTCTTAATCACTGACTAATCTACCCTAACCTTCAAGTAACATGACCCCACACATCACTTATTATTATGATACGATTTAGGGAGTAAACACCACAGGAAAAGGTAAATTACCATCTATCCTCCATTCATTTTCTTAAACCACTTATCAAGGGCACAGTCATGAGGAAGCTGAAGCCTGCCCCAGCAATCACAGGACACAAGGCATGAACAACACCTGGACATGGTGCTAGCCTATCACAGGGTGATCTTACACACAGAGTCATCTCCTAGCTAACAAAATTCTACAACATGGAACAAGAACACATCAAAGAAAAGGTAAACGATGAAAGTCAATGATTTACATAACAAGAGGAAAACATCTCATATGTGCCATCATCTACCAAAAGTTCCTTATTACATAGAATGTCTCATTTTTCTAGATGTAGAACAGGCTGGTTTTAATAAAGGCAAGGAAAAGTTGAAAACAGCAACCATCAACCTAAGCCACACTAGGACAAGTGAAAGAATCTGATGCACTGAACCCCTGCCTAAACTGTCCTTATCCTTCTTCCACTGCAGGATAAATATCATCACCAAAATAATAAATGTTCACATCTGAGAAGTACTGGACCAAAGGACTCCATTAAAGAAATACTCCATTCAAAAGATTGATCCCATTAGAATGCGTTTCATTTGTATGCACTACTGTGATTTTCCAGAAGTATTTTTTTAATAATATTTTAGAAAAAAATATAAAAAAATAAATAACGCATACAACTTGTATTTGCTTTGACATGTGGATTACTGTATGTAGCATACGTAACATGAGATTTTTTACATGGACATTTTTCAATTGTTTGCCATTGCTATGAACCACATAGAGAACATAACATCTTTACATATAATCTTCATTTGGATCTTGATCTTTGTCCGCGAATTCACTGCCTTGTGTGGTGTTCCTGCTGTGTTCAGTAGAGGGCAGTAGTGATGGAGGAGGAGAGGAAGTGAGGGGGAGGATCGTTGGATGAGGTTGGAGTGTGGTGATTAAAGAGGATTGAACTAAAGGAGACTACGTGCTGTTTGTACTGGCTGAATACACAACACCTTGGTTGTTACTTTTGTTTACAAACACTGTCGATACCACTCTTTGTGTTTAGATCTGGCGTCGACACCACTCTTTGTGTTTAGATCTGGCGTCGACACCACTCTTTGTGTTTAGATCTGGCGTCGACACCACTCTTTGTGTTTAGATCTGGCGTCGACACTGTGCTTTGTGTTTAGATCTGGCGTCGACACCTGCTTCGTTGTCGAGACTGTGGTTTTTTGTGTTTCTATCGACCGTCGTTGGCAGCACTTCATCCAAATCGAATGTTCACCCACTTCATGAAGTCGGCAGTCAGAGTATATAAGTCGGACACACTTCTGTGATTTTCCATCAGTCGCCGTTTGGAGTTCAAGAAAGAAGCACTGGTTCTTCCTTACTCTTTGGATTGCCACAAAGCAACCTGCGAGATTGGAGAAAGGTTGAGAAGAGATCGTGAGAGGAAATGACAGCATCATGAAAACGAGACAGACTGTGAACGGAGAGAAGCAGAAATGCTCCTCCACCACCACATAATTACTATTCGGACAGTGATTCCGAGTAGGCCGTTCCTATCGAATCAATGTCCAAGTGTTTTGTTTTGTAATTTTGTTTCCCTTATAAAAAATCATAATGCTGTGCGACGAAGGGCCCAGTTCACGACTGGCAGCCGCGTTTAAACAGGGAGCCCTTCACAGACAACTTTAACATGCTCAATGTAGTTGGGTGCACATGGCTAGTATAAAAATATTTTTGGTTAGAGTATTCCTTTTGCTATGCCTACTTTAGACCAGATATAATGGGACCTGTGTCATCCAAAAAGTTCTACTTTTGTCTCACTTTTAACCAGAACATTCTCCAAAAGACTTGCTACTCTCCATTTAAGCCCATTTTTGCCTTATGTGTTTATAAATTGTAGGGCTACAAACACTAAACTTTGCTGAGAAATAAAAAGCTTGTAGTTCTTTGGATTTTACTTTTTTAGTATCCTTCGTGATTTACTAGATTATTTACATTGTGCTCTTGGAGTTAATTGTGGCAAGCTGGCCACTCCTAAGAATATTCAAGATTGTTTCAAGTTATTTCCACTTGAAGAATATGACTGTTGTTGTTTGTTGGAGTCTCTGAGCTTTAGAAAAGACTTTGTAGCCCTTCTCAAACTGAAAGGCTACTGGTTTCTTAAGTAATTTCCATTGTTTGTTTGTAGCATCTTTGTGTCAAGAATTTAACTCTGATGGAAATTGTTAAAATAAGAAAGGCTTATATTGAGCAGAACCAGCTTTAATCAAGCATGTCTGTGTTCAATCAGATGACTCTAATTATTCCTTGAATTGGACTGATTTAAAAAGGGGCAATTACTTTTTCACACAGCGTCAGCTAGGTAATGGGCTTAGAATTATTCATGATCAATGCTTTACTAGTATAAGTGATGGAAAGTAAGAGCAGCCTATTTATTCCTCTCAGGATAGCACCACACAATCCACTCTGAATGTACAGTATGCCTAATCCGCAAACTCACTCTTAACACAGTAGGATCAGAAGCAATCAGTTAACTTTAAGACTTCACACACCATAAACAATTGATGAATTTCTTTACATTTTGAGAGTGTAATTCAATTCAGTTTATTTTTACATAGCTATCTTCACTGAACGCAGATTCAGAGTGTAACTCTTTCACAGGTATTACAAACTTTACACATTACTAATTACATAATAATGCACATAAATACACAGATTTGTTTAAATATACATAAAAACAAAACAGTTCCAAACTTAACATAAATGGAACTTAACAAACTTTGCAAAGGACTGGAGTGTTGTCAAGGGATTTTTCCTGCCTTGTGCCCTATGCTTGCTGGGATAGGTTCCAGTCTCCCTGCAACCATACTCAGGATAAACAGCCTTTGGAAGATGGATGGATGGATAGATAAATGGAACCTATTGATATCTGTCTATTAACATTATTGCCAATTGTCACCAAATGAGAGGAAAATACTAATTCCTATCAGCAACATCCCTGAAGAAAATAAAGCTCTAGAAGGTCCACAATAAATTACAACACACAAAGTCAAAGACAAAGTGAGAGTCACAGTCCAGCTGACCTAGTACAACTGGAAGCCTACCACCTCCTGCACTTTCTACAGTATAAGTCTGTGCTGGGCCATCTAGTATAATGAAAGAATATTTCTTTCTATTGATTTTATGGCTCCCAATATCGTAAGGCAGGAATCCACCTAATGGGCATACAAGTTGATCAATGAGGTTTTTTTCACTGTTTGTAGATTTTCTTTTCTATTTATACTGTAATATAATTTTATAGTTATTTAAAATATGCTAAACAGCTTTCTAGGAAGTCATATACAGGATATTGTAAATATTTTAATATTATGCATCTCCAAAAATGTTATATTATATCTAGAGGTATAATATAAAACAGACAAACCAACTGTCTTTTGCATCATACAGAATAACAAGCTAGTTATTGGTCTTTTCATTTACCTTAAGTGAAAAGTGGTTGATGTCACCGCTCATACTCTGCAGCACATTTGCAACTGACATGTTCATATCCTGTCTGCACAACATATTACCATTTTTGAAGCTGCGATTTGGAAGCTACCCAGTTACATGGCGTAAACTGATAAAACAATTGACTACTAAACAGCCCCTGGAATTCTTCCAAGCTTTCTCAGAAAAAAAATGTGAACAGGAACTAGTTGTTTACGTCGAAACAGCAGATTGACACCTGTAAATGTAATGCTAGCATGTTATTATACTGTACTTTCTGATAGATAGATAGATAGATAGATAGATAGATAGATAGATAGATAGATAGATAGATAGATAGATAGATAGATAGATAGATAGATAGATAGATAGTACAGTGACTGTATAGTTGTTTAAGTGTAGAAGAATCAATGCTAGAACTTGACTTTATATGGCATTCCAGGACCTCATACATTACTCTTAAGCACTTCCATATTAGACCTGGAATGTTACAGCAAATACTGTTTTACATAGTGGCCTCCAATCCAAACTAGTTTACTCATGTCTTTGCGCACTTAGGAGGGTAAAGTGCAACATGTGAAAATGCCACCAAGGAAGCCTTAAGGAATACTTCAAATAAAAATAGAAACTGCTTTTTACCTGTTACTTAGCCCATGTTGTTTGTAGTAATGGAAAATGAAAAACATTTATCTCATGCTTTATGAAGAGCAGAGATCTTGACACAATAGGCTTCTAGGGGGGGTAAAATGCTGATCACTTCTGGAAAATTCTTACATTCTCCCCTTATTTATTGATTGTTTACCCACAATGGCATAATTCCGGATTTTTCAATGGCAGTCTGTGAAACTGCTCAGGTGAACTGACTGACCTTTTGCTTGTTGAAGTACATTAGATATGCACAAATATAAGGCATTTCCACCTTTCCACCTGATATTGCTTACACCTTCTTTTCTTTCCCAATTGTCCTTCTCTCTCGTATCACTCATGTTGAAATGACGTGAAGCGCCATGGTCATCAATGAATGGCCTATTACTGGGCAGGTCTACTGACCAATAAATAAAAGAGGCAGTGTCTTCAGTTTAAAAGATCATTCTCATTTGAGCGTGCTCCCAATCCATTCATAAAAGGATTTGCCAGTGGTTAATTTAACAATATTTTCGCCAAAATAAATGTGTTTGGGATAATCAGCATACCACTGGGTATCTGGCATATGCAACATGGGTTTTTTCATGCACATTTTGATATTGTTTGGTATTTGCATTGGTCCCCATAATAGGATATGGTTTCAGGAAATATGTCTTTATTCTCCATAAAGACATTAGTTTAATTTTTTTCTCAGCCATTACCATAAACAACACAGGTTAAGTAACAGAGAACAAAAAATGTAGCTGGAGTATTCCTTTAAGCATACTCCTTCCACTTCCTGGAAAAGAAGCCAACAGTACAATGCTTGTATGTTTCTTACTTGTGCATGCATCCCATCTAGAAACAGATACATACATGATAACTTTTACTTTGTGTCAATCCAGCACATCCAGCTAGATGACCAGTTGTTAAATAACACAGTCCTTTTAACTGACGCAGTATTCTTGTCATTTTTACAGAGTCTTCTTTTCTTACTTTATATAAAAAATATTCGATGTTTTACACTCAAAGACAAGCTGTTTTAACTAAATTAAATACAAAGCAGTATAAACGGCACATGGAAAATACCTGCAGAACAATTATGGACCATGAATCTTAATAGTGTACTCAAGTTGGGGAGCATGCATTGGTACAGTGCGTTGCCACACCCACTACACGTCGTAAGAGCTCAAGATCCCGGTTGGCAACCCCCCAGGCAGACACGCTGTCCAGTCCTACCCTCCAGAAATTATCCTCTATCTGCCGCAGCCAGATGTTACGTGGGCGACCCCTTGGTCTGGTATAATAGTGTATTAAGTGTGTTTAATTACTCTTGCCATGGTCCAAAGATGGCTGTTCTTTAGAATAGGTACACTTGTCCCATCTTAAGATTAATCAATACACCCACAGTAACAAGAATATAAAATCTAAAAGACAAAGCACAATTTATGCAAGCCAGATTATAATAGGTATAAAAGAAAACAAGATAAACAATAAATTGTGAGGAGAGATACTGGTAAAGTGCTAACAGATTGCTTTTATTTGTCTGTTTTTTCTTTGCTCCAAATTCAGGGCGCTTTGTGATAGAATAAAAATTAGGCTTGGAGAGAAATTCTATGCAGGTGACACTAAATAATCATAGTCCCTTTGGAGTATAAAGCTCTGTTCATATCACTCTAAAAAACCACCTCGACGAGAGAGATGAGAAAAATAAGAAGAAAAAATCCAGTAGTAGCAATACTTGAGGAGAGAGAGGAATTTGGCAATAAAGAATACCACTGGGGGACAGCCCCAGAAAATGTTGGGTGGACGACGGTCACAAGAGCACAGAGGAAGCAAAAGTGGCATACAGGATCAGGGGCTAGGCCCATTAGGCAAGGGGTTCATGGGCTAGGATATAATCGATGTTCAAGTCTAGCACAATTATTGATTGTTGGGGAGATCACAGAGCCAATTAAAAACAGCATGGAAAAATCTGAGATACTCTTTAATAAGGAGTGCATACACAAGGGATGCTGGTTTGGATTTAGATGAGGGGGACGAGGCAAAAACAAAAGGGGAAACGTCATAAAAACTGATGTTAGCTTATGAAAAAAGAGAAATTAAAAGGAATCAAGTACCTGAACCTAAGTGATTGGAATATCTCAATTCCTCCTTCACCAAAGACATTACCAAGGGTGTGAATATTGTATTCAGTTTATGGATGAAAAGACATGAGGAAACCTCCAATATTTAAAGCAGTGTTGTGAAAAAATGGAGTGAAGAACTCCACTTAAGAAAAATGGCCAAATGTTTTTCAATGTGGCACCATACATGGATTGCATAAGAAACTATGAGGCCAAACAAGGTGGTCATTGCTTTAATCTTATTGGAAATAAATAGGACAGTGGAAAGGGAATAGGGAACAGAACAACTGATTTCTAATGTAAGCCACAATGATTGATAAGTGGGTGAATTAATCAATTTCCAGATTGGTTTGAGGGTGAATGCCAAGTGATACAATTCTAGTGTAGAAAAAAAAAAAACCTTCAGCTGATCTTGATTGAATTAATGTGATGTGTATGACTGTGGGACATTTGCCATTCCAAAAAAATGACAAAAACAGAGCTCTGACCTCAGGCCAGTATTGGGGATGGGGTTGGGTGTTCAGGAAAATCATAACACAGGAGATTGTTATTATTGCATATCGTAACAAAAGGAAATAAACAATGTACTTATTATTACAAATGATTTTTAACTATTAATAAGACATCTAAAAGAAACCATATATTGGGTTTATTTTTAAGGAAACTTTGTTTTAAAAAGCTTTAAATTCTAATGATTATCTACCTGGCATTAAATCATCCAGTCAAGCGTTACTTAGATTTTGTTCTCACAGGTGGCGCAGTGGAAGTGCTGCTGCTTTGCAGTAAGGAGACTGTGGAATTTTGTGGGTTCGCTTCCCGGTTCCTCCCTGTATGGATAGCGCTTTGAGTACTGAGAAAAGCGCTATATAAATATAATGAATTTTCTTCCATTTTTACTGTAAACTGACAAATGTGGAGACATGAATGTTTAATGATGCCTTATTATTTTTCCTCTATTGATAAAATACTGTGAGTTGGTGTAGCAAGCCTTATTCGTAGCCTCTGAAAACTAAAGATAAAGTATGGCTGTTCAATTGGACCATGTCTATTTTTAGGAACCAATCAGAGGAAAGTGTTTCATTTGCTCTATCATTTGTACATTATGTTTGTATAGTGTGCCCCATTAAGCTATTCAGGGAAATGGTTTTAATTTTTCAGGTACAGTACTAGCAAAACAGCTTTGATTTACTTTGTAATCACCTAGGTATCCTTTTCCATAAGGACACCAATTTCTAGCAAAAACAACAAGTTAAGAAGCCTAGTATCATTATCTTAAATTCTTCATTCTTAAAGAAGACTTTACTTAATTGACATATGCAAAATATGTTATGAAAGTGAGCTAAACACACATCTTTCAGAAAACTTTCACATTACCAGTAGTGGAAGCGTACAGCCTTGTTGTCAGTGGTGTTTTTGTCATGAAAATTCAGGTAGGTCTATGCAAGAATTTTCCTTTATGTGTGCAGACTTCTCTAACATGAAAATTATCTTACCTAACTAATACTATCTGTCCCTCTTTTGCTAATGACTTGAGTGATGTGCCACTTCATAACATCATTCACATCACAAAAAAAAAAAAAAGTCAAACATTGCAAAGCCGGTGCCTGGTTTCTCTGTTGAGTGGCATCAGATCATTGTAATAGCCTCTGACAATGTTATTATCTGACAAAAATACTGAAATAAAGATGTAAACATTGCATAAACTAAGAGCCCCACAACCACCTGCTGTCCAGAAAAATATACTAGCTATGAAGTACCTAATAAGTACCACAATAATACAAAAAGATGATGTTACCAAAAAAAATTCTAGATAAGAAAATTACATCGAGCATATGAGGAAATACTGAAAAAAAAGATTTGCCTTAAGGAATATTTCAGCTAATAATGATGTAATGTTTTATGTTACTTACCTCATGTACTTTAAAGTGGTGGCTCAAAAAAAACGAATCTCATGATTTCATGCAGAAAAAGTTTTTGGCCACCATTACAAATTACATGGAGTAAGTAACATATAAAAAAATTACTTTGCGTGGAGTACTCCTTTTGATACATTTCAAGTCAGTTACTTCTTCACAATCATGATATATATTAATTTGCCATATAAAATTATGATCTAAAGTGAAGTTTTTCATAAATTTTAAAAATACCTTGCCTACTCTTGCAGCATACAATGGGGATAAAGAGTTCCTGGGCCCATAGGTGAATTATAAAGGCCTAAAACTTACCAAATATATCCAAACTGAAACAGAAAATACTTCAATTTAACATGCCTTTAGTGTTTATGAGGAATCCTTGTGAAATGAAAGGAAACTATAAATATTAATTTTATTACAGTTTCTTGAAACTATTTTTCTTAAGGTGAGAATATATTTGCTGTTTACTTGTCTGCTCATGCAATCGAGGATAGAAATTAGACATAAATAAGGAAGTTGATCAGCTTGAAACTAAAGCTGTTTAGAGCAGTTTTGGCTATTGAGAAACTGGTTTGAAAATGTGCACATCTAGGATGTAAGAATAAACTTTAAAATGAAGCATTTACAGTTTCTTTCAACTTCCTTGTGGTGATCATGGTACCTTAAAGTTATTGTTTGTCGCACTTAGATTGGACGTGAACACTGTCCTGAAAGCAGACCTGACAGTCTGTAGTGCTCATTTTTCAATAAACAACAACTTGCAGCTAAAGAGGAAAAGAAAATGTATGCCTGATCAACCATTACTGAACCCACTGCAGTTCCAAACCAATTTAGGGTGTGTCATTTCACTGCAGCAGCAGGTAAAGAGAGCTGAAATGTAGTAAAGTGAATATTTACGGATGAGGTGGCAAGGTAGAACAATTGTTACTGGTCCTACATTACGGATCTAACATTATGAGTCTGAATTGTGTGTCTGGTCATTGTTTGTTTAGAATTTGCACATTCTCCAAGACTTTGTGTATTGTTCTGTCTAACACATACACAAAGCCATGAAGATAATCTGTAATGGCAATTCCAGGTTAGAGTGAATGGGATTGTGCATGGGTTGCATGTGTGTCAAATGTTCCTGTGATGTGCAAGTGTCTGTTTCTTGCCTTTCACATAATGACACAGAGGGAGAGACAACCCTCAAAATGAGGTGCAGAGCAGTTTTACTTTTAAAATGGCTGAATCTCACAAATACTTGGTTTACTTTTTTTAATCTATTCTGAAGTTATGTGTATATACAGGTACTGTTTTACAATGCTTCTGCAATTTCAAGATATGAATTAATATCCAATAACTTTCTTGCCTTGAAAAATTAATGCATTTGGTAAGTTTAAGCCTCTTTTTCATGTTTGGACTCTGGTGCACTTCAACTCCATTGTTAAATGCAAGAACAGATAAAGGTATTTTTAAAATATATAAAAGTGTTTCACTTTACAGCAAAATTTATTATAGCATATTACTATATGCTTAGATTATGAAAAGATAAAATCGACATGAACTTTTTCTTTAAGATGATAAATTTGATGGTTGTTATTCTGAATCTCCCTCCACCCCATTTAAATGTGTTTTTGTAGGTCTCTAGTAAATAAAGCATTGCCTTCTATCGTTATGTCCATTATGGGAATACCAGGACATGGACATGCACATGCATCTGCTCTTTATTTAACCTTGTAAAGGCATCATCTGCAACTGTTTTATTTATTGTATCAGTATACATTGTGGAGGATGGCCAGGGTTCATGCCCGGCCAGGACGTCCCTTCTGCTTGTATTCCGGGGGAGCAGCCATGGACTCCTCAATACCTCCCCAGGGACGCTTGGTGGCAGCCTTCATTGTTGATGATGCCTCAGTTTCCCACAGGGTTTCATGGGAGATGGAGTTCTTCCCAACCTTGTAGGGACCTGGGATGGCCGCCAGGGGGCGAGGCAGAGATAGTTAAGCCCAGCTGGTCTAATCATGGGCCCCACACGGGAATGCAATTGGGAACAGGTGAGCAAGCACCAACAGCACTCCCAGGAAGGCCATAAAAGAGGCCAGCAACCACCACTCAGGGCCAGAATCGTGAGGAAGAGGACGAGGTGCCTGAGAGGAGTGGTGGTGCCAACGGAAGGATTGCTGTCTTGAGAAAGAAGTACTTTGGGACTGTGTTATACCTGTGGGGTTCACGGGGAAGACGTGCCCCATAGGTGAAGAAAAAGGTTTATTTGTGTTGTGTTAAGTGCTTGTGGGACTGTGTTGGGCCTGTGGGACATGGGGAAGACATGCCCCACGGCTGAAGAGAAAATAAAGACTTGTGTTCAATTTATACGTGCCTCAGTGTGTAACTGTGCCGGGTCGGACGCTTATATAGCACCTTATTCACAACATATTGCTTGAGCTTTAATTACTCAAACTACATTTCAGCTTGCATTTAAAAAAAACGTTGATGCCTAGTCCTAAGCATTTATATATGAAGTATGTCTTTGTGCTAAGGAAGAACAAGACAATATGTTTCGTAACATACCTTAATCTAAAGTGTTTATTTTGAATTAAATGCAAAGTATGTTCAAGAAAGAATGTATATTAAGCCGGCAAAACTCTGATAGATGTTGTTTATTGTTTTATAGTATCACACCACTTTGAATGAAACACCTTAAGTATACAGTATAACATTTAGAAAGTCATGTAAAGGGAGAAACCCAGGGATCTCAGACACATACAGTATTTTCAACATATTTTGACCAAGAGAATTGCGACAAAAATATATTTTCTCTTAAACATTTCCACATATTACCTTCTGTATTTCTGCTACCCATTCTAGAACAGATTACATAAATAGTATTTGACAGGGTAACACTGGGTTTCAGAGTCATATAGATTTAAAAATAAGTAAACAATACTGACTTCAATAAAAGTATCATAGAGAAACTCAGCATAAGACAGCTAAACATCACTTTAGTGAGGAAAAGCATCTTGTGAATAAAATGTCCTATTTTCTTACCTGGCAGAATAAGAAATAAAATCTTTGAAATGCTGTTTAAGTGATGGTATTTAAAAATAGTCTTTAGGGATCATTTAAAATTAGCCACAACTGTTTGTGGTTCTTTACCGAGTCCATAAATGCATTTTCTATAATTGCTTGCCTTTAGTTTCAAATGACCTACAATCAATAATATTGTTCACTGGTTGACAGCAATTTAATTAAAGACAGCTATGCCACTTGTAACCAAAAGCAGCTACTCTTTCCACATTTAAAGATTCTACAGAGTATTTCAGAAGGTTTTCAGAATCAGAATATCTTTATTGTCATTGTAACAAATACAATGAAATTAGGTGCAGTCCCTGCGGTGTCAAAATATAAATAAATATAATTACAAAAGGATAAGAAAGGATAAGAAGAAATAAGGTAGAACACAAACATTCAACATAAGACTTTAATTGCACATGAACACTATTGCACAAGATGTCATCTATTGCACTGCTGCACTGGAGGTTATTAGGTGGCATTCAGTGCCCTAATAGCAACAGGGTAGAAACTGTTATTCAGTCTATTTGTCTTTTTTTTGATGCTCCTATATCTTTTGCCTGTTTGCAACAGTTGGAACATGTCATGAGCGGGGAGTGAGGAGTCTTTCAAGATGTTTTCTGCTTTCCTAAGGCAGCGAGAGCTGTGCAGTTCATCCAGAGAGGGTAAAGAACAGCCAATGATCTGCTGGGCAGTCTTTACGATCCGCTGTTGTGCAGCTGGAAAACCACACGCAGAGGCAGTAGTGCAGGATACTCTCAATAGAGCAGCGATAGAAGGACACCAGCAGTTTTTGGGGGATGTTATTTTTCCTGAGGACTCTCAGGAAATAAAGTCTCTGCTGAGCCTTCTTTGCCAGCTCAGCTGTGTTCACACCCCAGGACAGGTCTTCCATGATGTGGACTCCCAGGAAGTGGAAGTCTGACACCCTCTCCACACAGTCCCCTCTGATGTAAAGTGGTTTGATGTCCGTTTTATTTTTCCTGAAGTCCACAACGAGCTCCATGGTCTTAATTTTGTTCAGGAGAAGATTGTTGTCAGTGCACCATGCTGTCAGCTGCTCCACATTGTCCCTGTAGGTGGACTCATCCTCCCCAAAGATGAGCCCCACCACAGTGGTGTCGTCTGCAAATTTGACGATGGTGTTGCTGTGGTGGGTGGGGGCGCAGTCATGTGTGTACAACGTGAAGAGCAGGGGGCTCAGCACACAGCCCTGAGGAGAGCCGGTGCTGATGATTATGGCCGAGGAGATGTGAGGGCCCACCCTAACCCTTTGTGTGCGGTCTGTCAGGAAGTCTTTAATCCATATACAGGTGGAATATGGGAGTCCCAGGGCTAGCAGCTTGCACACCAATCTGTGAGGAAGGACTGTATTAAAAGCAGAGCTAAAATCAATAGAGAGGAAACGTGCGTAGCTCCCCTGGTGCTCCAGATGGGACAGGGTACCATGGAAAGCAGCAGCAAGTGTCCTCAGTAGACCAGTTAGCCCTGTAAGCAAACTGGTGTGCATCAAAGGTGGGAGGGATCTTTGTAAAGACCCCAGCCAGCTGCTCTGCACAGTTCCTCAGCACACATCCAGGGACACCTTCGGGACCTGCTGCTTTCCTAGGATTGACAGCCTGATGCGAGCGTCTCACCTCGTGTTCCTCCACCCTAAGGGAGGGGGTGATGTTGTGAGCTGCTGCTGCGTGTGCAACAGCTGCCTCTGGTAGTTCCACCTCAAAGGAAGCAAAGAAATGGTTCAGCTCCTCTGCCATTGAGACGTCACTTTTAGCAGCTCCATGCCGGACTCCCTGCCAAACCTGCCTGCTGTTATTACTGTCCAGGTGTTCCTCAATCCTTCTCCTGTAGTCCCTCTTAGCCTTTCTGATGCCTCTCTTCAGGTTGGACGATGTCATGCTGTAGAGAGCCTTGTCACTGCACCTAATGACTCAGGCGCCACCGCGAATGGCAGCCTTTCCAGCAGCTCCGTGTACGACTTTATCTTTCTACGTTTTTTATCTATTTTATCCATTTCACTGTTTATTCCTACCACTTTCTTTTATGTGGACTCATTCCCTGGACACTTTTTACTACTTTTTACTACTTGGACATGGATCTTTACACGCCGAGACTTGTCTATTCAAATAGTCAACTTCAAGTGCTGAGAACAAATGCCCGCGCCGGTGTGGTTCCCTATTTACCTGACGAGGTAAGAAGGCAGTATCGTGGCAGCAGAGCCAGAGATAAGCTAAAGGCGAGGTGGCTTGCGAGAAAGTGGCGTTACAAGCCTTCAGTGCCTTCTATGATCCTGGGAAATGTGAACTCACTACCAAATAAGATTGATGAACTGGCCGCAATTGGTTGTGCTTTTGTGAAACGTGGCTAACAACTACCATCCCAGATGCTAATGTGGAGGTACCCGGGTTTAGCACAGTTAGGGCAGACAGAGACGCAAATACCTGCGGAATGGAGGAGGACTCGCTCTATATGTGAATACCAGGTGGTGCAACTCTGGACATGAAACATACAAATCTCCACTTGCTGCAGGGACATCAAACTGTTGGCTGTTACTTTGCATCCCTATTACTTGCCCAGAGAGTTTGGAAACGTAATTGTTGTTATTGTATACATCCCTCCTCGGGCAGACATGGAGATAGCGGGTGACATCATCCATTCTGATGTTGCTAAACTGCAAACGCAGCACCGCGAGAAATTGCTGGAGACTTTAACCATGTGACGCTGGACGAAACATTACCTGCTTTCTCCCAGTATGTGGATTGTAACACCCGGGGAAATAGGACTATTGACCTACTGTATGCAAACGTTAAAGACACATTCAATGCCACCCCGCTGCCTGTGCTTGGGAAAGCAGATCATAACCTGGTCCTGCTTCAGCCTCACTACAAACCAAGGGTGAGGGAGCTACCTACAACCACACGCTCATTCAGGAAGTGGTCCCCTGAGGCAGAGCAGGCTCTGAGAGACTGCTTTGGATCTACAGACTGGGATATCCTGCAGGGATCATATAGTGAGAACATTAAGGAGGTTGTTGACTCCACTACTGACAACATCAACTTCTGTATGGACATTGTAGCTCCAGTAAGAACAGTACGCTGCTATGCTAACAACAAGCCATGGATTGCAAGTGACATCAAGGGCCTTTTGAACCAGAAGAAAAGGGCTTTTAAAGGCAGTGATTAGCATGAGCTCAAGCACGTGCAGAAGGAACTCCGAGTCTAGCTCAGGGAGGCGAAGGAGCAGTACAGGAGAAAGCTGGAGCAGAAGTTGCAGAATAACAGCATGAAGGAAGTGTGGGATGGGATGAAGATCATCACTGGCTGCAGCTCGAAGTGGGGTGCCACCATCGAGAGAGACGTGAAGAGAGCAAACCAGATGAACAACTTCTTTAACAGGTTTGACCACCCTCACCCATTCTCACCTCGGAGTACTGCACCCTCCACCCATCCTTCTGCTGATACCAGCATAGGAGAGAGTTTCCCCCCACCCACAATTACAGCAGCCCAGGTAAGCAGAGAGCTGAGGAGACTTCGTGCCAGCAAAGCAGTGGGTCCAGATGAAGTGTTGCCACGACTGCTGAAGGCCCATGCGGTGGAGCTGGGGAGTCCTCTATAGCGCATCTTCAACCTAAGCCTGGAACAGGGGAGAGTCCCGAGGCTTTGGAAAACATCTTGCATCACCCCAGTCCCAAAGGTATCACGTCCTAGTGAGCTGAATGACTTCCGGCCTGTCGCTCTGACGTCACATGTGATGAAGACCATGGAGCAGCTGCTGCTTCACCACCTGAGGCCACAGGTCCGCCATGCCCTCGACCCTCTGCAGTTCACATACCAGGAGAAGGTGGGAGCGGAGGATGCCATCATCTACATGCTACACCGATCCCTCTCCCACTTGGACAGAGGCAGTGGTGCTGTAAGAATTATATTTCTGGACTTCTCTAGCGCCTTCAACACCATCCAACCTCTGCTCCTTAGGGACAAGCTGACAGAGATGGGAGTAGATTCATACCTGGTGGCATGGATCGTGGACTATCTTAATAATAATAATTCATTACATTCATATAGCGCTTTTCTCAGTACTCAAAGCGCTATCCACACAGGGAGGAACCAGGAAGCGAACCCACAATCTTCCACAGTGTCCTTACTGCAAAGCAGCAGCACTACCACTGCACCACCTGTGAGGACAGACAGACCTCAGTATGTACATCTCGGGAACTGCAGGTCTGACATTGTGATCAGCAACACAGGAGCGCCCCAGGGGACTGTACTTTCTCCGGTCCTGTTCAGCTTATATACATCGGACTTCCAATACAACTTGGAGTCCTGCCATGTGCAAATGTTCGCTGACGACACTGCTATCATGGGCTGCATCAGGAGTGGGCAGGAGGAAGAGTATAGGAACCTAATCAAGGACTTTGTTAAATGGTGCGACTCAAACCACCTACACCTGAACACCAGCAAAACCAAGGAACTGGTGGTGGATTTTAAGAGACCCAGGCTCCTCCTGGACCCCATGATCATTAGAGGTGACTGTGTGCAGAGGGTACAGACCTATAAATACCTGGGAGTGCAGCTGGATGATAAATTAGACTGGACTGCTAATACTGATGCTCTGTGCAAGAGAGGACAGAGCCGACTATACTTCCTTAGAAGGCTGGCGTCCTTCAACATCTGCAATAAAATGCTGCAGATGTTCTATCAGATGGTTGTGGCAAGTGCCCTCTTCTACGCAGTGGTGTGCTGGGGAGGCAGAATAAAGAAGAAGGACGCCTCACGCCTGGACAAACTGGTGAGGAAGGCAGGCTCTATTGTTGGCATGGAGCTGGACAGTTTGACATCTGTGGCGGAGCGATGGGCGCTCAGCAGGCTCCTATCAATTATGGAGAATCCACTGCATCCACTAAACAGTGTCATCTCTAAACAGAGGAGCAGCTTCAGTGACCGACTGCTGTCAATGTCCTGCTTCACTGACAGATTGAGGAGATCGTTCCTTCCCCACACTATGTGACTCTTCAATTCCACACCTGGTGGGGTAAACATTAACATTGTACAAAGTTATTGTCTGTTTTACCTGCATTTTTATCAGTCATTAATTTAATATTGTTTCTTTATCAGTATGCTGCTGCTGGAGTATGTGAATTTCTCCTTGGGATTAATAAAGTATCTATCTATCTATCTATCTATCTATCTATCTATCTATCTATCTATCTATCTATCTATCTATCTATCTATCTATCTATCTATCTATCTATCTATCTATCTATCTAAAGGCAGTGTTCCTTTCCTTTAGCAGCCGCTGAACCTCTTCTGTCATCCAGGGATTCTGGTTTGGATAGACACAAATACGTTTCTCCACTGTGACAGTGTCAATGCGGGTTTTGATGTAACACAATACACTGTCGGTGTAGAGTTCCAGGTCTGGATGTTCAAAAATGCCCCAGTTACTCCTGTTGAAGCAGTCCTGCAGCTTTATAGAGGCATCATCAGGCCAGGTTGTGATGGCTCTTGTGGTGATAAGAGCAGATTTGCGGATGAGGGGTGTATGCAGGAATCATCAGCAATGACGTGATCAGACTGGGCCAGGTGTGGAAGCTGTTTAGCTCTGTAGCCCAGCTTGATGTTTGAGTAGACCTTGTCTAGTGTGTTGGCTCCTCTAGTAGCACACTTTATGTGCTGGTGGAGTTTGGGGAGCATTGCATTTAAATCCACGTGATTAAAGTCCCCTGTGATAATGAACAATGCATCAGGGTAATGGGTCTGTTGGCTGCTGATGCTGCTGTATAAATGTCTCAGAGCCAAGTTAGCATTAGCAGCTGGTGGTATGTAAACAACGGTGATCATTACCACATTGAATTCCCACGGTAAATAGATAGGTCTACGTTTCACAGTCATGTACTCCAAGTCAGGGGAGCAATGGCTATCCACTATCACTGCGTCCGTGCACCAGTTATTATTGATGTACACACACACACACACACCCTCCTCTGCTCTTACCGGAGTCTCTAGTCCTGTCGTAGTGCCGCGACATATAGCCTGTTAGATCAATAGCCAAGTCCGGTATGCATGAATAAAGCCAGGTTTCCGTGAACACAAACAAGCAACTGTCCTTGATCATGCGGTCTGATGCAACCTGAAGCCTTTATGATTTTGTGTTCTTCAATAAGTTATTGCAAACTCGCACTGCAAATATATTTTTGGATATTGTGCTTTAAAATATAAAAATCATGTAACGGATTACATCAAGTAAGGCAGATATAATTTATTTGTATAACAAATTCACATACGTGTAAAAATAGTAACTAATGAAAATAAACACATACCGTATTTGCACTAGGCGTGTAACGGTTTTGAAACTGAGACCGAAACCTCAATTCAAAAGTCCATGGACTCGTGTTGCAGTTCTGAACTATGACACCCCCAAGGCAACAAACTGCAGCCTGTTGAGCTCTCATAACATTGCAAAACTCAATTGTTTTTTTTCACAATTAGCACTATAACACATGTGCCCTAGCGATTAAAATACTAAGTTACAAAGCAAAAACTGTTGAGTATATGTCAAGGGACATTGTGCTTACAACGTATAATGTATTAGTAAGTCCACATCTGCAGCACTGTGTGGAATTCTGGTTGCCAAACTACAAAAAAGAGATAGTAGTGCTTTAAACTATACAGAGACAAACAATGAAGTATTTTGATTTGGAAAAAAAAGGCAGTGAGCCGCATGAAATCAATGTAGTTTAGCAAAAATTATTTTATTGGTAAATTTAACAATAACACAGAAATGCTTGTAATTAATCAATTAAAAGAAAATGTACTTATTCAGAAAGGAATCCTGAAGACTTATTTAAATATAAACACTCAAAATCATAAAGGCTTCAGGTTGCATCAGCTATCCTCAAATTAAGCTTAATTAATTTAGATAATGAGTAAATAGTTCCAAATAGAGATGACCCACAACAAAAAGCAATGCCACAAAATGGAGGAAAATCCAAATCTGAGCAAAATTCTCAAAAGCAACTCATAATTAAATAATCTTAGCTTTCAAGTTTAAGTTTCAAAATAAGACATACATCTCAAAGAGAGGAAAAATCCAATGTCCCAAAAAGCCAAATGACACTGAACAATTAAGAAAAAAAGGATACTGCAAAAAATTTTAGAAAAGGAGATAATAAAAAATAATTAAATAATTACAGGAAATAATCACTAAAAGTAATTTACAATGGAAAAGAAAACACACAAAAACATTTGGCAATGCTAAAGCCAGATAAGTAGTCCCAACAAGAACCTAACATCAAGTACATCCAGGGATTAAAGGGTGCAATTTAAGGAAAACCTTTGTAGTCTTTGATAAAGAAGGCAGCATGGGGAATAAATCCATGACATCAAGGCATTGATAAATTTGATCCATCACAATAATTTGAATAAAATAGGGAATCAAAATTAAAGGGAGGCTAATTTAAGACTGAAGCCAAACAGTATTTTTTTAATTAAAGATTTGTGGAAAGCTGTAACATGTAGTTGAAGAAGCAATTTGACAATTTTTAAAATGTATCTGGGTACAATATTGTGATAATTTTGCTATCAGCTAACCAAATATTTTCCTGATGCCATAAGACTTCCTGACTACTCAGAATCTGTGGGGCATTTAAACAATGTCCATGGAGCAATTTGGTCTGTGGGCATTTCAATTTTGTAAGAAAATGCCTTGCATTTTTTTTCTCCAGGTTTTTATAGTACAGTACTGGAGTTTTTGGTTTTCCCTTATCCATTGCAAAAATGTGCATTTTTCACATATACTGTTAATTCTACTTAATTATGTTGCTCTCAATGTTCAAACTCATGGTTTTTGGTTGGGTGGTTTACTCTCATGCTTTGGCTGTGTCTGCTGGTAATATAAAGGGTTTTGTATACTTATCAGTTAAATCATTATCATTATCAATATTACTTATACTCACAATGAGGAAATTTGAAATGATAAATGTGAATATGTTGAAATTGTTAATATATATTTTTAGAAATATTATATCTATCGTCTCTTCCATATATTGAAATGTTTAAACTATATTGGAAAATATAAATGTTCCATTTCAAAATTAAAATGCAGTCTCTGCACCCTAAACTCTATTTTCAAACTGATTTATTAGAAATGTTTTTTAAATCTAAAAATCTAAAAATAACCACAGAAAAAATGGTCTTTGTCCACCTGCCATTTGGCTGGATAAGCTCCAAGAAAAACAAATGCACTAACAGTAGGAGCTGCCTGTAGATATTAGTTACTCCAGATGATGTCTTGACCCAAAACCAGTAGCAGCTGCCACTACAATAGTTTATTTTAAGCAGATATCATGAAATAATTAATCGTTTCCTGAAACAGCCAAAGCATGATCTTAAAAACCAGGACATATATTAGGTTAAGTATATCAAAGGAACTGTGTAAACATGATTTATTCAAAAGAAGAGAACATAGCATATACAATAATATGTTCCAAAGAAAGTTCATGAAACTTAGTAAATAACCACCACCCAGTTATATACTATATATATGGGATGAAACTGCAAACCCAAAAAAAAAAAAAAAAAAGATTTAGGACAGTACAGGCCTTGCATGTTTACATTACTGAGTTCTTGGCAATTTCTAAAAGGATTCTGAACAAATACTCAAAGAGAATTACATTTTTTTTCAATTGGAGATAATATGCAGAAGCTGAATTTGAATTCTTTCAGTTTAACAAAATAAGTTTTAGTGCAAGTAGTTTATTATAGTATATTCCAAATGAATTTCGATAGACACTTTTACCCCATGTAACATTACAACAAGTACTGCCATTAATGCATTAGAAGCAATTTTAAAATCTTGGCTATCTGAGACATACAAATAATTTTGCCCAAAATGGTTTAACTGTACACGCTGGATAATCCCATAACTTGACCTAGCAATGTGGGCACTTGATGGCATCTCTCACAGGTTGGATTTTACCATAAGTACATATTATACAATGTTAGACAAGGTATTTGTGAACAATGAATAATTTTAGCTAAATTATGGCAAATAGAATATTAATGGATTTTATGAATGGCTAAAGTTTATTCCTTACTGAAATTTTCTTGAAGGGCCCCTTTCCCTTAATTGCCTGAGATTAGAATGGGGTAAATTATGTGAGATTTATTGATATACTCTGTAAAAAGCAATCTACCCAACTTCTCTCATCTTTCATGTATGTTTATCCTTGAAGTACTACAAGTACTTACTAGTTCCTAATTCATATATAGAAGAAAATGTTTGTGTCTGGAAGATTACATTTGGAACAGAAATGTTCAATCATACAGGCTGCTGATACACACCTAAACAGAGATCTGTTAACGTCACAATCCCTACTTAATTCAGGGTCAGGGTTTCTTAAACTATGGGTCAGGTTGCAGGTTCTAAGGGATGGGACACAAGTCACAACTGTATTTAATGTAAACATAATAAGTTGTGTATGGTGCCAAATGGGTCGCAGTTGGTCGCCATGAGTTGATTAAGCAATCAAAATTTCTACGACATTCTTATTCAAGTTTTGACGATCAGCAAGAAATCTGTCTCAAAGACACTAAGAAATATCTAAATAAGAAAGGCAAAATTGGGTCGTGACAAAAACAAGTCTAAGAAACTGTGCCATCAGTTAAATACTACATATGTTATAGAAGGACAAAACAGGTGATTATTTTGTATAGCTGCAATAGATAATAACTACCTTGTCTTAAAAATGTCCTAATTTGGTTACATATCTTTAATAAATGGTTAACCAGTGAATTGCTGTTAAACAGATATAATTGGTATTGACTGAAGTACAGACAAAAGCATTTAGAGATTTTTTAACAATATTCATGGTTAACAATGCACAGTTAGTTTTGTGGACTACATCCATTGACCAACATTTTATTGCATTAATATTTATAGCTCAGTAATAGAAGTGAAAGTTAGGTAGTGCCACTCTATCTTCAGCTTTAGACTTTTGTAGGATCACATTTCTAAAGAGTACACATATAAATATACACATATATACTTACATACACATATACAGTGGAACCTCGGTTTGCGAGCATAATTCGTTCCGGAAACGTGCTCGTAGTCCAAAGCACTTGTATATCAAAGTGAATTTCCCCATAAGAAATAATGGAAACACAGATGATTTGTTCCACAACCCAAAACTATCCATATAAAAATGATCAATACAAAATATAAAGTAAAAATACATAAAACAAATTAACCTGCACTTTACCGTTGAAAAGAATTATGGCTGGTGTGAGTGAGTTTCTAAACTCTTGTGGGATTGCAACCAACGGGACGACACGCGGAAGAGCATCCCAAAGCAATCGCAGTCTCCCAGCGCTGTAGCACTTCACCGTAAAAGCGAATCTGAAAAGATCGCAGACATGCTATAAGCGCCTGCCGTCGATGGGTGATACAAGGAACAAGGAACATTATAAATGCGCAGGGCCCTGCCTGACTGCTGTGTCTGTGTATAGGAGAGCAGCAGATCCTCCTACAATAAAAAACCACGCTGTTGCTGTTTCAAGCTGAATAAAGCGGGTGTTGCTAAAGTACTGAGACTCAGCTTCGTGTTTTAGGGTGGAAGACGGGGACTCGCAAGTCACAGCACACACGTGCAAGCACACGCACACACGAGCGTGCACGTGCACACACACATACACACACACGCGAGCGAGCGAGCACATACACACACACGCGCGTGCGCGCGCACACAGTCACAATGCTAATGCTGCAGTAAACAGTATACGCTCATACGGATGTTGACTATATGAGTAAGGCACGCCGACTCAGACGGAGAATAGGAGACGATTGCCCACAATCCCGCAGCGAGAGAGAGAGAAGAACCATCAGCTCAGTTGTGATCACATGACGCTCAGCAGACAAAGCGTATACATACTACTCATACTGCAAGACCTTGCAGTAAATTTAAAAAATTTTAAATTTATCAAAAATTTTTGCTTGTCTTGCAAAACACTCGTAAACCAAGTTACTCGCAAACCGAGGTTCCACTGTATATACATATATATATACATATATACTTACATACACATATATACACACATTTACTGTATACACACACACACACACGCACATACACATACACACATACATATACTCATATATGTCTACTCTCTATGTATAAAATCCTAAGCCTAAAAGTGCAACGACTTTGTGCAACAATTTTATGTGACGTTTTTATGTCGCGTTTTTTTGTTTTAAATCGGGCTTATTTTAAAACCTACATATATATACTGTATTTGGAATCATACTTTTCAGAATTTATTGAACTTTAATGTGATGTTGTTAGATTTTCAGATTCTTATTCTGTTCTTAAATTATAAACTAGAAAATATCAAGAACTCACATCCCGCGAGATGAGAATTACAGATTTAACCATGCCCGGGGCTGGAAATAAAAGATAAAGAGTAGGACAGCTGCTGTACAGGCGTTTAAATGTTCGAAGTGCCACGCAAGATGCAGATCATGCGGCACCGTAGCAGCAGCAAGCCAGCAGCAGATCGAGCAAACAGGAGGTAAAAATAAAACTGTATTTGTTTCCCATTGTATCACCGTTTAAGTGGGGGTTTCGGAGAAGTGACCGTGTCTTCTTGGGGTGCGTTCAGCCCCCCTATTCACAACGTGAGCGGCTGACTGGCTGCAACTAGGGGTTGGGCTCTGCCCCCTGCTCGCATCCCTTGCCATTCCCTGGGTGGGCGCTACACGCTAGCCACTTCTCGGCTCAGCCGCTCTCATATGGGGAAGCGAATGTACAATTTAAACAGATTGTTATTTTCATGGGAATTGTTACATATGCATAATAGAACTAACTATTTTACATTACAGCAAGTAATTAGCCATAGTAAAAAATAGTAAAACGTAATAAATTCAAAGAAAATGATGTTTCATGTTGCATTATTAGAGGTATTCATTGCATTATATGCTTTTATTCTGTTCAGCTTTAAATTAACACGCAAATACTTTTTAAACTTACACTTTTACTGTAAAACTTCAGTAAAAAACAATATTTGGATTTAACTTTTCATCAATATCACACTGAATTTTGATTCCATGTTTGGATTACATCATGACAACGCAACATATAACTGCCCATGAGTGAATATTGTTTCTCTCTCTAATAAATAAGTCGACTTTTGTCCCTGTGATTTGTTAATTGTCATAGCAAAAGCTATTGTAACGGGAAACTGTAAATGTTTTAATAGGAATGGTATATCAAGATCTCCTTTGATGTCTAATGATATCCGCGGAAGATGTACTACATTACCTTTCTTGTCGCCTGTTAAAATTTTACATGTCAGAATTGTTCAACCAATTTGGAATACAACTAATCTTGTCCTATAGCATAGCCAATCACTCAAACATAAATTCTGCAATAACATTACGATACATCCTTCTTTCAATATTAATTCGGCCAATGGAAGACCAGATGGTGTTAACGGTTGTAGATATTCTACGGGATATTGTAAATTGATGTTTTCATCTTCCACACCATCACCACCAACTGTTTCAGCATAGTCTATTGATACTCATTTAACCAATTTGCTGTGTTTAACTGATCGACGTTTTTCACATTAATTCGTTCAACTTCATCGTTTCTCGGTGCTAGGATTGCCCATGTACTCATTTCTTCTGTTGATAAGCCATCGAGATGAAATTCTTCAATAAGATTTGGACATAATAAGTCTTCTTTTATTAGGAACTTAAAGTGAGAAAAACGTAAAAATGTATAAGAGCTGAGAGCGCAGGAACTGTGTCTGACAAATGCATGCACACGTTAACCGGAAATGGTTGAAAGGAGGGCGGGACTTGAAAAAAATCTCATGGCAATAGTCTCATCTCACGGGACTTGAAAAAATCTCTTGGCAATAGTCTTGTTTCATCTAAAGATTTTCTTTTATAATATATATCGATATATACATAAACACACATGCTGCTTCTGGATATGGAAAGCTGAGGATTAAATAATAATTACAAAAAGCATTGGTGATAATGGACATCTTTGTCTCATTCCATGTTCTAATTTTATATAATCCAGGTTTATATTATATACATGAACAGAGGCTCTTTAAATAGTATAAAGTAATTTAATCCATCCAATTATATTTAGGCCAAACCCAAATTTATGTAATGCAGAAAGTATGTGTTCTTATTCAGTTCTATTGAAGGCTTATTCTGCATCTAAAGATAGTAAGACCTCTGATGATTAAGATTCTGTAAAAGAATGTATTACATTAACCAAACACTGAAACTTACGTAATAAATATCTGTCTTTAATAAATCCAGCTTGATTTTGCAGTATTATAGAGACTAGTATTTTCTCTACTCCTTTAGATGAATCTTTTGTCAGAATCATAATATTATTACACAGAAATGAAACTGGTCTGTACAATTCACATTAAGGCAAGTCTATATTTTTCTTTGGAAAGACAGAAATTGACATTTGGTATAACAGCTTCAATAAACATTGCAAACAATAAAGGTGCTATGTGAGTTGATAACCTTTTATAAAATTCAACTTTAGAACCATCTGGGTCTGCAGTGAATTTATGGCACATTGAATTTCAGGCAGCCTCACAGGTTTATCAGGCTCTTCTACATAAAGCATTAATGTGTGGATAGCGCTTTGAGTACTGAGAAAAGCGCTATATAAATGTAATGAATTATTATTATTATTATTATTATTATTATTATTATTAAGCAGTGGTATTTGTATTTAATCAATAAAGTCCTTGGTTCACTGATGAATACATTATACATGCTTATCATATTCCTAAATGTGTTATTTCTTTGTTCTCCCTAATTTTGTTTTATTTTGTATTTTTAATCTCTATATGTGTTCTGACCTGTTGTTTATGTATTTAATATGCTTAAATCTTATTGGCCTTTTCTGCATTTCCATAATGATGACAAATTTGTAGCCAAAAGATTTAATTTGTAGCCAAAAGATTTAAATCTGAATGTAGAGCCAACCTTTTTTCTATAGATTGCCTCATTTGGAGATCAAACATATTGATGATAAGTTATAAAAATCCCTGTCAGTTCTGTTACCTTTCTAATATATAATTTAATTTTGTGTGAAACATACAAGATAATTTGTCCTCTTAAAGCTGCCTTTAGTGTTTTCGTGCATTTCCCACATAATTCACTGGGGAAATATTGATCTCTAAGAAAATATCAATTTATGCGCAGATGAATTTTATGAACTCCTATCAGTGTACATTAATGGTTTAAGTCATCAGTTGTGAGTTGGATTTAATGTTAGGGCTTAGGTCTTTCAAAACACGGAGTCACTTTCTTCCTGTCACTAAAACCTTTAATCAGTGGCACAAACTTTTCTTTATTCATGCTAGTTGATTCATATCAGACACCATGAGGATGTCCTCCCCTTTTAACAGGCTGAGTACTTAAAACACATTTTCATTTTTTTCCATTTATGCTTAAATGTCTTGATAAATCAGAAAACATAAACATCTAAGTCTATAAATTTGATCACTAATCCATCCATTATTCTCTGAATATGTTTTTTCCATTATAAAGTCTGGGTGAACCAGAGCCCATCTCAACATCAATAGAGAGAAAGGCAGAAGTGAACCATGAATAAAATGGCAGTTGAATTCTTGGCACAGTCCCAGTCACATGTACACATACTAGGCCAATTTAGCTGTAAAATAATCTAGCTGACATACTATATGGAAAGCAATGTTCTCTTAGTAAATCCAGATGAACATGGAGAGAAAATTAAAAAAATCTATAGATAAAGAGAACGGGGAGTTACACTATCATGTTTTAAGAACTTGATTGGTTCATTTTGCTTATTTTTTATGCAAAACTAAAGTCTATTTTGATATATCTTGATCTATTAAAGGTGTTGGTTTTGGCTTTGACAATTTGGTTAATCAGACACACATTACTGACTTTTGCTTCATTGATTATTCTAAGGATTATCCCAGTATCTACTATATAGTTAGAATCTTTGCCACTCATATCAGATCCTAACACAGCATAATGTGGATAATTTATATAAAAACTCATGTTAATATTTTCTAGCTCTTCTGTCTTTCAAAGTAGATTAATCCATTGATAGATTCTTTAAATAGGGTTAAAGTTAAATTTCTTTATAAAGTTCATTTGAAACAATCAATGGCTGACAAAAGTGATGTGCCAAGTAAAAACAATAAAAAACATTACACAAAAACATCACAATGCATAAACACTAGAGTAATCCTCTAAAACCAAATCAAAGAACATTCTCATCCACACGACAGGCATCACAAGCATACACATTATACTACATCCAAAAAAAGCCAGAGTAAAATGATGGGACTTTAGGCAGAATTTAAAATTTAGAACAATGGAAGCAAAGGTGGTGCATTCCAAAGTTTTGATGCAGCCACTGAAAAAGCTTGATCGGCACTACAAATGTAATGAGACCACGACACCCGCAAAAGATCCTGGGAAGAATATCTAAGCATACAGGAGGCAGAGTACTTAAAAAGAAAATCTGATATATAGGGTTATTTAAGGGTTTTAACACAAACAAAAGCACCTGAAACTCAATACCAAACCTAACAGACAGTTAAGAAAGGCTAAGACAGAGGTGATGTGTTGTTTCCACTTTCAGGTGCTGAGCTAAAGAGGACTAACTGACACTAAAGTACAACTAGTTACAGTAGTCCAGCCATTAAAATTAAAAGCATGGATAACTGTTTACAGGTTTTCAGCTGGTAGAAAGGGTTCATTTTCTAAGATGGAAGAAACTATCCTTGACCACTGCAATTAACAAAACTAAGTTCAGTTCAACCCTCACACAAGAGAATGAGAGGAAGGTCAACAGCCAGAGTAAAACATTAAGAGTAGAAAAGTGGGAAAAGAGTCCTTTTCCCCAATATAAAAGTCAGTCATTGTCCAACCCGCTATATCCTAACACAGGGTCACGGGAGTCTGCCAGAGCCAATCCCAGCCAGCACAGGGCGCAAGGCAGGAACAAATCCTGGGCAGGGCGCCAGCCCACCACAGGGCACACACACATACACCAAGCACACACTAGGGACAATGCACCTAACCTGCATGTCTTTGGACTGTGGGAGGAAACTCTAGCACTCGAAGGAAACCCAGGCAGACACGGGGAGAACATACACTCTACGCAGGGAGTGCCGCCCATCATATAAAAGCTTTTTCTAAAGTGTTATTGGTTATATCCTTCCAAGATCTGAGAAAGTTTTGAACAGATCCACTAAGTAAGAATTTGATTTTTTCCAATTTCAAATAGTATATAACATCTTTAACCCACTGACTTAAAACAGGTGGGCTAGGATTCTTCCAGTTGAGCAAGATAAGTCTACGTGCTAATAGTGAAGTAAAGGCAATTATCATTTGTTTATCCTTTTCTACTTTAAGCTCATCTGGGAGTACACCAAAAACAGCTGTTAATGGATTAAGACTGATTGTGACACCAAGGCTGTCTGATAGGCATTTAAAGATCTTGGTCCAGAATGATATTAATTTGGTGCATGCCGGAAACATGTGGCACAGTGAGGCTGGAGCTTGATTGCAATATTCTCAGGTGACCGCTGCATTTATTTCTCTGAGAAAACAGAGGAAAAAAATAATATGCGGGGAAAGAGGACGAAAGTTTCTTGCACGCCTGTTAATAGTAGCTGGAGGACCAAAAAGCAACGCTTTTGTTTTATCATCATTTAGCTGAAAAAATATTTACCATCCTGCATTAATATGCTTGAGGCAATCAAGAAATTTAGTTATGAAGCCCTTATTATTTGGCCTCAGATGAAGATACAGCTGCATGTCATCCACAAAGCAGTGACATGCAATGTTATAATGCTGAATAACTGATCCAAGTAGGAGCATATAAAGGATAACAACTGTGGTAGCCAAAATGTACCCTTGGGAGTTATCAATAGTGACAGAAAAAAAACTTATCCAGAAAATAGGATTTAAACCAGGAAAGGGCAATTCCTTTGATGCCTGCCATATGCTGATACCAATCAATCAAGATAGCATGGTCAGTCATGTAAAAATCAGCTTATATCTAGCGAGGTCGGAGAGGTAAAGTCCCAAACATCAATTACCAGCAAAAGCAGATTCGTGCTGCGGATTGTTCTAAAACTTGGGATTTTTCAAAGAGCTGGTGTTTATTTAGGAATGCCAGAAGCTGTGAGAAGATAGCATTTTCAAGGATTTTGGCTAGGAAAAGCAACTAAGAAATAGGGAGAAAATTTCTTTTAAGAAAGTGGTCAAAATTAGAACTTTATAAGAACGGGCTGAACAGCAGCTGTTTTAAAGCTGGTTAGCACAGTACCCAACACTAAACAACAGTTAATTATGGATAAAATACTTTGACCAAAAATGTCCAAGGTTGACAAATTTAAAATAATTTCCCTCAGGTAAGAGAGAGACACTGGTTGAAATTTTCTAAATACAGCATTAAATATTACATTTTATAAGTTTCTGTATTAATCAGAAAATGAACAGCATAGGATCACTGCACAATGATACTACAAATTTTTTTCATATGAAAAACACTGCTCTTTGACATGCTTTATACTGATTTAGAAAATGTTAATATTATAAAATAGTAAAAAAAAACCATTGACTTCATGGTTATTGGCTCACAGTAGCACTTTAATGGAGAAAAATGACAGAAAAGCATACAAATTTCACTTGCTGATTCTTTTCATTTATTTATGGTCGAAACATAATATTTTAGAAATTTGTGCAGTATATATCAAATACCAGATGTAAATATAGTTGTTTTTCCGAAAGGCTTCAAGTAATGGATCCTTAGAAAGGAGTAAGGCATGCATTACATAAACTGATTTGTGTTTTCAATTAATTAGCATGAATGTTGCAACTTAGCCACTCTCCTGTACCATAATAAAGAAGAATGTATTATGTGTTGCATGTTGCTCAGACATGCACAAAAGAATTTCATTGTACTCCCTATGTGTGACAGTATCTATATATATAATTCTCTAAGCCGTCGCCAGAGCGGGCAAGACACCCATGAAAGCACGCAGGAAGGAGCCACGCCCACACCCATGAAAGCACACAGGAAGAAGCCACGCCCACACCCATGAAAGCACGCAGGAAGGAGCCACGCCCACCAACTCTAAGACCATTGGATACGAAGAAAACTCGCAGAGCCACGCCCACCAACTCGGACGCGACGCTTCGGAAAACACGCGTCATTTCTGTTTGTCTGTGCTACAGTCCACATGCAGCTCTGAGCCACGTTGACTTTTCGGTTACGACGCACGACCGCGTGCAACATCACAAACTGTTTTACCCGCTACATACAGCAACTCGCATCCACGACAAACATGTGTCTTCTTAGATGGTCCTGCAGGAACACGGAAAACGTTTCCCCGCCCACCAACACTCTTTATTCCCTGGCCCGCGTCCACCGCATCCGCAACAAACATGCGTCTTCTTAGATGGTCCTGCAGGAACACGGAAAATGTTTCCCCGCCCGCCAACACTCCTTATTCCCTGGCCCGCGTCCTCCCTCGCTCTCTAGGCATTCCCACTGCCTGCTCATGTGCCCGGACACAACAACTCACCGACCACACCTTAAGTCGCTTTCATCTGTGCTAGGAGTCCACATGCACCTCTGAGCCACGTTGACTTTTCATTATTCTTTTCGGTTGTGATGCACGCACCACCATCGCAAACTGTTTTACACGCCATGGTCTTACAGTTGGTGGGCGGGTCTCCGTGAGTTGCTCTTGCGAGCAGGCACATGACCAGGCAGTGTGTATGCTCTGAGAACGAGGGTGGATGCGGCAGGACCATGTAAGAAGAGGCATTTTGTCGTGGATATGAATTGCTGAATGCAGCGTCTAAAACAGTTTGCAAGGGGTATCCCATGGGATCCTTAAAACAATCCTTTAAAACTGAGGTTAAAACACAATGAAGGAAGTAGTCTTTAAAAACCAATAAGCCCTGTGCCTCTGTTTCATTAGCGTCTCACCTGCTTCACCGATGCAGGCCCTGCAACAGTCAAGACGCTCTCTCAGCAGCTGACCTTCTCTGTGCCTGACTCCACTATAGGCTGCAACAAAATTATGAAAGTACGGGCGCATTTGTTTCACACAAGCTGTGTGTGTGGGTGGGTTGGTGTTAGTTAGTTAATTAGTTACTCGAAGGATTTCAAGATTTAATATGCACAAGCGGTAACACTGCAAAAGCAGCCCAAACCAGAAAAGACAGCTGGCAAAAAGTGGCCAACAAATTAAACGCGTGTGCATTGTATTTACTGAAAGCAGCGTTACGGATTTTGCAAATGTTCAATTTTTTTCCCTCTGCTTAAAAAACATTTAAAAAGCGGCGTGATTATGCAGTGTATACTACGCCGCGGGTTGGTATGCAGCGTGTAAAACAGTTTGTCGTGGATAATTTGCCTTTTACTATTACACAAAGACAATTTCCTGTTAATACTTCATTACATTGATATAGCAGTGTTCTCAGTATTCAAAGCGCTATCCACACAGGGAGGAACCGGGAAGCGAAACCACAATCTTCCACAGTCTCCTTACTGCAAAGCAGCAGCACTGCTTAAGCGCCACAAGGCAGTTAAAGAATACACCGGGCTTAATTTTGTTTTCACTTCTATTTACAGAGATCGGGTCGTAGATAGCATTGTTGCAATGTTACTTTTCTTGGTGGCTTATTACATTACGGATGTTTCACATGTTCATTTTTTCCCCTGTGCTTAAAAGACATTAAAAAAGTGTTTCTCAACTGTGACTCCGGAACATCTCAGTACGCAAGCTATATTAAGCGTCAACAACGAAGACTCGCTACACCTTAATCTACAAGTACTGACACTTATCCCTACCGACGAAGTAACTTTCACCAGCGTGGCCTTCTTCGTCACAGACGATCCCGTTTTCAGTCATGGACAATTATATGTTGCTTTCTCCAGAGGTCTACCTTTTCATTCACTCACAGTGGTATCCACAAACCCACCCCATTTGGACAACTGTGTCGTTCAGGAAGTGTTCACCCATCAATACATAATTATGCGGCGTATGCTACGCCGCGGGTTGGCTAGTTATTAATAATACTACTAGTATTGCTATTACTTTTACTCTCAAATATCTGTATGTAATGCAACTTTTGCTCTTGCATTAAGCATTATTTGTAACAATCATTATTCTGTCTGGTCAAGATATACAATATGTAACTTTGATTTATTTTTTATATTTGAATGATACTTATTTTATGATTTACCTATACTATATTTTCATTGAAAAGCCAGTAGTGTTGGAAAGTTAAAACAGCACAAATTAGTAAGCGTAATCTTATCATTGCAAGGGATTCTCTGGCTCTGAACACGTAGTAAGTAAACTGTTCAAATGTCAGTTTACTTTTTAATTAAGCGTTTATCTTCTCTCTTATTAATGTGAAGCATTCTGAATTTTAAATAAAGCCAAAACAGTAAAGCATAGAGTAGGCGCCGGGTCCTAAGGTCACTGAACACTAACATAATTACCAATTAAATTATAATCACAACCAAGATGTGTTTTTTGCATCTAGAAAATTATCCTTCAAAATGAACCTTAGCAGTGCAATAAGCTGGAAAATCAACTACCTTTATTCAATTTGTATTAAAAAAATTGCCTGAGGTGCTGTAAATAACAGCAAAATATAATTAAATAATCACATGACCACTCTGCTCTTCCTCCCACTTGTCTACAATGGAGGTTCTCCTCCATGGGCACTATTCTGGTCAAACTGACACTGACTCTTGATAGAATTCCCATAATTCTTTCTATCCTAATTTCTAAAAGTTATTCTACATTTTGGTACTTCACAAATTCTCTGCATCATGAATTAATGAGTGCCCAAGCCCTAGTATCACAAAATGGCACTCTGCTGTTTACCTGGTTGGGATCTGGGTTGCCAGTTGATCAATGATGTGTGTCCTTTAATATTTTCAGATTTACCCTCAGTAATTTATTACTAGGCCTGGTGGTGCAGTAGGTAGCTACCATTTTCTCTTTTAATATTTTGCACATTTTCTTTTTTCGTCTTTCACCTGAACTATCCTCCTCCTCTGTTCATATGATTGAGGGTTGTGGGTTTGCGAGGAATATGTTGCTGGGTTGAGGAAGGTTTTAAGGTGGCTGTGCCTTAGCACCAGGTAGTAAAAAAAGCAGGAAGAAATACTGAACATAATGCTTGTACAGCACAGCTCAATTATACACACATCCATACTCTCACATACTAGAGCAATTTACAGCTGTCAGTCTACTTAACTGTAGGTCACTGAAATGACACTGAAGTCTCTGGAATAAACAACAAATCAAGCAGACTTTGCATGCAGGCCATCCCAAATAGCAATAAAAATTTGGTTTAACAATGAAAAAAGAAACCTTTTTTTCAATCCTGTAGATTTGCTCCACTGCTATTAGAATATGGTTTCAGAGGCTAATGTAACCTTCTAAAAGAGCATCACTATACTGTATATGGTTCTATAGTGGTGTTAAAGACCATAGTTTAAAATCCACATCTTCTCCTCTACACAAAACTGAGTTCAAGAACAGAAACTATCTATCCATCTATCCATTTTCCAACCCGCTGAATCCAAACACAGGGTCACGGGGGTCTGCTGGAGCCAATCCCAGCCAACACAGGGCACAAGGCAGGAAACAATCCTGGGCAGGGTGCCAACCCACTGTAGGACACACACAAACACACCCACACACCAAGCACACACTAGGGCCAATTTAGAATCGCCAATCCACCTAACCTGCATGTCTTTGGACTGTGGGAGAAAACCCACGCAGACACGGGGAGAACATGCAAACTCCACGCAGGGAGGACCCGGGAATCGAACCCAGATCTCCCAACTGCGAGGCAGCAGCGCTACCCACTGCGCCACCGTGCCACCCAGAACAGAAACTAGACTAATTTAAACCATTTTTAAATAAAAAAAATAAAATCATTGCAAATTAATTCACTCACTTAAACACTTTTCATGGGTTTACAATGTGGCTAAAAGTGCTGCTTGGAGGTTTTGACACATTGGTCTTTGCATCCATCTGTGCACCATTTAGTTTTAGGTTCAAGTGAAAAATAATGATAAACTAAATCACCAGAATGAAAAGAAAGAATACTTGCCTCATGCTTAGATGTTTTTTAGTGTAATAAAATACCTTTGAAAGTTTTACAAATCCTATTGTGGGATATTTCTAGGATTGTAGAGCATTAGAAAAAAGCTTGTTTTTGCTGAAGTCTTTTTAATGTAACAGCTGGAATCCACTGTATTGATTCATTTCCTAATTTTAAATACTTCAAGCATGTCTGATTTTTTTTCTAGAGCTACATGTCTTTTTTTATAATTTGGACACCAAAACTGCATGTAGTATTCCAGGTGAAGCCTCAATAGTGCTTTATAAAGCTCAAATATAACCTCTGTTGACTTGTACTCGATATTTTATAACCTAACATTCTGTCAGCCTTCTTAATGGCTTCTGAACACTGCCTGGAGGTTGATGGTGACAAGTTTCCTATGATTCCTAAATTCTTCTCATAAGGTATACTTTCAATTTTTAGACCTCCCACTGTGTATTCTAATCTAACAGTTTTCCTTCCTACATGTAATACTGTAAATTTACTTATATTAAATTTCATCTGCCACAAATCTACAGTAGCCTGTGAGCTCTCCAGGGGCCTCATGTATAAACAGTGCGTACGCACAGAAATGTTGCGTACGAATGTTTCCATGCTCAAATCGCAATGTATAAAACCTAAACTTGGCATAAAGCCACACACATTTCCACGGTACCTCATACCTTGTCGTTCGCAATTTCTCCGCTCGGTTTTGCAGACTGGCAGCACCCAACGTCAAAGCAGTGCTACTGTTCCTGTGTGGTCACCCTTTCTTTCTTAGACCCACATTCCTAACACAGCTTTATAAATACACTGAAACTAACTGCATATTGTTTATTAGTGTAATGCATCTGATTGTAATTAACCTGCAGCAATATAATGGTCCAGGGAACAGCCATAGTATTCCAAATACCATAACTGCTTTAGTGTTGTTACTCTCACTGCATCTGCTTCTTCTTTCAGCTGCTCCTGTTAGGTGTTGCCACAGCAGATCATCTTTTTCCATATTACTCTCACTGCACCACTCAGAGTATTTATAACACTGTATCTGAGTGGGGAATCACAGCAGCAGCTAATTGGAAACAGAATTATCGGTACACAGCATGAAGCAGATGCTGCCTCAGCCATGGCAAAACGTTTCACAGACTTTCCTGTACGGACTTCGCGGTTTAGAAAAAGTTTTATCCCATGAACTATAAACGCACTCAATCAGTCCATCAAGTGCTCCTTGTAGAACTGTTTGTACTTATAAGTACAATTACCTCACTGTAAACTTGCACTACAGTTATAATATTGCACAACCTGCGCCACTTTATAAAGCGTGTATTTACATATGATGACGATATTTTTAAGATGAAATGCAGCAAAATATGTTGATTATATTATACAGATAAAACTTTAACTTCATTTAAATAATCTGTATTGTTATTAATTAAACATGTGAGGACACGGTGCCGCAGCGCTAGCTAGTTCACGGATAGCTCCTGCCTCGCGCTGTATTCATACTGGTGCTGACGTGACACTGGAAGGATAGACGGATAGAATAATTAAACATGTACTACGAAGATATTTCAATGTTCCTGAAAAGTTTTGAAGAATCTGCGTTCTAAGCTTACAAATGGTTTCACGTCTATTACAGAGCTGATTGTGTGGCGATTGGGTATTTGGAGAAAGAAAAGTAAGGACAGGAATTGGAGGTTTGTACGTTTGAAAGAGACAGTACTGCTGCAATAAATTATTTCATCGAAGGTCGAGTATGGCGCAGCAAGCCTCTTGCGTGAGACATGAACAAACACTGCGCCACCGTGTTCCCATGTTTAATAACATGCTTTCATTCCTATCATCATGAAAAAGATATCACGTATACATCTCAGTATTTTAATTATTCAGAGAGCTGTAATATCACGAATGTAATGGATTATGTGTCCTGTCGGAGAAAGAGAAAGCCCGTTTAAGAAGTAGGTAGTGATTCACACACATAGAGCACATAGAAGATCAAATACAGAACAAAGCATTTAACGTGTACTTTAGTTACAATGGGATTTGAGAAACTGGTAAATTAAACGATTTTAAGATGAAGTTTATGATGTTCTACTTTAATGGCAAAATAAACTACGTGATTAAAGTGGAAATTTCAAGACTAAAGTTGACATTTCATGCTTTTTTCCCACTGTGTGCCTATTTTTTTTTGTCTATACCCTAATAAGCTTTCATATGACACTCAGACGGTGGGCTACGACTAGCCTTTTCACGGCGACTTTGATATGTGACTTTTTTTTTTATTTCGGGCACTGTGCAACTGTGTGAACTTGAGCTTTCGAGTTTCTCCGACACTCTGTCACTCGATCAACTTTATTTTGTTGATTATATCACTGTTTAAACCAACAAATACTACGTTTTTCCTTTGCCTCTACTTGGTATTCGCTGAAATTCTTATATTTTCCCCCGTGCTTTTCCCATTGTCTTTTCACAGAAGGCTATTTATATTGATTTGCATATTCAAAGAGGTGTAATTCTGGGAGGAGTTGGGGCGGGACAGAAGGCGCGTGCACGTGCGTTACTTTTCATGCTGATCGGGATTTATGTAGCAGAAGAACGTGGAAGTTTGCGTACGTACAAATTCCTGCATCTGGATTTTTCTGTGCGTACGCACATTCCTGCTTTTGTGCTTACGCCATATTATAGTGTGAGTTCTACGCACGGCGTTATACATGAGGCCCCAGGTCCCTCTTTAATGATTCAACAGATTCTATTTTTTCTCCAGTCCACCTAGATTGATATCATTTGCAAATTTAACCAGCTTATTGCAAGGGCAAATTTAACCAGCTTATTGCAAGGGCCATGACCCCTGAAGGACACCAATCTTCGTATCACCAAATTCAGATAAGGTTCCTTGCACCATATGCCTTTGCTTACTGTGTGTTAGCCATTTCTGCACCCATCTACACACTACACCCTGACCTCTCAATTCTTTTTTTTGATGTTCAAACACTCATGTAGCACCTTACCAATGCTATCTGAAAATTAAGACAAATAACATCTTATGTAGAACTCTGATCATGTTCTTTCATTGCTTCCTCATATAATTCCAGCATATTAGTAAAACACAACTGACTATTTCCAAACCTCCTGTTCTTGCCATGTGCTCCACAGTCTTCTCCCTAATAATTACTTCCATTAATTTATCTGTGATGCACATTTAAGCTTATGGTTATCTGGATGTGTCCAATCACAGTTTTTTATGCAATGAAATAATATCTGCTGTTTTCCAGTGCTTAGGGTTTTCTCCAAATACAGTCATATGAAAAAGTTTGGGAAGCCCTCTCAGCCTGCATAATAATTTACTCTACTTTCAACAAAAAAGATAACAGTGGTGTGTCTCTCATTTCCTAGGGACATCTGAGTTACTGGGGTGTTTTCTGAACAAAACTTTTTAGTGAAGCAGTATTTAGATATATGAACTTAAATCAAATGTGAAAAACTGGCTGTGCAAAAATGTGGGTCCCCTTATAATTTTGCAGATTTGAATGCATGTAACTGCTCAATACTGATTACTTGTAACACCAAATTGGTTGGATTAGCTTATTAAGCCTTGAACTTCATAGACAGGTGTGTCCAATCAGGAGAAAAGGTATTTAAGGTGGTCAATTTCTGAAGAGTGACATCATGGGATCTTCAAAGCAACTCTCAAAAGATCTGAAAACAAACATTGTTCAATATCATAGTTTAGGGGAAGGCTACAAAAAGCTATCTCAGAGGTTTAAACTGTCAGTTTCAACTGTAAGTAATGTAACCAAGAAATGGAAGGCTAATTCATATATTTTTATTTACAGCAGTGCAAAATAGCTCTTACAGAAAATGTATATCTCCATACAGGTACAAAACAATGGATTTGGCTATGGAATGAACAGACCTTCTTGTTTCTGGATCGTCATATTCAGGGGATGCCGGTCTGTTAAACTAGTGATCCTAGCCTGAGGATAAACCTGGCCAGCTATATGCAGTGGTGGAAATAAGTATTTGTTCCCCTGCTGAATTTGTAAGTTTGCTCACTTAAAAGGAAATGAACAGTCTCTAATTTTATGGTAGTTTCATTTTAATGGAGAGAAACAGAATATCAACCAAAAATCCAGAAAAACACATTACATAAAAGTTATAAATTGATTTGCATATCATTGAGAGAAATAAGTATTTGATCCCCTACAACCCAGCAAGAATTCTGGCTCCCACAGGTTGGCTATGTACCCACTTGGCACAGATTACAATCAATCAATCAATCAATCATTTTCATATAATCCTGATCTCATCTTGTTATGTGTATAAAGCACACCTGACCACAGAATCAATTTATTCCACTCCAATTTCTCCACCACCATGGGCAAGACCACTGTACATTTCTATAGTATTATGATGCTGTATTTATATTTACTCATCTTGGTTTGTGATTTACATGTGGAAGATTATTTTCAATACACTTTGTCAAATTCTTGTCCAAAATAGCCACATTTTCTTTGTATTTTTATTTCATTGAGCAAATTTTATCTTGGCTGTGTTACCATCTGTATATTAAGATTAATTCTACCCATACTGATTTAAGACTATGCTTCCAGCTATTTTCAAATAGGTGATCAATCAATTCTGACAGTGAAGTGACCTCTTTTTATCATGTATGTTTAATTTAGAACACTTTAAAACCATTTGGAGTCTGACCTTATATGATCTCAGAATAGTAGGAGAAACTACTACTAGTTACTGTATATTTTAAATGATAAGTAATGCTAATATGTGTTTAGGTTGTTTAAATGTACTTCTTTGGGAGTTGGCAGAAGAAGTATTAAGATTAATTTGTAGAAACTCTGTGTAGTTGAACAAAAATAAGCTATGATGTGGACTTTGCTTTGGTCAGTTAGGATTCTGGGAGCAGCATTTTGAACATGTTGAAAATCTATCAAAACCTTCATCAGAAAAATCATTGAGGACAAAATTGCAGTAATCCACCTGAGATGTAATGAAGTGCTAACTGACTCTTTCTGCTTCTGAGATGGAGAGTAGTGTTCCACACAGGTATGTTTCACAGATAAGTGAATAAAAATTAGGAATGCAGTCAAGATGTAAGCATCAATGTTAAAATAATATCTAGAAAGGAGTACCAGAGACCATTGGAATAAATTGTATATGTAAAAAATAAAAAGTGTCAGAACCCATACTTATATCACCCCCTTGCCCCTTCCCTCACATACTGCCTGCCCCTTTATTGTGCTTCTTGACAGTGATCACAACTATCTAATTAAATTGCATAGCAATTTCAGTGTGACAGGTTGTGACAGAAGTGTTAAGCATGCCAAAGGCCAGCAAACATTTTGAAATATTCATCAGGACTCATATTGTTGGACTAAACACAGTACAAGGATGCGGTCACTGCAGTGAATGTGACTTTAAAGGTATATCATATCCACAAGTAACATGATCAATTTTGGTCCAATGATGAGCAGTTCTGGTATTATAGGAAGTCACTATTTTAATAATGTGAAAAGTAGCAATGAGATCATGGAGAAATAGCACATTGATAATTTATCATCAATAAAACAATATTATAATGTCAGATCACAACAGAGAATAATAACTGGTATGATAAATTAACATGACAATTATGTTGAAATAACAATGAAACCTAAGAGTAAAACATTATGAAATCTAATTCTGTCACTAACGTTGACACAATAATAAATATAGAGTAAATATAGCCTCCAAACTGCTAATGCTATTACTGGATATTAAATGACACAGATCCTGGTTACTCCTTTAATATAAGGTCCTTCATTAAAAATCAATAAACAATATCTGTTCAAAGTGCTTTTAATGTAGGGCTCTAAGATTGTGGAGTCCTTAGTTGGTTACTTTTAACACAAAAAATAACATCTATTGTTGTATTCACAGCAAGCCTATAAAAAATATGTGCCTTTTTGGGGATAAGCACATTTTAAAGAATTTCTTAAATAATTTTTTATGAATTGAACATTTCTTTTTTAATATGGTAAACTTGATGAGGTCAGGAGATGTTGTGAAGATTTCAATAAGAAGGGAGCCAGGATTTAAAGGAAAATATGTCACATTTTTTGAAATCATTATTAGTATAAGTATTAATATTATTTTTGTTTATTTTTTCCCATATAAAGCCAATTTGTTGATGGCACAATCCAATAAAGTCATTAATTAATTGTAAATTACCAAGGTCCTGCTTACCTACAGTAATATTACCTGCCAAAGGACACATTAAGATCTCAAGATGCTGATCTAGTAAAAAGTTTAAGAATTAACAAAATAACAGGTGGAGGACGAGCCTTTAGCTACAGGGTCTTAAAGCTGTAGAATAATCTGTCTACTTATATAAGAGATGCCCCTTCAACCAAAGATTTTAAATTCAGATGGAACACTCGGTAATTTAGTCTATTACTCTGAATATTGCATCTCTGTTTGTTCATTTGTACAGAAGTATAAATAATACAATAATTATGAAATTTTACTAATACTCTTCCCTTCTGCTATTTTTCTCTGTATCTTTTTTCCAGTGTGCCACTGCTGTCCTTCTAAGGTGTTGCCCTGCCCATGGAAAGGCATTTTTTCATACTTAGGGCACAGGAAAACAACAAACTGGAAAGATTCTAACAGACTCTGATGCAGAATGCCCAGGAGAGGGTGGGAAGCTAGCTGGCCTAGGACAGCAGGACTGTGACTGTGTCTCACTTCGTCTTTGATTTACTATTATAATTGACCATGGACCATTCCTAGAGGTTTATTTTCTCCTGGGATGCTGCTATGTGAAGTTTTTGTTTCCCTCTCTTCCATTGTCACCTGGCCAAAACCTGACAATAATATTAATGGACATACATTGTTAGGTTCAATTTATATTGGAACCTTATGTTAATCAGTTTCAAACTACCTTTTTTCTGCCTATTTAAATGTTTTATTAGCTTGGCAAGAGACACATAATTGATCACGTGTAAGTGTGCAAGAGTAAGTATGTGTGCCATGTTATTTACTGGGGTTCTGTATAGGATTGGTTCCTGCTTTGCCTCACTATTACCAGGACATGTTTCCAGTCACTATTCTCATGAATGATACAAGCAGGCACTGAAAATGAATAGAAATGAACACAAATGTCTTGGGTAAGGAACTGTCAAATCCACAAGAGATTAGGCACTCACATCAGTGTAAACTGTAATGGGAAAAAGCAGATTTAAGTGCTGACAGACTGATGATTTGGTTTTGTTGTGTATATCTCTTGCATGTTTCATTTTTTTGTCCAAATGATATTCTCATTACCTTTTAATCTGCCTGAGTGTCTGGCTTAGTAATGATTCTGCTTCTTCTCCTACCTTGGTTACTTTTAATTTTCCAGTGATTATATGTCTACTTTAACTACTGTGCCCTTTAATTTGGATTGATCCAAGTCTCTAGGTAAAAGAGCTTAAATGTAAAATGTCTTACAGTGTCATTAAAGTAAGATGTCTTTTGTAAATCTATTGTAGAGACTCATCTTTGGGAAAAAAAAAATATAAAATAATAATAAAAAATTGTATGCTGCTCAAACAATTTAAAACTAAAAGTGAAAATTAAAAAATAAGTAATAGTCATCAAAAATACTTGATAGTTGCCTGCAATTCCTTATACTAAACAAAAGAGCTTATGTAAAGTCTAAGTTATAATGATAGAAATGCAGTGTATTTTATCAAAGTCTTGTCAAAGAAAGATAGAAATTTAACTTTCTTAATTATTTTTACAACTGAAAGTTCTCTTGCATAGAATTGTGTAACATTTTAATTTACAGTTCCTGTATTATTAGCAACTCACTTTAGGTAAATACTTAAGGCAAACAGCAAGGTAACCTTTTTCACATTGCACTTTTCTTCAGTATCGCATAAAATTTATTACACATGTATATATAAAAGCGGAGAACAAGTGACTTGTTCTGGGTCATATAGTGAATCAGAAATGGAACTATCTTACAAAGGCCAGGACTCATATTATTAAAGCCAATGGCATAGCCTCTTGGCCAAACATTGTTTATAACATAACCACACTACAGTATAGTACTGTATTTATATTTCTGCATCTTTCAGTAACATGCAAAGAAATACATGGCAGATCCAAGTTTTCTATTCAGTACACTGCAAATTAATAAAGAAAAAGTTAAAGAAGCTTCTGTATTTTATCATTTTCATAATCATTCACACTGAAAGAATGTAGCATGAATGAATATGGGAATAACAGAAGGCAATGCAAAATTGTTTACAGAAAACCAGCAGTGGCCCCTTGAGATGAGAGGTGACAAAATGATTCTGATGCCGGCCTCATAATCTGTGTATACTGTTTTAGATAAACAATCTTTCAACTCGTCACAAACAGGAAGGTCATGCTTTAGTAGCACACTTTACATACTACTAAGTCAAAGACAGAAATGTATGGGAGGTAAATGTATATGGAGCAAAACAACAGACCTGAATGGGAAACTCATTCTCTAGGATTTCATGGAAACTATAATTGTAAAGAGAAATGTAAGGAGGCGATGGGGAGGTGAAAGCAAATTTAAAGGGATATGAAAGTGTATTTTTAGTCTGATTTAAATAAAAAATTTGGATGTGAGCATCAATAGACTTTGCACCCAAGGAACCAAGTTACCTGAACTATTCTAAAGCATTTCAGTAATTACTTATCGCTTTGATGCTGAACTTTCTGATCATAAAATAGGTCATTACATTACCAATTGTTGAGAAGAATTCATAATTAACTGCAGAATTATAGTATTTGAAGGTTCCTCTAGGGTGCCCCTTTCTCTTGCACGATTTTGCTCAAAAACGAATCAACACATTGTTATGTCATAATGCTTAAGTTTCAAATTTTTTTCTGTCCACCCGTTTTAGCTCTAGACCAGGGGTCTCCAAACTTTTCGCCACAAGGGCCATACTGGGTATTTCAGCACTTTTCAGCAAGCCGTAGTAAAAAAAAAAAAGATAAATAATTCTAGATATATGAGTTTTATTGAAAGCAGAAAATTTTTAATAAATTTTTAATTTTTAATTAATCTTTAATATGTTCATTTGCCTGAAGTTCAATAATTTCCATTTGAATTCAACCTGAGACATCAGCAACATCACAGTCAAACGGATTTTGAAACAATCTAATTTCCCTAGCATTAGCATCCAAAACAGCAAATCACTTCTGAAATTGTTGTTTAACATCTGAAATAACTACATTTGCGATTGAGAAAGGAAATTCCACTTCACCCATTTTATGCAATTCTGCACAGTATGGCATATGAGCAAAGTTACAATCTTTCACCTGGCCTTCCAGAAGTATCAACTTTGCTCTGATTGCCTTGATATGAGTTAATAAATCACAAATTAAGTTATTTTCACCCTGAAACTTTAAATTTAAATTGTTCATGTGGTTCACCAGATCTGCAAAAAATGGCATTTTCCAAAGCCACTCGGTATCTGATAAAAGTGGTTCATAATGGTTTTTCTCGGTAAGAAATATATCAATTTCATTCCTGAGATGAAAGAAGCATGAAAGAACCTTTCCACAGCTAAGCCATCGAACTGCAGTATAATTTGTCAACATACTCGGAATCACATTCCTCGAGAAAAGACCGAAACTGGCAGTGATTAAGTGCATGAGAGTGAATGAAATTTACCATAGAAATAACAGGTTTCAAGACACAGCTCATATCAACGTTTTTTCCACAAAGTGATTGTTGGTGGATAACACAGTGAATAAACATTGGTTTTGATATTCCTGCATCCTCACAAACTTTTGTGATTTGTCCACCGGCCTTTGATACTATTTGTCATACCACTCTCCTTAATAGATTATCTCTGATTGGCATTACTCACACTCCTCTTGATTGGTTTAGATCCTACCTCTTAGGCCGCACTCAGTTCATACAACTTAAAACCTTCACATCCAAACCCACCGCTGTTACCTCTGGTGTGCCCCAGGGCTCTGTCCTGGGGCCTCTTCTTTTTATTATTTACCTTCTTCCCCTTGGCAATATTTTTCGCAAATATAACATTAATTTTCACTGTTATGCTGATGACACCCAGCTCTACCTTGCTGGTAATCCCACCTCCTCTTTTCCACCACCCTCGCTTATTGACTGCATTGCTGAAATTAAATCCTGGTTTTCTTCGAATTTTCTCAAATTAAACAGTGACAAAACTGAGGTTCTCCTCATTGGTTCAAAATCTTCATTATCCAAAACCAATAATCTTTCTCTTATTATTGATGACTTTGTTGTTTCCCCATCATCTCAGGTCAAGAGTCTGGGTGTCATCCTCGACAGTACTCTATCCTTCCAATCTCACATTAATAACATCACCCGGTCTGCTTACTTCCACCTACGTAATATTAATCGTATTCGCCCCTCCCTCACTCCTCACACCACTGCCATTCTTGTTCATAGTCTTGTCACTTCTCGGCTGGACTACTGCAATTCATTCCTCTTTGGTCTCCCGAATAAATCTCTTCATAAGCTTCAGTTAGTCCAGAATTCTGCAGCACGTATCATCACTCAAATCCCATCTATTCACCATATTACTCCGGTCTTGCAGCAGCTTCATTGGCTCCCGATTAAGTTTCGTATTGATTTTAAGATTCTACTATTAACATTTAAGGCCATCCATAACCTCGCCCCTCCATATCTGTCTGACCTTCTTCATGTTGCCATTCCATCCCGTAACCTTAGATCCTCTTCCTCCACCCATCTGACTGTTCCTCCCGCCCGTCTAACCACCATGGGGAGCAGAGCTTTCAGCCGTTCTGCTCCCAAGCTCTGGAATTCATTGCCTGCGGATCTCCGAAATATCAAATCATATTCATCCTTCAAATGTAAACTTAAAACGCATCTGTTTAAAATGGCTTTTTCTTTTTCCTCCTGATTATAATGGTTTTGTTTGGTTTTAATTTCTAGATTTTCTGATGTTTTAAGTTTTTTATAATTGTGTCTTTTATTTAATTATTTATCTATTTATTTATTTATTGTTGTTCGGTGTCCTTGAGTTCCCTGAAAGGCGCCTTGTATAAATAAAATGTATTATTATTATTATTATCTTTATACCAGTGTGGCAGGTGGCCGGTGTCCATGCCCAGCCGGGACGCCCCTGCACGCGATATTCAGGGGGAACAGCCTTGGACACTGCAATACCTCCCCCTGGATGCTAGATGGCTGCCCCCCTGGGCTGGAGCAGCACCTCGGGTTCCCGCAGGGCTCCCTGGGAATTGGAGTTGGGGTCAGCCCTGTTGGGTCCTGCACCGCCAGGGGGTGCTGTGTTTGGGACTCCTGAGCCCGTATGGGTAGCATATTCATCATACCCGGAAGTGCAGCCGGAACTCGGTGATCAAGCACCTGGAGCACTTCCGGGTGAACTATAAAGGAGACAGCAACCACCACTCAAAGCCAGAGTCGGGTGGAAAGAGGATGAGGTTGCCTGGGAGGAGTGGTTGTGCCTGAAGAAGGGTTTTTGGTTACTGTGAATGCTTTTTGGACTGTGTATTGCCTGCGGGGTTCACGGGGAAGATGTGCCCCACAGGTGAAGAACAATAAAAGTTTGGTGTGTTTGACACGTTCCTCAGTGTGAATCTGTGCCGGGTCGGGCGCGTATATAGTGCCTTTATTTACAACCAGACATGTTTTTTCCTCCATCAACTATCACGCACTGCAGACAATTCCAGTCCAAATTATATTCTGTTAGTGTTTTTTGAATTTCTTTGAAGATATCCTCTCCTGTTGTAGTGCCATGCATGCTGTGAAGTGACGCTAATTCTTGTGTGATTTTAAGTTCATCGTCGACGCAACGAAAAAATACTACGAGTTGCTAGGTATTACAAACATCAGTTGATTCATCCAGCGCGAGAGAATACAGACTAAAACATTGTGCTGTGCCTACAACTTGCTGGATAATGCTATTTCCCATATTTTCAACCCAACGAGCAATAGTATTTGGCACAAGGCTTATCATTTTAAAAAGATCAAGTTTTTCTGGGCATAACTCAGCCACTGCTTCCATCATACATTCTTTGATGATATTGCCATCGATGAATGGTTTTCCTCTTTTAGCCAAAACATAAGCAACCTTGTAGCTTACTAAGGTTAAGGCTTCATTTTCTGAGTTTTCTTTCGCAAATAAGTCTTGCTGAGAATGCCAACAACGACATAATGATTCAAATTTATCTGAACGCTCCTTTTCTTTAAATTGTGAAAATGCTGAAGCATGTTTTGCTTCACAGTGGTGGCGTATATTGTATTCTTTCAACACTGCAACAGTGTCTTTACAAATGAGACATTCAGCTTTATCCTTTGACTTTGATTATATGAAGAAGTATTTTATGCCCCATTCTTCATTAAACACATGACATTCATGATCAACTTTTATTTTCTTTTTCCATTCCATGTTAAAACTATAAAAGAGAATAAATTTATAAATAATTATGAAATCATTAAAATCACGAGAACTCTGTACAAGCAAATATGTGAATAAGTGAATATGCACCTTTAAATATAAATTTATGCAATTACAAATTGAGTATTACACTGCACCACTGCAAGTATTCTTTTGGACAATTAACCGTAACGACAAGTAACGAACTTCCAGATTCAATTTAAAGATTACTGACAACGCCGCGAATTGACAATGTCGATCAAGGCCAAACAAATATGAAGAAATAACGCGAAGTATAAAATTACGATTCAGTATTAAATAAAGTTGTGAATAGTATAAACTGCCACATACTTGGGGGTTAATGCACCCCTAGACACCAAATACTTTTTTGCTGCACTTTTTAAGTAAACGTCACAATTCACAAAGAAAAAGTGAAATTTTAATGAAACACATTTTTTTTCATGCAAAGAGCATCACAATTACTGCAACACTGATCATTCTACATACTGCCAATGAACTGTAAAAACTATTAAAAAAACTACTGGAACAATATGTACAAGGTGCAACTGACGCCATTGATGAAATTCAGTAAATCACCAAGCCAACATTGCTTGAACTGGCTGCACTCAAGCACACAGAGGTAAACGGTGATGCCTGCAGGCTGGTCTAGTGCAACGGCTGAATCCCAGAGACAGTAAGTCTGCAGTGCTGCAGGCGGCGGCAGTGGTCATGAGCTGGCTGCTCAATGAATGTACAGAACTGACTGATCAGGTCCGGCGTGCTGGCAACTTGCATTGGGAGCCGACTACAGCCAGTTGCAGCAGTTTAAGGGTTAATATAATATGAAGTAACAATATATTTTGAACACAATTTTAATTAATGAATTTGAAATCTATCAACACCCTGTGTTTTTTTTTTTTTGCAGATTCTCATTGGAGAATTAGTCCACAATTCGTCTGCGAGCAATACTTTAGAGACCACTGCTCTAGACCATTCTCAAGAAACTGTAACACACAGACACACACACACACACAGACAGACAGACAGACACCCATCATCAAGATATCAATGATTTTAGTATCAGGGGACCCTAAAACATCGAGATCCGTAAAAAACTGGAGTTCGAACTTTTTGATGAATCTAAAGCTTTCACTACTCCCCCACAGACGACAGGTTATGGTGAGGGAAGGCGCAAAGCAATATCGCTTAAGGAACAGACACCTGCAGTAAACATGAATGATTCGATGTCACAGGGTACTGATGGGTATCTCATTAGCACTGGCTCCAAGACATCATTTTCACATGGATATGATTACATTTATTGTTTTAGTGAGTTCACCTCAAATGGTTTATAGCCGGGTCTTCTATAAGTACACATTTATATTGTTAAATAGGACAGGATCAGTAAAACTAAACTGCCCTTAGTGTGCTTATTTGAGTGATTCGTAATTTGTTAAGCTCTTTCAACGGAAGCGATCTAATCTTGTTGGTGTATGTCTTTTATGTTGGTTCAGGTGTGAGTCATGCTCATTCTGTTAGAATTGCGCAGCCCTTTCAGGGGTAATAATGAGAACTGGCTAACCCGAGGCATAGCATACGCCGCATAATTATGTATTGATGGGTGAACACTTCCTGAAAGACACAGTTGTCCAAATGGGGTGGGTTTGAGGAAACGACTGTGAGTGAATGAAAAGATGGAACTCTGGACAGAGCAACATACAATTGTCCGTGACTGAAAACTGACTCTGTCTTGCAGTCTTGCCTGCCCTGGTTGGCCGCCTTAGTGAATTACAGTGCATCCGGAAAGTATTCACAGCGCATCACTTTTTCCACATTAAATTCATTTTTTTCCTCAGAATTCTACACACAACACCCCATAATGACAATGTGAAAAAAGTTTACTTGAGATTTTTGCAAATTTATTAAAAATAAAAAAATTGAGAAAGCACATGTACATAAGTATTCACAGCCTTTGCCATGAAGCTCAAAATTGAGCTCAGGTGTATCCTGTTTCCCCTGATCATCCTTCAGATGTTTCTGCAGCTTAATTGGAGTCCACCTGTAGTAAATTCAGTTGATTGGACATGATTTGAAAAGCACACACCTGTCTATATAAGGTCCCACAGTTGACAGTTCATGTCAGAGCACAAACCAAGCATGAAGTCAAAGGAATTGCCTGTAGACCTCCGAGACAGGATTGTCTCGAGGCACAAATCTGGAGAAGGTTACAGAAAAATTTCTGCTGCTTTGACAGGTCCCAGTGAGCAGAGTGGCCTCCATCATCCGTAAGTGGAAGAAGTTCGAAACCATCAGGAGTCTTCCTAGAGCTGGCTGGCCATCTAAATTGAGCGATCAGGGGAGAAGGGCCTTAGTCAGGGAGGTGACCAAGAACCCGATGGTCACTCTGTCAGAGCTCCAGAGGTCCTCTGTGGAGAGAAGAGAACCTTCCAGAAGGACAACCATCTCTGCAGCAATCCACCAATCAGGCCTGTATGGTAGAGTGGCCAGACGGAAGCCACTCCTTAGTAAAAGGCACATGGCAGCACGCCTGGAGTTTGCCAAAAAGCACCTGAAGGACTCTCAGACCATGAAAAAGAAAATTCTCTGGTCTGATGAGACAAAGATTGAACTGTTTGGTGTGAATGCCAGGCGTCACGTTTGGAGGAAACCAGGCACCACTCATCACCAGGCCAATACCATCCCTACAGTGAGTGAAGCATGGTGGTGGCAGCATCATGCTGTGGGGATGTTTTTCAGTGGCAGGGACTGGGAGACTAGTCAGGATAAAAGGAAAGATGACTACAGCAATGTACAGAGACATCCTGGATGAAAACCTGCTCCAGAGCACGCTTGACCTCAGACTGAGGCGACGGTTCATCTTTCAGCAGAACAACGACCCTAAGCACACAGCCAAGATATCAGAGGAGTGGCTTCAGGACAACTCTGTGAATGTCCTTGAGTGGCCCAGCCAGAGCCCAGACTTGAATCCGATTGAACATCTCTGGAGAGATCTTAAAATGGCTGTACATCGACGCTTCCCATCCAACCTGATGGAGCTTGAGAGGTGCTGCAAAGAGGAAAGGGCGAAACTGGCCAAGGATAGGTGTGCCAAGCTTATGGCATCATATTCAAAAAGACTTGAGGCTGTAATTGCTGCCAAAGGTGCATCGACAAAGTATTGAGCAAAGGCTGTGAATACTTATGTACATGGGATTTCTCAGTTTTTTTATTTTTAATAAATTTGCAAAAACCTCAAGTAAACTTTTTTCATGTTGTCATTATGAGGTGTTGTGTGTAGAATTCTGAGGGAAAAAATGAATTTAATCCATTTTGGAATAAGGCTGTTGCATAACAAAATGTGGAAAAAGTGATGCGCTGTGAATACTTTCCGGATGTACTGTATATATATAGATAGAAGATTATACCATAGAATGCACAGCGTAATAGTAAACTAAATGTAAAAACATTGAATAACACTGAGAAAACCTTGAACAACAGAGAAAGCTTAATACTGCAAGAGTTCGCACTATAGTGCTACAAACCGCTCGGTAAAAACACTTTTTTAATGAGTTTTAAGCACAGGGAAAATAATGAACATTTGAAAAATCCGTAATTTAATAAACCACCAAGAAAAGTAACATTGCAACAATACACGCTACGAACCGATCGCTGTAAACAGAAGTGAAAACAAAATCAAGCCCGGTGCATTCTTTAACTGCCTTCTCTGTCGTATGCGTCCAGCTCCCTCTCTCGCGTGTGTGTGTGTGTGTGTCTCTCTCTCTCTCGCACGCCTGTGTGTGTGTGTGTCTCTCTCTCTCGCACGCCTGTGTGTGTGTGTGTGTCTCTCTCTCTCTCATGCGCCTGTATGTATGTGTCTCTCTCGTGCGCCTGTATGTGTCTGTCTCTCTCGTGTGTGTGTATGTGTGTCTCTCTCGCGCGTGTGTGTGTGTGTCTCGTGTGTGTGTGTGTGTCGCGCTCACTCTCTCTCGCTCTTTGGCTCGCTCGCACGCTGCACAGTGAATGCACAGGGAGAGACTGAACACGTGCAGAAATCATCGGCGTGCACGGCTGCTTAGTGAATTGTTGGAGGCCAGGGCTCTGTCTTGCGTCTTGCCTTCCATGGTCGGATGCTTTAGTGAATTATGTTGGTGGGCGGGGCTCAATGAGTTGGTGGGCAGGGCTCTGTCTTGCATCTTGCCTGCCATGGTCGGCTGCTTTAGTGAATTATATATATAGATGCTGAAGGATATTGGCAATTCTCTGGACCATGCTAAGGTATATTGAACATGACGCTGCCAGCCCCTATTGCTCTGTTTTATTTGTGCATCTGTTTCAAAGGCTATTTGATAATTCCCAGCAGGAGCACAGCTCCTGAAGTGGCTCTGTCCCTTTGCCTAAGTTAAGCTTAAGTCTAGCCCTTTCAATGGAAGTGCCTGGGGCAGCGATAGGCCCCTGTACAAATATTCTTGAATGCTTTGTTTTGAAGCTAAGGTCTCTGGTTTTGGCCATATTCCTCACTTTGATTTGTGTGTTTGAGATATGAATGACGAGAGGATTTTATGGAGTGTGCATGTAAATCAAAGCTAGAAATTTAGGCATTCCCAGTATTAATTTGTCCACAAATATAAAAATAACGTTTATATAACTAGCTTATGTGAATTGGTAAGGGTTTCACAGTGACTTGGAGAGAGTAAATGAACTTTGAGGTTCATTCTTCACTAGGTGTTAACACCAGAGAGGAATCTGGCCGCCTAAAACAAAAATAATGGCTTGTGGTCAAAAATGCAGAGCCCAAAGTACAATCTGAAAAAAGTAGTCAAAGAAATGGACCACAGACCATTACTAGAAAACATAATTACCTAGCATTCATCCAAACCAAAAATAAGATTTTCTGAAGTTTAAAAAAAAAGAAAAACTAAGAATGATTTGTCTCCAACTAAAAGAGAATGATGGGAAAACTCAGAGTTTTTAGTACAAATTCCTAAACTAAGATAATGAAAGGCACACTCTGTCTTAAATAGCGTTACTAATGATGACATCATAAGGAAAGTAATGCAAAACACATGTTGGAAACATTAAGAAGATGTGAAAAATAGATGATAATATACAAAAAAAATGCTAATTCACAAAATAATAAAAAGTAGCATAACTTTTTGACACGAAACTGCACTTTCAGCAATAAAGTCAGAATACTTTTTATGTCTCTTGGTTGATTATAAATATAAATACTGTATAAAAATAGTATTCTACAATAATAGATAGCAATAATAAAAAATCCTCAGGTACTGTTTAGAACAGTTGCTAAATTAACAAATGGGAATTCAGATCTACAGTGCAAAATACCAACAGCTATTAGCACTATAGACTTTATGAACGTCTTCAATGAGAAAATTAAAAATATAAGACCCCAGAGCTCAGCATCACAGTACAAACCACATACTAGCTTAGCAGACCCTGCCTCACATTGCATTCAGCACTTTAGTAATTTTAATCCTGTAACTGAGCAGGAAGTCTTAACTTTAATTTCTAAAATGAAGCCCGCTACTTGTTCCCTAGATCCAGTGCCAACAAAACTAGTAAAAAGTGCAATGAATGTTCTTGCAGCGCCTATTCTAAACATTATCAATAGTTCATTATTGCATGGCACAGTACCTGATGCACTAAAAGTGTCAGTCATTAAACCATTACTTAAAAAGTCAGACCTAGACCCACACATACTAAATAATTATAGGCCTATTTCAAATTTACCCTCTCTCTCTAAAATACTAGAAAAAGTAGTCAACTTCAGTCACACCTTATGCATTACAATTTATTTGAGAAATTCCAGTCTGATTTCCGCACTGGTCATAGTACAGAAACAGCACTAACGCGGGTTGTAAACAACATTCTGATTTCCTCAAATGAAGGAAACTCCACTGTAATTATGTTGTTAGACTTAAGCACAGTATTTGACATCATTGACCATTCTATTTTACTGCACAGGCTAGAAAATGATGTTGGGCTTACAGGCACTGTGCCTGCTTGGTTTAGTTCTTATTTATTAAATTGATTCCAATATGTACAGAAATGTGCTGACATTACTCCATCATTATACACAGAAGTTCAATATGGTGTCCCGCAGGGCTCAGTACTGGGACCTTTACTGTTTTCACTTTACATTCTTCCACTGGGATCTATCATTAGGAAACATAATGTTCATTTTCAATAGTATAGAGATGACACCCAGTTATAACTTTCATTTAGATCAAAGGAAGTTTCTCCAATGTTGTCTTTAATTAGTTGTGTTAGTGAATTAAAGGAGTGGATGGATGAGAACTACTTGTTTTTAAACACAGATAAAACAGAGATGTTAATTTTTGGAGGGAGTGATGCTGATCATAACAATATTCTGTCATCATTTAACTCGGTTGGAATCACCATTAATTTTACTGAATCAGCCCGCAATCTAGGAGTTATCTTTGACTCTAGCATGTCATTTAAAGCGCATATTACAAAGTTGTCCAAGTCATGTTTCTTCCATTTTAAAAATGTTGGGAAATTAAGGCGCTTTCTAAATAAACAGGATTCTGAGAAATTAATTCATGCATTTATTTCTCGTATTTCTCGTAGGATTGACTACTGCAATGTGGTGTTCACCGGATGTTCAAACTGTTCTTTATACAGCCTCCAGTTAATGCTTCTGCAAGAATTATTACAAGAACAAGAAAATACGAACACATAACTCCAGTTCTTAAATCCTTACACTGGCTCCCAGTTAAGTTTAGGGCAGATTTCAAAATCCTCCTCTTAACATATAAAGCATTAAATGGCCAAGGTCAGGCTTACTTGTCTGAACTTATCATGACTTACAAATCAGAGCGCACATTAAGATCTCAAGATGTCGGTCTGCTTATGATTCCAAGGATTAATAAAATAACAGTGGAAGGTCGAGCTTTTAGTTACAGGGCCCCTAAACTGTGGAATGGTCTGCCTGCTACTATAAGAGATGCCCATTCAGTCTCAGCTTTTAAATCTCGGCTGAAGACTCACTACTTCAGTTTAGCATATCCTGACTAGAGCTGCTCATTAACTGTACAGACTGCATCTCTGTTGTTAGTCATTAGCACTAAAACATAAGTAACATGATCGTTACAATTTGTTACTAACCCTCATTATTCTGTTTCTCTTCTCGGTACTCAAATGTGGCACTTGGTGCCACGGCCCACCTGCCAAGTTGTTTTGCCTGCCTAAGGTAAATTCAACCCTGATGGAGGATCGCAGGAATCGTGGGGTAGAGGGGTCCTTGCATCGGATTGGCTGGCCCAGCACTGTTTCAGCTGTGGAATGGCCAAATAGGGGAGGCAGCTTGATGGCTGAGGTCTCCAGGACTCTAAACAAATCCAAATCATATTATGTGATATCATCTACTATTAAATTCTGCTCTGTACTTGTAATTTTTTTTTATACTGTATTGAGGATTTGTTCTGTTCTGTGTATTGTATTGACCCCCTTCTTTTTGACACCCCCTGCATGTCCAACCTACCTGGAAAGGGGTCTCTTTTTGAACTGCCTTTCCCAAGGTTTCTTCCATTTTTTCCCTACAGGGTTTTTTGGGAGTTTTTCCTTGAGTCAAGGCTGGGGGGCTGTCAAGAGGCAGGGCCTGTTAAAGCCCATTGCAGCACTTCTTGTGTGATTTTGGGCTATACAAAAATAAATTGTATTGTATTATTTAGAAAATAATGCTTATTCATCCTTTGTTTCTATGAAGTCAGGTACTTCATTGCAAACTCAACTAGGAACAGCATTCTTCAATTGATAGTTATGTGGCATTTCATATCAACTTGACCACCTTATATAAGGATGGGGCCATGAATACTTCTTGGCTGAATTTTAAGAAAGGAAAGACTTAAATTAAAGTTAACTAAAATAAGCACATTTTGGCATTTAGATTTACAGTAGTTCTTTGACGTTTTTGGCAATTTATATCAGACTTTAAGTTTTTTTGGGTTTAGATGTTGTATTTTCAGAAATGGATCTACTTATCTTCTTGCTGCTTTTATCCTGCTACCCTATAAAATGAACTTGCTTATGCTTGGTTATTTAAAGACAGATCTGTCTACCAGCAGGACCAAACTGCTGCCAGAAGACTTGTGACACGTACTATGACGACAGCTGTACTCTTGTTGGCAAATTTTCCTTTAACTTTATTGAACTGAATGTTTGAAACTAACCTGTGACACTTCCTACAGTGTAGTCCAGCATTCCAAAATTACTTTAAGATATGACATGAATGTTTAATGACGTGCTACTTCTGTTACTCAGCTTACATCAATCCTATACTGGAAATAAGTGGGTTCAGAAAATGGAGAGAACAGATATCTGCCTAGTATATGTATACAAAATAAAAACATCCACTGTAAGATATAGCGATATCATGTGGTTGCCTATATAATTTAAAAGCTACTTGACTAATTTTTTTTGTATATATTTGCTATAGTCACCACTATTACTGGTATTATTATTTCCTTTTTAATTAGTTAATTATTTTCAGCTCATTTCTAATAAAATATTTTAGTTATCATGGTTGTTTGCAAAATGCTCTGCATAAAAATATCTTTTACCTCAATTCCAATTACTGTGAACTTCTGTCATCTAGTGGTTGAGTGTGTTAACAGCATACATTTCATTAACAAGAAAATGTGAATTCCTAACATGTGAAATTGAAAGGAAAACATAATTTCAATTAAGTAAAGTGTATTTGCACAATGACTAATGGGTCACTGTGCCATTCCCCTGGATGATACCCTCCTACTTTTTAAAGGTCTCACAAACTTTCTTCTTTTTAAGTCATACACATTTTGACTTGTTGAAATATTATTGTAACTGGAACCTGATAAGCTCTCAGTTGTTTACAAAATTTGAAAGCAGTTCAAAACGCCATAATCCTGGGATTAGAATATGAACCTAGGACTTGGGAACTATAAGGAAACAGAACTAACCACTGCAACATCCCCATCACCCTCTTAAATTGTTCAACATTTCACATTTCTCAATTGCTGAGATACATGAGACTAACTCTAAAGAAATTCACAACCAACTTGCTATAAAGCAACTTTCAATACCTTTCTGGCAATGTTTAATTTTACTTTACTTTTAAAAAGTTATAAAAAAAAATAAAGGAGTCCTGAGATTTTATTGTTAAAGGTACAAAAACTGCCTCCATACTGAAACCAACCCCTTGACTAATAATGAAGGCTTGCCTTCTTGCAGCTTAACAACATTAACACCTCTCTTACTCTTTACATTGGCTATTGTCAGACCAGTCTATAAAAATCATGGTGCGAGATATAAAGGGAGTGCCCTGATCAAGGGGAATCTCGCGCAGGATACCAATACATGTGAACATATCTGAGAGTGCTTTTGCAATAGTTCGGGCTTCCGTCCGTCGCAGCATTGCTACTTCTCGATATCTTGGGGAGTAATCAATTAACACTAGCATCTACTGAAGGCCACTTTTACTCCTGTGAAGCAGGCCAAAAATATCTAATCCCACCCTCTCAAAGGGGACGTCTAAAATAGGCATCGGTACAAGAGGTGCCCTGGCGGGTCTGTGAGTGAAAATTATTTGACAGTCGGGACAGGCCTTACAAAATCACTCCACATCCCGGCCCATAGTCACCCACTAAAAGTGTTTCGAAAGCATTCCCATGTCTTTTTCACACCGAGGTGACCCCCCACCCCAGAACGTGACTGTAAGCAATTTTTAAAACCTTCTCTCTATGCTCACTTGGTACTACCAACTGCTTGACACATCCTACTCCCATAAAATCAGAAATCACCAGATACAGAAAGCCATCCTTAAGTAAAAACTGTGCTGTTTGAAAATTCGGGTCCTCTCTCTCTCCAGATAATAAGAGTCATTTGCAACGTGAGCTTGTCTGAATACAACATCCAAGTTGTTACTGGCTAATTGCAGGCAAGCAAACTCTGTCTGGATGGCAGTCTCTGCTTCTTCCGTATTCAATGTAGAATCGCACTCGCCTCCCACTGCTGCCGTCTTCGATGCAGCATCGCACTCACCTCCCACTGTTATTTCATTTTCGTCCAGTTCTGTATTGAGTGTCCAGTCTGGGGAGGCTGTTGGTGCACACGATGGCATGGAAAAATTTGCCAGCTGTCCCAGGTCTTAACTTAAAGATTCGTCCCCCACATCTCTGGGCAACTCTGTTACAATTTCAAACCTTGACAGACATTGTCTGCAGCGAGCCCCTCTCTATACACTATGGGGTAAGGCGCTCTGAAGGTGGCTAAGACCCCTGGGAAGAGGGGATTCCTTTTTCCTATTAGGAGTGGCCAGGGTGAGGTGTCTGACATGGCACTCCAAACCTTAAAGTTCTTCCCTTTAAATTTCAGAGGGAGTAATATAGTCTCATATATTTTAATGTCCCCATGGACGTAGCAGAAGTTCACTTTATCTGTGGTCTTATAAGAGGTCTGCCGGAGCAAGTCACATCGGACTACGCAAAGGTCGCTACCAGAATCCAACAGTGCAGAGAATTCCCATCCGGCCAACATAATAGAGACCTTAAAATTGTCCTCATTTAACATCTTGGGAGAAACTTATGAGCTGCATACCCGGGTGAGACCAATAGCCATTGTTTGCGCAGGTGGGAGGTGGCACTCCCGAGCCAGATGTCCCAGTTGATCACAGCAAAAGCAGCTGCGTTCAGTCCGCAATATGATGTTCACACTATGGCGTCTTCTACCCATGGCACTGGTAACCCTAAAAGTCTGTGCTGGCTGGATCGAAACGGGGTCAAGCCTGTGTAACCCTGTTGTTTGCAGGTGGCTTGTGCACACTCTAGTCTGCGAGTTAGATCCAACAGTGAGTGGACGTCTTTCTGTAGCATTTCATCACAAAGGCTCTCGTCTATCCCTGACAGGACTGCATCAATAGTGAGCTTCTCCACAATTGCTCGAAAGGGTCTCTGTGGATCTAGCTTTGAATCAGGTCCACCAAGCCCTGGATCTGTCCTTGTACAGGGCGATCCGGATCAATATACCACAGCCGAAACTGGCGCCCCTTGACGGCTCACAGCCGTGCGATGGAGGATCTATTGGTTCAGGCAGTCATAATCATCGAGCCTTTCAGGAGGGAGATTTTGTACGGCTTATAGGGCTTCTCCAGTTAAAAATTGGGCCAAAATAGCTGCCTAGGCTCCCCTGTCCCAGCACATCGATGCTGCCGTTTGTTCAAAGCAAAATAGGAAACATTCAGGGACACCCGAGGGAGCCATCTTTGGCAGCACATCTCATGGCCGCACCAGGGCAGGGGCGGCTGCTGGAGGCTCATCTTGCTCTGGGGATTGATGTACTTCTTGGGGATCCATCGGTGCAAGGACCCCACTTTTGGTACTATGTGACATGCGAGTCCCTGTCTTGCACCCCAAAATGTGAGGCTGTGTCTCAGTACTTTAGCAAAACCAGCTTGATTCCGCTTGAAACAGGAACAGCATGGTTATTTATTGTAGCAGGATCTACCACTCTCCTATACACAGATACAGCAGTCAGGCAGGGTCATGGCCTGGTCAGTGGCCAAATAATATTGTTCCCTGCATTTATAATGTTCCTTAATCAACTAACGTCAACAGGCGCTTGTAGCGCGACTGCGATCGGCTCGGATTTACTTCCGCAGTGAGCCACTGCAGCACTGGGAACCTGCAGTTGCCCCGGCAATGCATAAGCTGTCTTCCACAGAAGTGGCGATTGTGCTTTGGGATGCTCTTCGGCATGTCGTCCCATTGGGGGAGTCCCAAAAAACTTTAGAAACCTCACAGTATATACATATACATTGTAATGGACTGCCAGCAGCTCAACTCGGCCGGGACGCCCCTGAAATGGAAGGATGGGGGAAGGCAGCTACTTGCCGACACTGCTTCCCCCAAAATGCTAGATGGCAGCTCCCCTGGAATGCAGTGGTACCCCGGATTCCTGCAGGGCACTATGGGACAAGGAGTTTGGACACACAGCCCTGCTGGGTGCCATGGGTGCCGCCAGGAGGAGCTGTCAAAAGACCTGGGGACGTATTCTTTCTTTATAGCCCGGAGGACGGAAGCCTCGAAGTACTTCCGGGCTGAAGAAAATCCCTGTTCTTTATTAGACCTGGAAGTGCCAGCCAGTTATGTGGTTGGAAGGACAGAAGCACTTCCGGGCCAAGGACTATATAAAGGTCTGCTGTGAACCCAGCATGCGAGCCAGAGTTGGGAGGGAGTAGGACAGAGCTTGCTGGGAGGAGTAGAGGAGAGATTTGTGTGCTTTACTACTGTTATTGTAGTTGTTGCCTGTTTATTGTGGTGGATGTGCTTTGGGGCATTGTAGAAGAAGAAAATTAAACAACTTCTTGGTGTTTTTATCCCATGTCCTGCATCTGTCTGTTGGGAAAAGGTGAGCAACAGTGTCGCCAAGTGGCCACACTGTTACAACATATACAGTCATGGCTGAAATTATCGGCACCCATGGAATTTTCCCAGAAAATGCACCATTTCTCCCAGAAAATTGTTGCAATTACAAATGTTTTGGTATACACATGTTTATTTCCTTTATGTGCATTGGAACACCACAAAAAAACAGAGAAAAAAAAGCCAAATCTGACATCATGTCACACAAAACTCCAAAACCGGGCCAGACAAAATTATTGGCACCCCCAACTTAATATTTGGTTGCACGCCCTCTGGAAAAAATAACTGAAATCAAGCGCTTCCTATAACCATCAACAAGCTTGTTACACCTCTCAACTGGAATTTCTGACCACTCTTCTTTTGCAGACTGCTCAAGGTCTCTCAGATTTGAAGGGCGCCTTCTCCCAACAGCAATTTTAAGATCTCTCCATAAGTGTTCAATCGGATTTAGATCCGGACTCATTGCTGGCCACTTCAGAACTCTCCAGTGCATTGTCTTCAACCATTTCTGGGTGCTTTTAGAGGTATGTTTGTGGCCATTGTCCTGCTGGAACACCCATGACCTCTGACGCAGACCCAGCTTTCTGACACTGGGCCCTACATTGCACCCCAATATCTTTTGGTAGTCTTCAGATTTCATGATGCCTTGCACACAGTCAAGGCATCTAGTGCCAGAGGCAGCAAAACATCCCCAAAACATCTTAGAACCTCCACCATGTTCGACTGTAGGTACTGTGTTCTTTTCTTCGTAGGCCTCATTCCATTTTCTGTAAACAGTAGAATGATGAGCTTTACCAAAAAAGCTCTACCTTGGTCTCATCTGTCCACAAGACATTCGCCCAGAAGGATTTTGGCTTCCTCAAATACATTTTGGCAAACTCCAGTCTGGCTTTTTTATGTTTCTGTGTCAGCAGTGGGGTCCTCCTGGCTCTCCTGCCATAGCATTTCATTTCGTTCAGACGTCGACGGATAGTTCGAGCTGACACTGTTGCACCCTGAGTCTGCAGAACAGCTTGAATATGTTTTGAAATTGATTGGGGCTGTTTATCCACCATTTGGACTATCCTTCTTTGCAGTCTTTTATCAATTTTTCTCTTCCTTCCATCATCCAGGGATAATTAGTGCCATGTGTTGTGAACTTCTTGATGATGTTGCGCACAGTGGACAAAGGAACATGAAGATCTCTGGAGATGGACTTGTAGCCTTGAGATTGTTGATATTTTTCCACAATTTTTGTTCTCAAGTCCTCAGACAATTCTCTGCTCTTCTTTCTGTTCTCCATGCTTAGTGTGGCACACTCAGACACACAACAGAAAGGTTGAGTCAATGTTTCTTCATTTTAACTGGCTTCAGATGTGATTGCTATATTGCCAGCACCTGTTTCTTGCCACAGGTGAGTTCAAATGAGCATCATATGCTTGAAATAAAACAATTTACCCACAATTTTGAAAAGGTGCCAATAATTTTGTCCAGCCCATTTTTGGAGTTCTGTGTGACATGTCAGATTTGGCTTTTTTTCTGTTTTTTTGTGTTGTTCCAATGCACATGAAGGAAATAAACATCATGCAAACCCAAACATTTGTAATTGCAACAATTTTCTGGGAGAAATGGTGCATTTTCTGGTAAAATTCCATGGGTGCCGATAATTTCGGCCATGACTGTACATACTGTGCATACATATATCTTATATATAAACGTCTATGCAGGAAGTGTGTCTGTCCGTCTGTCTGGCTCAGAAGTGCGAGGCTACAGCCGGAAGCTCAAAGAGTTAGCAAGGCGGCCCCAAGTTAACGAGTCAGAAGAAAAAAGAGGTACGAAGCTATAGCATGAAGCTGAAAGAAAGCGGCTCTGTCACCAAAGTGAAACTGCCGATGAAAGACAAACTTGCTTAGCTTCTAATACACAAGTGAGGCAAACATATCAGCAAATTGAAACTCAGAGGTGAGAGAAACTCGCTTAGCTGCTGACAGACAATGGGGGGCGACCACGTGCACAAAATGAAACTGCCAACTGTGCATTTCAATTTTTTTTCTCAGACGATTTCAGTAGTTTCTAGGAGCCTGGGCTTTTTATAACACGGGCTTTCACAGCTAGTGTATATATATATATATATATATATATATATATATATATACACTAGGGGGCTTTGCCTCCTGCTCGCTTCACTCACCAACCCCCATATTTGGTTTTCCGGATACACACTTTTAAGATTGTTTTTTCTTTGAATTGTTGCTATTTCATTAGTTTCACTTTTATTTCAGAACTTCTGTAAAAACAATATTTGTAATCTTGCGAGTCCCAATATGCTGAATCTTTTTAGTGAGGTCAGGATAGGTTTCTCTGTTTGGAATTTCAGCATAGACAAAATGATCTACATCATCAGCATTTAATAATTTTTTTTACAAAGTAACAAAGTAAGTAGAGTTCTGCATTGGACTCCTGTCTGTAAAGTCGTGCTATTTTCCTCTCACAGTTCCAAAAGTACATGGGGTTACCAAGGTGATACCCCAGCTTTTGTCTAGGTTTTTGTACAAGGGCTAGACAGAATGTTTTTGACTCCTGGGGTAAATTTAGGTTTTTAAATAAGCAGACAGATAAATATATATACATGAACAAAGTAACCAATAAATGCATGTGCGGTAAACTCCGTTTTTGAAATTCTCAAGATTCTTTATTTGTCACATGCATAGTTATACAGGACAACACACAGTGAAATGCATCCTGATCCGCTTATCAAAAACTGTGCAAAGTTAGAAGAATATCAGTTAGATTAACAAAAAGTCATAGATCGAAAGATAACAGTATAGTAGAACATAATAAATAAGTAAAATTATGTGAATAAAGTAGAATTAAGTGTTAAGGTTCAATAATGTAGTAATTACTGTGCAAAACCAAAGTTAGACTGGTGCATAGTTAAATGAGGCAGTTTGTTTGTTTGTGCTACTGCGATCTTTACTTTTTTATATTTTCTAATTTTCCTACTTTCATATCCTTTAACTTTCTCTACATGTGTATAGCGCCATTTTTTTTTTTTGAGCCTTTCTAATTTCCCTGGTTTCATAATCTCTAAACTGCTCTGCATGTGTTTAGCACCAACGTTTGTAAACATCTCTATGAAGTTCTACTTTGTCATTTTATTCACTGTCATTTAATTCTGAGCCGGATTGGACATGCTTTTTTTTCAATTCCACTTGTTCCGGGCTGATAATTACTTTCCTTATTTTCTGAATTTGCACCTCGATTATTCTTTTTTGCTCTTTTTTCTGTCCAACGCATTTGAGTCTCTTTTCTCCGTGCTTTTCTTTCTTCTTCGGTTAATCGTCGACGTTTCATTTTTACCCTATTCATTTCATTTCTACCGTATTGACCTTATACACTTTATATGTACTGAGAGCCCTGGAGCTGTGTGTGCTGCATGACTGCCTTTACACTACTGATTTGTTTTTTTGATATTGCTTGTAAGTAGGGTGTGTCTTGCAAGACTCTCGTTCTATGTTCCTGTGAGACGCACCATGGCAGGTCTCTTTCGTCTCGCGGGTCTTTAAATTATCTTCCGAGAAAGATTACATATTGTAGACTATCAGGACAGGGGACAGGATTTCTTTTTATAATAGATATATATATATATATATATATACTGTATATATATATATATATATATATATATACTGTATATATATATATATATATATATATATATATATATATACACACACACACACACTTTATATGTAAAAGCAATACTCAATAATAAACAAGTACAGTAGAGTACAGTATCTTTTGAAAAAACTTTTTTGAAGCAGGTATAAATGTAATATTGTACACATTGCTGTGAAATGTTTTGTAATATGTACAGTATGTATATACATCATCATTTGGTACATAAATATATTTCCTTTAATAACAACACCAGTCAATAAAGTCAGTCAATCAATGTCAGACATAAAATAGAGAATTACCCTAGTTTGTGACACATGTCTTTCAGGGAAGAACAGTTTAATCCTATAATCTCAGTTACAAGTCAGTCTGGAAACCTGCCAAACATACCACATTTCTTTATGTGTAACATTGGCAAGAAGCTATAGAGTAGTGGTCTGAAGTTGCCAGCAGAGCTAATTTCATACATTTCTGGTTCTTTTACAAACAGGCCAGTTGGTCACAGCTAGTTTTTTGAGATCTTACACTTTCTGGCTTTTGTCCCTGTACAAACAAGCAGAGTGCTGGAAGAGACAAAGATGCCACAGAGGGCAAAACTGCAAGTATTTAATATAGTAACACTTGCCTCTTATGTAGCTTCCTGTTTTGCAAAATTTGTAAATATTTGTGAAAACAAACAATAATAATAAATTGGGTCCTACTTCTACTATAATAATGACTGCTAATTATACTGATCAATAGTCCTGAAATAGAGTATTTGTATACTTGGAGTTTTACATTTTCCTGAAAGGAATTTATACATGTTATAGAACAACATTAAAACAAGAGCAACAGCATGATAGCCCAAACAGATTCAGCACCCTGTGTGACAGTGTCGGCAAGGGTTGTAATTCGGATACTTTGGTTAAGCTCCAACTTCCAAAAGATGTGTGTGTCAGGTTAAAAGTCGATTTAGTCCTGAGTGGGTATGTGTGTGAATGGGCCTAGGCATTCCTACTGTGTACCTGATGCTGTTCAAATAGGATCTACCCCCACAAATTACCCTAAATTAAAAAAAGCAGTTTGTTGTAAAAATTACAGACACCATATTAAATTACATCCACTGTATGTTTAATCACCAAAGACGTTATGCATGTTTTCTTATTCTCTTTATTAATACTGTATTGAATCCTTATATCATTTTGTTATAACAGGTTATATTCTGCTCTAAGAGGGAAGTGAAGATTATTTAGAATTACTAAATCATTCAGTTTACAAATGGTTATTTGACAACAAGGAAAACTTATTTTATTTGCTAAGTAAATACATTTTACATAAACCACATCTCATATCTTTGCTAATTCAGCAAACACACATACATACATACATACATACACATACATATATATATACAGTCGACCCTTGATATACGACCAGCCTGACATGCGAACAACTTGATTTACGACCAAAATTTTTGTTTTGATTTACTACCAACATCTTACATTATGACCTAAATGCGGTCACATGTATCCGCTTGCGCGATTGGAAACAAACAGCCGAGAGCATTTGTAAGCGTCAGTCGGAGCCCAGATACATGTGTATGTGGACGTAATTTCGGTCAGTGCAGTGATTTATATATTTTTTTTTGATAATTGCTAAGAAAGGAAGAGAAGGTAACGAAGGTAAAGAAAGCGATCACAATCGAAACAAAGAAGGAAATTGTGTGGAAATATGAGAATGGTGTTCGTGTGACCGATCTCGCTAATATGTACAGCATGTCGAAATCCACCATCTCAACAATTTTACAAAGAAAAGATTTGTATAAGGAGGCTCCTTCCAAACAATAACCACCTTCCATTTCATTCTTCTCCTCCTCCCTTTCTGCAGCCCAAAGATGTCAAATTAAATGGTGAGTACAGTATGAAATTGTTGTTTCTGGTAGGCTAGGCACTTTTTATAACTTTTTGGTTAGTACATTAGAAAAATTATTGGTGTTTTGGTAAATTATGCACATTATACAACCCCTTTTTTATTATGAAAAGGTTAAGTAAGTGTTGCTGTGGGAGGTTCGGAACGCATTATGGGTATTTCCATTATTTCTTATGGGAAAAATAGTCTTGACTTACAACCAACTTGAGTTACAACCAGCCCTCGCGAACAAATTGAGTTCATAAGTCAAGGGTCCACTGTATATACACACATACAAATATACATACATACATACACACATATATATATATATATATACATATATATAGTGGCAGATGGTGGGTGTCCTACCCAGCTGGGACGCCTGGAGGGTCTGGGAGAGGAGCAATACCTTCCCCGGGCCATGAGAGGGCAGCCGCCCTGGTCTGCGTGGGGGCCACAGGAGCACAGCTTGGATGCTCAACCCGGTTGGGGTCCATGGTCAGGGGGCGCCCAGATACTTGTGGAGCCCTGGAAGGCAGCACTTCCGCCATATCAGGAAGTGCTGCCGGAAAAAGATTCCAGGTACACCCAGAGTGCTTCCAGGTGCAAGGGCAGCACTTCTGCCACACCAGGAAGTGCTGCTGGGAGAAGATCAGGAAGCATCTGGAGCACATCTAGGAAAGATATTAAAGAGGCCGCCTCACTCCATTCCAGGAGCCGGAGTCAGGTGGAGGTGGACAGAGCTTGCCTGGTAGGAGTTGGGGATGATAGGAAGAAGAAGAAGAAGGAAGCTGAAAGGACTGTGTGTTTGGGTGATTACTGCACTGGGAGTTGGGCTTGTAAATAGGGGTTGCAATTAAAATGTGCGTGTTTAAGACATTCTGTGTCTGCCTGTGTGTGTCGGGTCCAAATTTTCCACTATATATATATATATATATATATATATATATATATATATATATATATATATATATATATATACACACATACACCAGTAATGGCGTACTGCACTTCTTTTCTCCACCCTAGCGGCCCACTGCTTCTTTTATTTCGTCTGCATCTTTTCATGTTAAAACTGATTAAGTTAGTTTTTGTGTTGCAATTACTTAGTACGTTTTTTCTTAATTTTTCACTTAAGCTGGCACTTAAGTGTTCAATCTGCCTCAAGAATGATTAAAGATATGAAGAGGTAGGAGAAGTGAACTGCGAAGGTGGTAACGAATGAGAACGATGCAAGTACACATGCGCCGCACGGCCGCCCTGCTGCGTGCTGCCGAGAGTTGATTCTACAATAAAATAAAATAAAAATAAAAAGAGTAATAAAAATCATCACCCCGAAAGCGGATAGTAGACATCACGTAGTATATGTGTACCAAATTTCAGGTCAATAGGTGAAACAGTTTGCGAGCTACAGGTGATTTAAAATCCTGGACAGACAAACGAACAGCCACGGTAGCATATCCTCTTTAATAAAATCCCTATGTGCGTCCAGGTGTCCGTGTGTGTGTCTTCTGGTGAAGTGCGCATGTGCGAGGCACGGTGCGATGCGCAATATTACTGTCAGAGAAAATTACAGCTGTTTTATGGAAGTACAAACCAGTATTACTGTGAAAGGAAATTAAAGGTAAACAATACAGTGACTCATATTACAGCCACATACAAGCCAGTATTACTGTCAGAGAAAATTAAAGGCATATTATCGATGCGCACGCCTGTATTACCGCCAGAGAAAATTAAAGGTATATTACGGACGTACAAGCCAGCGGACGTACAAGACAGTATTACTGTCACAGAAAATTAAAGACACACAATACACAGCGGCAGCCCACAAAGAACGGTCAACTCAGCAAGTAAACATCAACAAAAGAAAGGCTGAAAGACAAAGAAAAATACGACCAACAAACAGAATGAGGTCAAGGTCCCTTGCAATTTAATATAGACTTCCTACTAATGTTTATGCACTACTGTTCTAGCGCCCGTTATTGTAACGGGCGTAATGACTAGTTATATATAAAGATATATATATATATATATATATGTATATATGTATTATATATATATATATATATATATATATATATATATATATATATATATAGGCCAAAAGTCACACACAAGCGAGTAGGGGCAGCCAACGAGTGCGACGGTGCAACTCAAACAACCTACAACTAAACACCAGCAAAACCAAGGAGCTGCTGGTGGATTTTAGGAGGACCAGGCCCCTCATGGACCCCGTGATCATCAAAGGTGACTGTGTGCAGAGGGTGCAAACCTATAAATACCTAGGAGTGCAGCTGGATGATAAATTGGACTGGACTGCCAATACTGATGATCTGTGCAAGAGAGGACAGAGCTGACTATACTTCCTTAGAAGGCTGGCGTCTTTCAAAATCTGCAATAAGATGCTGCAGATGTTCTATCAGACGGTTGTAGCGAGCGCCCTCTTCTACGCAGTGGTGTGCTGGGGAGGCAGCATAACGAAGAGGGACG